>NC_136514.1:72819652-73084652 GCF_053919585.1 Euprymna scolopes
TATATATATATACGTGTGTGTGTGTCAATAATGCGAAAGTTTCATTTAATCTCCGTATGTCATTGGAAAGAGGGTTTACTCTTATTTAAATAAATAATAGAACATAGAATTTCAAAACATTCTGTATATAGTACACACGAACCCCAAGAAGACACTTATTTGAATGAATATAAATTTTTGAATAATAAAGTATTTTTTACACAGTTTTAAATGAATAAAATCTAATTCAGGTTTATTCCTTACAGGAAATCATTTATCCGCCATGATTTATTTTCATATAGCCGCCATTTTTTATCGGACGTAACTCTGTATTTATACGTTGGAGAATTGCACTCCTTTGTGTTGAAAAAACAAAATAATTCAAAAATGTATCTTAGCTCTATATTTGTCCATTTTAGACATATTTCTTTTTCTTTCGAAAAAACAACCATAGTTATCAAAAGAATAATCCCAAACGAATTACAAGAAAACGCAATAAAAATAATTAGCAATGATAACACTAATAGCAGTACTAAGTATAGCTAATAGCGTTTATAATAATCTCAAATTATGTAATAAATAATAATTATGAATCTATCAAGCGTTCTACGTTACTTAGCTGAGACGAAAACAATACTTAACGACGCCCCCTTAGTACAAAGAAAATGTGTTAATATAATTAGAACAGGCTGCAATATAAACATCTTGACATATTGCAGCCACTTACTCTCCCCTCTGACTTCATCTCTTATTCTTACGTCTGCGTTTGTCTTCCTAGCGTTGTCCCAGATTCGATGAAGTAATTTTTTTTTAATTTGCACATTTATTAAAATTAGACTGAGAAATAAATCAAATTTTAGCTGGAAATTCTTTTCATATTTTTTAATTTAAATATAAGTTATTCTCCTTAAATATTTATTTATTTTTTATCATAAGTGGAAAATGTTTTCAGATTATTCGGTTATCTGTGTAGGACTAAAACGTTTTTAAATAAAGTATCGTACATTATTATATTGCCGATAACATTCTATAACAAAAACAAATGAAAATTGTCGGAATCAAAATATATGTCAGCTTAATTCTATTTAAATTTAACTTTTAAAATCTCACAAGATAATTTATGCTATATTATAATTTATGCTATATTATTACGTTCAATTTATATAAACAAAATTATATTTTTTTTACAAAAGAGTCGCCACTTGACAAGGCCTGGAAGCTACTCGAGGACAATGGTTAATAAGTGTACGGTAGTCAATGGGGCAATATCCTAGTAATCGTCATTAGTGATAATTTAATAAATTCGGTTACTCAAGGGGACAGCTCATCAAAACTTGTTTACATTGGATTTGAAGACGACAATATTGTGGTCAGTTAGAAAGCAGACAGAGTTCCACAGGCGTGCAGTTCTAAGAAATAAGCTTTGTTCATGAAATAAACGTTTAGATTTAGACACAGATATAGAGTGAGGAAATTATTGATAGTAGTTTCAACTAGACGACAGTTTTCGTAGAAGGGGGCTATAGATTGAAGCTCAGACGAGCACTTGCCATGAAAATAATGAAAGAGCAGAGACATGCTCGCAACGTCTCTTCTGTAGGAAAGAGGTTGCAGGGAAGAGAAAAGGGCATCCACTACTAGGCTACGAAGTCTATTTTGTACTCTGTCAAGGCGAAATAGGGATTTCTAGCAGCTCCTGTCCAGACGTGGCAACAGTACTCCATCCTACGACGTACTATCCTCTTATACAGGTAGAGAATTGCATCGGCAATGAGATATCTACTATATAGCCGTAGAATGACCTCACCATTTTTCCAACAATTTTGGCGATGGATTTAATGTATGTTTTCCATTTCACACCAGGAGTAAAGGTCAGACCCAGAAGCTTGTCAAAATTTGGAGCCTTTCCAAAGCAAGAATGGAGTCATAGCGTTGATGGTGAAAAGATATTTGGTTTTAAATTTATTTGAATTAACTAGCAACCTTTCTCCCCATTGCACCACGTGCTCAAGGTCAGAGGAGAGAAAATCAGAGAAATCTTGGTCTTTTACGGTCTTTGAAGTGTTGGCATAGATGGTAATATCGTCAGCATAAATGTCCACAAATGGTCTTAGGGTGTGATTTGGGAGATGATTGATGAAGATCAATGTATATATGTGTAATATATATATATATATATATATATATATATATATATATATATATGATACAAAGTCAGAGTAATTTCGCTACCCTCCGAAATCTAAACAAAAGGAACCTATAATTGGCTTACTTTCATATATATATATATATATATATATATATATATATATATATATATATAGTTATCTAGTTTTTGTTAAATTTTTTTATGCGTGTTTTCCCCCTTTGATAAAGTTGCTCAATTCAGCTGTTGACGCGTGAGGATGAAACCGATCAGCTGACTTTTATTTTCTTATCACTTTTATTCATGAACATTAAAAAATACGTCTTTCCTTACTAATTACTATATTGAAAGCTTATACACCTTAAAAACATCGTGGACTATCTTAACATCATGTACAAACCAAGTTTAATTAATAAATTAAACTCGCTGTATTTGATTAAGAGTAAAATAAGTGCACCACAAGAAAATATCTCATAAAATATGTCTTCATTTGATTTTATCTTCTCTTCTTCTCTATCTCTTCTTCTCTATTCTTTCTTTCTATCTTCTCTTCTCTATCTATCTTCTCTTCTCTATCTTCTTTTTTTCTTCTTCTTTCTATCTACCTATATAAATAAAATGAACTCATTTTTCCCCTTCGATTTTGATCTTAATAGGATTGAAAATCAAGACATTTCATGCAAATGTAATGTGCACTCTCTGCAGCACATTACCTTTGGCGTGTTATAGGCCTATCACCTATCCACTTACTCGATAAACTTAGATTCCTATATTTTTCTGCTGAGAGTCCACGGCCAAATTCGGTTACACTCAATGGAAGTGGTAAAATCTGTTCCCTCTATTACATTCATAATCCTCCCGCGCCCACTTATCACCGGTGGGGATACGTCAACAAGGGACACTACGAGGAAGCACCGGTTTGAGTTCGTAGTTGCTTTACAAAAACGGATTGGCATTTTTCCGTCGGTTGAAACGCAACTTTCGATTACATCGAATCCAAGGTTTACTTATGCCATTTCTTCCTTTTCTTTTTTTTGTGAATGTTTTTATTTTATTTATATTTGGGGGGGGGAGTTAACGAACAGAAAGGGTTACTGATGCCATCTTTTTTCTTTTTTTTTAGTTTCTTTTTTTAGTTTTTTTTTTCGCTTTTTACTTTATTTTTTTTTTGTTTATTTCATTTACATTGGGGGGGAGGGTAACGGACCGAAGGGTTACTGATGCCATCTTTTTTTTTCGTTTTTTATCAGACATTCTAAGCCCACGTTCAATTTTACCTTGCTTAAATTAATAGCAGTCTATCACAACGCTCTTTTACTGAAATCCGTTCTCCTCCGCATTAAAAATACAGTTTACACAAAGAAAATCTCGTTTATTACATAAATAAACAAACAAACGAAACCAACTACCATCGGATTCCAAACTGTATTTATGCTACGTTCCTTTCTTTATCGACATAGCCTCATCAATTAACACTACCCAGCCAACATTCAGGTGAATACAGTTCAGTTCTCTTACAGAAATCCGTTCTCCGCCGCATTCTACAGTTTACACAGAAACAATTGCGTTTATTAAATACACAAAAACACGAAACTAACATTGGATTCCAGATTTTACATCTAACTCTATACGTCTGCAACTATTAATTAACTGTATTTAGGCAACAATTTTTAATTATTCTTTTGTTTTAATTTACCCAAAACCACACACTCCTCGAAACACCCGAGAAACGCCGGGTACCCCCGTTAGTTCTAAATAAAAGAAAATACGAAGTCACATTCAGGACATAAAATCGAGAATGTATTTATCCATAATTTCTTTGGTAAATTAGCATTAAATCTTGAAAAGTTGAAGACTAAATATGTATAATTATGGATGAAAAGTAGTAATAAAATTCATTTCGCACGGGATGTTACACTTATACAAAGGCATACCCGTATAAAATAGTTGTTCAACTTTATTATAATTGCAACATTTAATATACAAAATAATTTGGATATTCTACAAACTCAAATGTACGTAAGAATGTCCAAAATCTATCCTCTTAGAAGACGTGTCTTTCTGAATGTGTAATTTTATGCCCCACTCTCTAGTGTTAACATGAAGAAATATTTTCGTAATTTGAAATTCTACAAGCAGTGGAACTTTCATTTGTTTCTGAGACTAAAGTAAGAGACCCGAAAATAAGATTAAATGAATTTGATCACAGCTATGTGCGTACACCAGCAACCGATTCACAGTTTAAATGGCATGAAGAACATTTTGCGGTCATTAAAACTCTACGGCAAAATCAGTCTTTAGTAATAACCAAACCGGATAAATGTTCAGGGCTTGTTGTACTAAATTATTCGGACTGTATTAACAGTATGTTAATGATATTGAATGACAAAGAAAAGTTTGTAAATTTGAGCACTGTCGAAACTCATGATGTAACAGCTTCCTTAGAAAGGAAATGCCAAAGGGAATCTATCAAATAGTGAAAAGCGGTGTACTCCCTTCCGATATAGCCAGTGAGATTAGACCCTAAGCCTCTATTCAAGATCATATGGCTCATCATAAAGTGGATATACCTTTAAGACCTATTCTTTCTATGGTAAGGTTATCACAACACAGGGTAATGAAATGGTTCTTCAATATCCTAAAGCTTATATTAGAGCATTATCTTGTATATAATAATTTGATTGCAGAAATTCCCCTGTGGACTAAAATACCGTAAGTTTACAACAACATATGCTACATACAAATTTCCTATGTCTTGCCTCTTAGCGGCTATCTTATGTAACTTTATAAAGACTTTTCTGGCACATCCAGGTGTTTAAATAAAATCCTAGATTACATCCGAGGAACTAGCACTATCACATTAACCTATAGAGGAAGTAGTCCCTATTTTTCCCCTATTACTAAAGTCCTACCACCGAACCAAGTAAACATCGCATGGTATAAATAGTGTGGTTTCAGCCTTCGTAACTGATACGTAAACTCATAGCACAAACGTTAAATTCTCGTTCGCAGATAAAAAAAAAATAATAATAAATTCTCCCTTAAAAAAATTCCAGCTTTTCTCAATGGCTTACATCAGACCGATACTTTATTCCAGATTACGATTCTATAACGTTAAACGAACTGGCAGGAGACTATCCAATATGCCGTCTACAGATAGACGATGCTTTCTACATCAAATAAACCGATTACTTAGCCGCTCAAAGTTATTTGCTTCTCTCTTCCCCTCTGTCTTTCCTTCCTTATCTATTTCTCTCTTTCTCTCTCTGTCTGTCTGTCTGTCTCTCTCTCTCTCTCTCTAAATGTGTTTACCGAGACAGAGAGAGAGAGAGAGAGGGGGGGAGAGGAAGGTACAGATACAGCTACAGAGCGAGATTTATAAGTTTTGTTTGCATTCGACCTGAGCGATACATAGACAGATAGACAAATAGATAGATAGATTGACAGATTGACAGATATGCATATATATATATATATATATATATATATATATATATATATATATATATACATACGTATATAATTATTTACTATAATAATTATTAAATTATATATTTCAGTGTTTCATGGTAAACAACTGATGATCCCTTGAAAAATAAAAAAAAATTGGTATTATAGTAAATTCGAGAGAGTTGATGCAGTGATTGCAGGTGATTAAATGACTTACTGACTAAGTGTTTTTTTGTTTTTTTTTTAACGAATGATAAAAAGTAATTTTTTGTGTAGTTTCAAATGTTAAAAAAACTTCAAAGACTATATATATACGTATATAATTATTTACTAATAATAAATAGAGAGAGAGAGAGAAAGAGAGAGATAGAGAGAGAGAGAATCGATTCACGGTAACGCAAGAGCGATAGAGAGAGACAGGGAAAGAGTGAGAGAGAGAAAAAGAGATAGAGTTGCGCACGGTAATGAACGAGCGATAGAGAGAAAGAGAGAGGGGGCAAAACATCGAATCGGATTGGAACATATATGACAACACAAAACATTTCGTTTTTTATTCACTGTTATATCATGAATGTAATCGCGTTACTTACTTCAACTGCAGATTGGATCAACTAAATGCATTATATACTGTATAGAAACACAAAAATTTCGTTTATTGAGGGGGGGGGGGCATTTTCATATGTAAAACTGTCCGATAAAGCTTTTTCTGTTCTTCTTTATTGAATATATAACGACATTAGTCCGTCAAAACTTACAGACTCGGTCTCCCTCTTCTCTCTCTCTCTCTCTCTCTCTCTCTCTCTCTCTCTCTCTCTCTTTCTCTCTCTCTCTCTTTCTCTGTCTCTCTGTCTCTGTCTCTGTTGCTATCTCTATCTTTGTCTGTTTGTCTGTCTGTCTCTCTCTCTCGACACCTAAATGGATGACTTTCTTTTTCTCCTCCCTTTCATCCTTCGCTTTATAGCTTCGAGCCTGCCTCCTGTCTCCAGCCTCCTGACACCTTTTTTTTCACATCCCTCCACCCGGGCTGACTGTTGCGTCTAATTTTTAAAAATTATTTTTACCCTCGCTGCTATTTTTTTTTTAATTTTATTACGGTTAGGGCTTGTTCAATATCCTTACTACACCACCTCTCTTCACCCATTCTTGACAAGAGAAGGTTGGGGATATCCATTCCGATAGCCGTTCTTACCATGAGGAGGTTGGGGTGTCTTAGAAACAGCAATAACAACAACAACAACAACAATAACAACCGTATTTTATTTTATTTTTTATTTTTTCAGGGGGTGGCACGCTTTTACCGTGCAACGCCGGTTAGCGGGTATTGTTAGTATTAAATAAACGCCCACAAAATTCGTTTTATTTTTCTAGTTTTATTAAAGATTCTGTTTGTTAATAAATGCATGATATTAGTAACCCATTCACTCGTGTACCTAATTTAGAAATAATAGACATATCTGACGATTTTTTTTACATCATAACATCCCCCCCCGTCCATCCCTGAAATCATATTCGTTCTGCTGATGAAATTTGCAACTGCATCTGTAGAGTTTAGTTTTAAAAATAATGGCAAACATTTTTTGTGGGGTTCTGTGAAAAAAAAAAAAACAAACAATTATTATATAAAGCCGTTAGTATACTTTCGATATGTAGATGTTACATTTTGCCGTTTCAATAATTAAACTGACGCAAATAAATGTTTCTCTTTACTTAATCACATGCAGCATTCGTTACGTGGGAGAGCACAGAAATACTTCAGTTTTCCTTGATGCATTAGTAACAAAAATCTATTGCGTTACCTTGTATCGATCCTTAATAAATCTATGTTTACGGGATGGTGTACACGTTAGGATTCATTTTGCCCTAACAAACGAAAGTATAATTTAATTTGGACCGTAACATATTATGTCCTCATGATTTGTTCTAAAGCAAAATTGGATGACGAACTAAAAACTAATACTTTACCAATAATGAGTACGATTTTCATGTGATTAGCTTGGTCATCAAAAGGAAAATAATGTTTTTTTTTTTCAAATAAAACGGTGGCTAAATGTTCAATTGATGTTAGTTTGCCTTGTTTAGGGACAGTAAGTAAGAAAATGCCAAAAGCAAATCAGTTCAACAATTGAAATTTGACATTTTGATTCTTAATGTATGTGTTGCGTTCTCTACGAAACCGTAAATGGATAAAAATCTATTCTAATAATAAAATATGTTTTATATTTGTATTAGTAGGACTATGCGTCGTTTCCCGGGACCATAAAAGGCAAAATAGAAATTAAAAAGTGTATATAAGATTTTTATATTACAAGTTCTACGTCTCTACTCTCTACCCATAAATTGAATTTGTTTCACGTTTTCTATCCACACGTGTTAAGTAAGATATAAAGCTATCACCATTATCACAACTTACAATACTTAGAATACCATTATTGGCATTAAAACGTTTGTATTCAATAGGTACAGCACACCGTTGGTGGTAATCCTAGAAAATACATGCAGTTCATGGCAAAAGAAAACAGTTTGACAGAAGGAACAAGTCTCGTGTGATGATGAGTCATCTTACACTTAATTAAACTCTGGAGAAATGGCGGTAAAAATGGCGTTTTTAACATTTGGCTTTCTAGTTCCCAAGATCTCAATCTTTTCATCTACAATTTATAGAGTTCTGTTGGTAAAAAAAAGGTCAATGAGCACCGCCATAACACTTAATAATCCTCACAAATTCTGGTGTAATGTTCAATATGAACAAGAAACACCTGATCCTAGCAAGTAAAATTGTATTACTACTCTGTTTAAAATGATTGACGGCACATTGATATATGAATGCATAACGATATATCTGTATTGTTCATATGTTTTTGTATTTTTCTCTCTCAGTGCTACTAGCACCTGCATGCACTTTTTGTCAAATGACCTTTTATACATCCAACATTTATGTTATCTGTTGACATGTGTATGTTGCTTTTTCACGTGCAGGTGGCCCCTGATGCTAAGTGCATTAGTTTCATTCAAATGGCCTTTTCGTAAATACTTCTTGAATCTCGTTGCCAGGTGCCCTCTTCTTGTCAAAATGATTTTTCGGTACACGCATCCTTCTTACGTAACAGTAGGTGATTTTTAATTTTCATCAAAACTGTTATCAAATCTAAACGAGACTCCAAAAAAATAAATAAATAAAATAAAATTACGAAACAATATATTTATTCTTACCCTTAAAATAGTTTTTCAATAAAAAAGAAAATATTTGTTTCTAAGATAAATTTTTTGTATATGAAAAAAATCTGTTTGCAAACACGTTACGAATCCTGTAGGAATATCTATCCTCATAAAATTAATTATGTTTATATAGTTGTACTAGCAGCACTACACGGCGTTTCCCCGAGACCATAAACGCTAAAATAGAAAAGAGTTAAAAGTCTGTGTAAAATCTTTATATTAAAACTTCTACCCCTCTCAATCCGCCACTCTTTCTTTCTTTCTTTCTCATCTTCACGTTTCTTAACATTCCTCTCCCCTACCCCTTCTTTCACCTCCGCCCAGCCTATTCTTCTCTCTTGTTTTAAGCTATTGAAAATAGTTATAATGCAAACCATTCAACTCCTTTTAAGATAAAAAAAAAAATAGTATATAAAATCGCTGAAAAACCGACTGCCCTCGACAAAATTTGCTTCAGTTGACCCTCAAAGAATTTCCTCTCTTTGCTGATTTTTCAATGTCAAGTTTCAGTGTGAAACAAGACGTTTCTGCTATAAAATCTTGATTTAGAACTGAAGATGATTTTTTGTTACTCCAGATCTTGTGGAGCTGATTAAATACTACTGATGCGCATATAGAATTTAGCATAAACAATCCAAGTATGTCTCATTCTATAATTGCATATTTCTAAAAAAAAAAAAAAAAAAATTTTTTTAGCAACATTACATTTAAGTAAAGATACATAATATCAGTATATTTTCAAATTTATCAATTTTATAACATTGATAACATTTAGAAATTTACGTAGTTTGTTTTGTGTGTAAATTTTAAAACTAGTTTATGGAATACAATGCAATGCACAAGTGTAATGAATAAACCGAAGCAAATTAAAGCATCTGATGATGGAATAAGCTATGCAGACCCACATGTTATTAATAAAATATATATGTATATTTTTATGTTTAATATTGTATTGTGTTCTTAGTTGTGTGATTGTTTTCTGATAGATGCTTCGTAAAGTATAATATTTCGGGAATTTTCCCTTCCTCAGATATGTGTTCGACTTTTGTTCAGATATGCACACGGTGGGGACTTTTTGTACACGCGAACAGTTTTTAAACTATAAAAGTATAAGGATACATATTATATAAATAAAATCTGCATCTGCATAGTTTATTCCACCGTTGTATTTTTTATTTGTTTTAAGTTTGTGTCGACATGTTACACTTTTTTGTTTTGCATTCTATTAATTACCTTTATATACTGGTAACATGACACAGATCTACAAAGAAAAACAGTTAATTTTAATAACTATACTGTCGATTGTTTTTTTATTATTATTATTATTATTATTATTATTATTATTATTATTATTATTATTATTATTATTATTATGAACTCTTGTTGAAAACCGATTTAAACGAGATAACCCGTAGCACACATATTAGATTATCGTTCCATGAATTAGGTGTAAAATCGTACAAGAAAAAAAAAACTGTTTTATATATAAAAAAAAGAAGATCGTTGGATCACGTTTGTATCCACGTTATCTTCAAATCATATATGAAAACGTGTGATTTATTCGATATTCTCTTTCCTCGATATTCTTCTTTGAACATCTCTGGTATGATCGTGATTTTAATCTTTGTAAGTCAACATAAAAGTTATTTCAAACATGTATGTTTTGTTTTATATATATATACACATTTCTAAGAAAAAAGTGTTCCTTAGTAAAATTATATTGAAGTAAAGTTACATAATATAAATATTTTTCTTCACTTGAATATTTCCAAATTTATTAATTTTAAAACATTAAGAGGTTAAGGTAGTTTGCTTGAAGCGTTGTCTACCGTGTATAAGGATTGTTCTAAAAGTAATTAATTCTATTTTTTATTTCACCCGAATGGATAACAGAGGATTGCAAATTGCATTGTTATAGTGACTGAAGTTATGCATTTACGGCGTAAAATATTCATCTCTCTGTTGCAGATATTGACGGTATGATACTCTAAGAAAGCAACCTCTTTCATGAACATGTGTCAGAAGCAGAGATGCATCATTGAATGTTTAGTAAAAGTGCATTGAGAATGCTGCTGACTATCCAGAAAATATTCTAGAGTATAAAAGATCGCTCGATTTTATGGTACCACTCCCATCTTCGTAGCTCTTCAACGTTTTGAGTTAAAAAGTAGGTTTTATTTTTTAAACGGTCCTCGTATGACAAAATATCCCGGACGCCCATGCACAGCTATTGTTTATCGCAGGCAAAAGTGCATTCAGAATGATGGTGACTATGTAGAAAAGTAAAAGATCGCTAGTTTTAATGATACCACTCTCATTTTCGTAGTGCTTTAACTTTTGTAGTTAAACATAAAATATTTTTATTTGGAACGATCCTACTATGACAAAACGCGCCTCGGACATCCTTTCACAATCAACATTAATCGCAGGCAAGCGTGCATTAAGAATGATGGAGACTATGTAGAAAAAAATCTGGAGCACAAAAGGTTTCTCCCGTATTCAACTTTTTGAGTTAAAACAAATAAGAGGTTTTGCATTTGGAACGTTTGGAACGACCGTATGTTTTAAGAATATGATGCAACGGTGTAAAGGGTTGGAGCAAATTAAGGAACGTAACGGTCGAATAAACTCTGTAGATCAACCTTCATTAATAGAATATATATGCATTTTTATCCATTTCAAATTGCATTGTGTTCTTATTTGTGTCAGTGTTTGTTGATGGAAGTTCCGTATTGTATGATATTTCGGGAATAGCCTTCCTCAAATATGTGTTCGACTTCAAACGTGCATAACATGACGACTGCTGTAAACGTAAGCAGTTTTGAAACTATAAATGCATAAAAACACATAATTTATTAATAATATGTGTATCTGCAAAGTTTGTTTAACTGTCATGTCTTAATTTGCTTCAGTTTATATCGATTCATTAGCATTGTATTGTCTTCTATAAATCACCTGTATATACTGGTAACATTATATTGACACAGCATAGAATTACACTGTCCATTGTGATTTTTTAAAATTAAATTGAAGCAGACGGATTTGCAACAAACATAAGCAGGGGCGAAATCTCTAGCGACTGGAGATTTTGAATATACTTTCTTCCCGGCTTTTCCAATCGGAAGCCAGCTTTCGGTCACGTGACCGAATTTGTAAAACATTAAACCTCAACACACACACTCACTCTCTCTCTCTCTCTCTCTCTCTCTCTCTCTCTCTCACACACACACACACACACACACACACTTCCCAGATCTTGAACAGACAACAACTCCACGTTGAAAAGACCTGTCGCCCGAACTTCTCTTTTGGGACACACACAAAAAATTACCCAGCCTATGGGCTTGGATTTCGACTATGACGTGAAAACAAAAAAGCCAACAGGGCTATCGCCATATGCGTTTAAAACGCATAATTTCTTTTTACCACAGAACTCTTTAATCTTTTGCCCCTGACCATACATGGATGCATGCTCTTACTACTAACTTTCTGAAGACAAATCATTTATCATGTCACGCACCACTACTACATACACAAACATACACGAACAATATTGTCTGTCAACAGACCTGTATAAACATCAACGTCATGAATACAGAAACTCTTTCCGAGGTTAATCCTTATATTCTGTTTGCCTATTATTCCGAACGAAGATAACCAATAAAGTGATTTTTAAATGTTAAAATGAGATTTCACTTCTTCATTACTACAAACTCTTCTTAAAAACTCGACAAGTTATAATAGGACATCTTATGTGATCCTCCATATTTAAATTTGGGTTGGTAATCTTCTGGAACTGAGATTTACTTCAGGCTTTCAATTGAAATCTTTTATCAAATCCATTGTCAAGGTCGTTGGAAAAATAGTTAAATCATTCTACCGATCCAAAAGATATCTTGCCAATTGCACAGTCTTTTCCCTGTATAAGAGCCAAATAGGTAGTCGTTTTTTACCAGACAGTCATCGCTTATCAAGGTCCGGGGTCACACAAGAATAAGGTTTTATGGGTACTGTAATGGTCGATGCAAGTAGAAAGTGTAGGCTCATTTCTTTTCGAAGACTGTTATATAGATCCAGGTTATTATGCAGGCAGTGTGACCCTTGTTAAAATCCACACTAGCTTACCTTATCGCTATTGATCTAGGGTCCCAAATATGTGACATTACTATTTTAGGCTCTCGTTGATATGAATTATTCATCAATGAGCTTAATTTGAACTATATATTTGGATTATATATTTGAATTATATATTTGAATTATATATTTGAACTATATATTTGAATTATATATTTGAATTATATATTTGAATTATATATTTGAACTATATATTTGAATTATATATTTGAATTATATATTTGAACTATATATTTGAATTATATATTTGAATTATATATTTGAATTATATATTTGAATTATATATTTGAACTATATATTTGAACTATATATTTGAATTATATATTTGAATTATATATTTGAACTATATATTTGAACTATATATTTGAATTATATATTTGAATTATATATTTGAATTATATATTTGAACTATATATTTGAATTATATATTTGAATTATATATTTGAATTATATATTTGAATTATATATTTGAATTATATATTTGAATTATATATTTGAATTATATATTTGAACTATATATTTGAACTATATATTTGAATTATATATTTGAACTATATATTTGAATTATATATTTGAATTATATATTTGAATTATATATTTGAATTATATATTTGAACTATATATTTGAATTATATATTTGAATTATATATTTGAATTATATATTTGAATTATATATTTGAACTATATATTTGAACTATATATTTGAATTATATATTTGAATTATATATTTGAATTATATATTTGAATTATATATTTGAACTATATATTTGAATTATATATTTGAATTATATATTTGAATTATATATTTGAATTATATATTTGAACTATATATTTGAACTATATATTTGAATTATATATTTGAATTATATATTTGAATTATATATTTGAATTATATATTTGAACTATATATTTGAACTATATATTTGAATTATATATTTGAATTATATATTTGAACTATATATTTGAATTATATCATGGAAACTTGATAATGTGTTTCATTAAATTCTTTAGAAAAAGGGTATAGAAAATAATGACAGCCAGGATAACCCTGAAATTGCTTTAGTTCAGTAATACAAACTTTTAGTAAAGATATATATATATATATATATATATATATATATGATATATATATATATGTGTGTGTGTGTGTGTGTGTGTGTGTGTGTGTGTGTGTGTGTGTGTGTGTAAAGTGTAAAAGATGCTGTGCTTGGCCGCTGATCATAATTTGGTGCTACTGGACGTTTGGGTTTCAATCTTAGCGGTGATATACTTATTTGGCCCATCATCATCATTGTGTACTTAGAAGGTTCCCATTTTAGGAGTTCCACCTTAGGAGAAGTATTTGGGAGGATAGCCAATAGTAGGGAGACACTCTGTAAGTTTATACTTAAATAAAAGAGAGAAATGTTAAATGATGAACACAATACATTCAAAAGAATAAATTCACAAACGAGATATTTTGTATATATTTTTAACTGGCCTGGGTGCCCGGCTGTTTGGAGGTGTGTGTTTAGAACCCACTCTCCAAAAAGTGGTAGTGGGTAAGCAGTCAGGCTCGAACCCGTACCGCGAAAGAGGAGAAAATGTGAAAAAAAAACGTGATATCTTTGCCGTTGGGTCCATCGCCAAGACGGAAGTAGCGAAAGTTTAAATCAAGGCTAGACAATCGAAAAGAGGAGATGACTTTCGAAAATATCGGCGAAAAAAGCGACCCCCCCTCGTAGAAAAGTGTCCAGTTAAGGGTGAAGAAATCAATATTTTTAGCCAATTTTTCGATATTTGTCGTCCAAAGTGTCGAGTTGCAAAACGATACTGATCGTGTGAAAATCCGTTGCCTCCGCCGAAATTTTAGGCAGACATGCAAACATCCATCCATCCATACATACATACATACATACATACATACATACATACATACATATATACATTTCAACAGACAGGTGAGATTTGTATTATAGATGGAAGCTTACATACATAGGAAAACATAGAATGTTTGTTACTAGTTTTACAGTCGCTATAAAACAAGTTCATTAACTGAGATATCGAAGAAGTATGAGTTGATAATTTAATGACCGTAAATTTTTTCACGGGTCTGAAAAATCATAATCAAAATTTCTCCAATCGATTATATAAATTATATTTCATGAAAAGTTATCAATAAGAATCGATGTTTATTTGTTTTCATTGTAGAAAAAAGTTCAATAGGGAAAGTTAATAGCATTTAAAATTAATAAATTCATACATTTGTTTTTGATGAGCAGACGACAAAGAAAAAATTTCATGAGCTGTGTATATGGGTTTTCAGTTGTGTATGTGTGTATGCGTGAGTTGAGATTGACCTCAACTCGACAAAAGGGCAGGAGGGGTGAGGTAAACTGTGTGGTGGATTTTGGCTCAATTGTTCATTGAAGAAAAACTCTAGACTTATATGGGGATGAAGTGAATCCAAAATAATCATCTATAATATAAATCTTACCTGTCTGTTAAAATGTATGTATGTATGTATGTATGTATGTATGTCTGCCTACAACTTTCGAAAGAGGCGACGACTTTTCACAAGATTGGTATTGTTTTGAAATTCGACCCTTTGGACAACAAATATCGAAAAATTGTCTGAAAACATTAGTTTCTTCACCCTCAACTGGGCACTTTTCTACAGGAAGGGGTCACTTTTTTCGCCGATATTTTCGAAAGTTATCCCCTCTTTTCGATTAACTAGCTTTAATTTAAACCTTTGCCACTTTCGGTTTGGCAATGGACGCAACGGCAAAGACTTTTCTTTTCTTTTTTTCACGTTCTTCTCCTCCTTCGTGGTACGGGTTCGAACCTGCCTGCCTACTATCATTTTTTTTTTGCTCAACACAAACTTCCAAACGCCGGGCACCCATGCTAGCTTCGAATAAATCTAGAAAATCCTTAGTCAGTTTTTTAATATTGAATTGGAAAGTATTTAAAATTATTTATTGACTCATTTTATAGACGCTTTTTGAAATGATAACTTGGTCATGTTATTACAATTACAATTACGTTGCAATGAAGTTATCATTTTCAGGAGCTTCTTCTATGTTTGTTTTTCATATAAAGGGCATTCTGAACAAAAACAAAATTCTCCTCTTCCATATTCCTAATAGTAATGGTCTAAATAATAGGACAAATAACTAAATCATATATTGCAAATATAAAATACTGAATTGGGCTAAAATAAGCAAGCGACTTCTACACGAAATAGAGGAAGAAGAGGAAGGTCATCAAATATTAAGACAATGCACTTATTATTTCACTTAGATGATAGACTCCATCACAATGCAAGATACTTGAAGCATGAAAGAAAACGGTTTAGCAAAGGAATTAAGACAGAAAACTATCGAACCATCGAATAATCCACCGAAAATAATCTAAACGACATCCACATAGCTATTAGTGATGATGTCACACTCAGCGAGAACCTTGATGCTAACAAAGCAATTGGTCTTGACAATATTCAAGTCATGGTACTCAAAAAACTACAACCGGAACTAGCATCCATTCTTGCAAAGCTGTTTAATCAATGCTTAAAAAAGAAACGCTTCCCAACACTTTGGTAAACTTCATTAGTTATCCCAAAATTTAAAAATACTAGAGGTCGGTATCCTATATTTCAGTACTGATTAATTAGTTTTCTGTGTCATGAGTAAGTTGCTTGAATTAGTTTTAAAAAGAGGAATTGTCAACCATCTCAGCAAAAACAACCTATTCAGGATTTTCTAGTAAAATATAATAAAATTTGTAACTTTAAATATTGCCATATTATGACTTTTTTAAAATTCAATTTAACATTATATATAAATTCTTAATGCTGCAATATTTTCAGCTATAAATTCATTATATTTTTACTAGAATATCTTGTCTTTTTCTTTTCCAGTTTTAACAAATAGTCCTTTTACTTTTCATGCTCGTATTTTTAACCTGATTACTTTTCATGTTCGTATTTTTCTATGCAATTTTAAATGATTTCAGATATAATGATTTCAAAATGGAGACATTTTCGAAAAAATGATAACAGTACTAACAGCTTACGAAATTAAGAAAGAAAAATAAAAGATGCTTAATTGGTTTACATTATTAAACTATTTATTTATTTTAAAGTAATTGATTGATTTAGAACAACTAATTGATATATTTTAGTGACACGCTATACGCACTGTCGTCATGTCTATATTGACACATAAATTGATATTTACTTTTTAAAATGGCCAGAATTCTTTAATTCATTTATTACATATATATATATATATATATATATATATATATATATGTATATGCATATATATATGTATATGCATATATATATATATATATATATATATATAAAGATAAATAGATAGAGAGATAATAAAACCATGAAACGATTAATTAAGGTGTCCATCATTTCACTAATATCGTAGAGTTCATTGTAACAACAAAAGGAGTCTATAATTGCTTGAACGTCGGGTTCAAGTGGGTCAGAATCACCGCCCCCACCTCTGTTCCCTTAATTGGATAGATGTCGAACTGAGCGAACTTAGTTGTCACGTGGCATGCACCACTTCCGTCTACCATTGGATCAAAGCAGTTTTTTTTTTTTTAATTTCTGTTTTTGTTTCCAGAAGGGCCGACAGATGAAGTTAATTAATAAAGATCATTCACTCAAGACTTCATCGATTTGCTGTCACGTCAACATCTTTTGCATTTCCGGATTCATGAAACGTGAATTAGATATTACTTTAAATCACATCTATGTATGCATATATAAATATATGTGTATGCGTGTGTGTGTGTGTATGTGTGTGTGTGTGTGCATATATATATAGCTCTAGGATAAATTTACCTATTGAGTTTATTATATATATATAAAGTACTATGAGCAATATTCCTTTAAAGTATTAATACATTAAATTAAACGCTGCTCTTCTAGACTTCCGGTTTAATTCACATTCCTCTCTCTCTCTCTCTCTCTCTATATATATATATATATATATATATAGAGAGAGAGAGAGAGAGAGAGAGAGAAAGAGAGAGAGAGAAAGAGATAGAGGAGGGTGAATGAGGTTAATTATATATATATATATATATATATATATATATATATATATATACAGAAACAGAGAGATAGAGAGAGAGAGAAAGGGGGGTGAATTAAACCGGAAGTCTAGAAGAGCAGCGTTTAATTTAATGTATTAATACTTTAAAGGAACATTGCTCATAGTACTGTATATATATAATAAGCTCAATAGGTAAATTTATCCTAGAGCTATATTAATTTTGAAGATAAAGATTAATAATTATGAATCGGTTTCAAAAGGAGATTTGATTTTGTTTAATCCTTCCTTTTAAAACTGATTCCTAATTTTCAATCATAAATCTTTATCCTCAATATATATATATATTTTGTCGCTCAAATTTGTGTAAGAAAGTTCTATAGTCGTTTTCGTCCATGTGGTTATTTTTTGGAAGTACTTTCAACTTTTTTCGGTCGTCTTCAGACAGTTTTTGATTAGTTTCGTTTAAAATCTGGATGCTTTTATATAGCTACATTGGACACACGACCAACACATTGTCCAAACGATTAACCGTACACCTTCCAGATACAAGCTCGATTTGCCAAAACCTAAAACAACATGGTTGCCCACATTCCCAATTTAAAAAATCCTAGTTGAAAAAACAAAAATGCTTTATATGGATTCAAACGTAAAAAGAATAAAAATACTGGAAGCACTGTATATATGAGCTAAACAGCCAAAAATTAACTATGTAAATTTTGCAAACAGTGATAACATTTGTAAGTGCCTGCTGGGTATGTAACGATCAAACACACACACACACACACACACACACATATATATATATATATATATATATATATATATATATATATATATATATATATATATATATACTAGCAGTTCAGCCCGGCTTTGCTCGGGCCCTTTGTACTGTCCATAACTTTATGTGCATATGTATATATTAAAATGTGTGAATATGTACGGTAAGGCCTTTCTATATAATAGGCTAAACTGCCATAGAGAAAAGTTGGTAAAGACCGAAGAGGTCATTTTTTTTTTTTTTTACTTTAATGCCAATTTTTACCCCTTAACTTTTATTGTTTTGGGCTCAAATCAAATTAAAAATTTTGAGCCATGGCCAAGTAATTTGCATCTAAAATGTCTTGTGTTTAGACCCAAAATTGGCAGGGGAGTTTGGTAGAGTCTGCAAAGGTCTACTCTTGCAACCTTGACCTCTTATTAGCGAAACATACACATGCATATATCTCTATATACATATATACATGTACATATATATACATATATACTTATATATACATATATACCTATATATACATACTAGAAAAAGTACCCGTCGTTGACTGGGTTCAAAAACAGCCTACAAAAAATGGACTTTTATTTATGAAAGTATGATAGGTTATGAAAAGAAAGGGTTGTAAAGAGATAGCTTCGAATTTGGGGGTATCAAAACCAAAGCAAAATATGATGAAAGTAAAAATAAAATAGATAAACCCCATAATTTATTATACCATACCTGTTCACACTGAAACACTTATCACAATATTCTGTGGATCTATATTAAAAAAAACCTTGTTAAACTTTGTGACATATTTCCATTCTATGGAGGTCAGACGCGAACGAACACCCCATAATTTTATTATACCATATTCCTTCAAACTGAAATATAATTATCAAAGTATACTTACGCAGATAGATATAAAAAAGTATTTATTAAAGTTTGTGCGTATTTCCATTCTATGGAGGCCAGGCGCGAACGCAGACCCCACAATTTTATTATACCATCCCTATTTAAGTTAAAATATACTTATCAAAGTATTCTTATGTACATCTATATCAAAAACATTTGTAAATGTTTTTTTTTATTTTTAAACTTTTTATTTCCATACTTTGTATGGCAGGCGCGTAAGCAGACCCCACAATTTTAATGAATCATCATTATGCCAGATCAAACATACCCATTCCTGTGTCTCGATACATCTTCTATCATTATATGTGATCAGTTTTCTATAATAGTCAACCATATAGGAGCCTATTCGTGACCAGACACACACACATACAGACGTTCAGTTTTATATTATAGATATATGTATATACATGCAAGTATCTGCATATATATATATGACTACGTATATATATATATATATATATATATATATATATATATATATATATATATATATATATATATATGAATGCATATACATGTGTATGTATCATCTACGTATATATGTGTATATATGCATATATATGGAGTTATATGCATGCATGTACATGTATGCATGTTGTAAACATGCACACACACACACACATATATATATAAATATATATATATATATATATATATGTAGTGAAGGTTTCTCCTTGTAAGCACACAAAACACTGTACCTTCGCCTTAGCGTGTACTAAAATCGGTCATGAACTGGCTACCAAACTACAGAACGTGTTCTTTGTGTTTATTTACGAGTTATTCATTGCATGTTCTCTAAACTTATTACATCCTCAAGCAAATTTACTCTTTGCGAAATCCAAACCTTTCACTGTGGCTTCCTTCACATGACTGACAACTGTCTTTTTACATGTATTTTTTTTCACTGCTTGTTTTTGAAATCTCTCTATATTTACTGTTTCCCTGTATGTGCCAACATGCAGACATTTTAATGTAATGTAAACAAATGTCTAACATCAAAATTACAAAATTAGGATTTCTCCCATAAATCCTGACTCTAATTACAGTAAACCCTTATGTCTCGGTGGCAACTGTCTTCTATCGGGTAAATGAAACATATGCATATTGACAATATCGTTTTGTAGATAAGCAAAAAGAAAAAAGAAAGAGCAGTTGATGTTTATTTTTATAAACACGCGCAAAATTAGTTAAAAATATTACAGCATTTCCTTACTGATTTTTATAATTTTATACGTCGTTGAAATAGAGACAAATGTTGACGAAAATTTTCAAACCCCGTTATGGGGAAAACCAAATATATCTATATATTTTACAATATATATATATATATATATATATATATATATATATATATAATTATTTCCACCGCCAAATAACGTCGCAGTGCACAAGAGCAATATAAGTCAACAAACCGGAAGTCCTAGACTCGAGTTTCGTCTTTATTTGGGCTCATCAGTTAGACATATCCGAACTCGGGATTATGAATCGCTTGCATACGAGGCGAGTACCCCTGCAACCTAAGGAACCAGGTCACTCAGAAGAAAACTTATAAAGATCAAGCAAACCGCGACGAAATCCGAGTATTGAATATATTTAGGTCATCTCAAGCCAGGGTTGGGGTCATCCAACCACTGAGAACCATGGCCGATGTCTCACAAGTACGATTTTTACATTCGCTAGAACGATGTCATCTAACAAGAGATAAAATTAATATTAGAATTGTGACGTTAAAATATCTATTTATAAATTTATAAATGATATATATTGCTGTCTGGAGAGTAGCTATTTTAGAATATTTTTAATGATGTAATATTTAAAACTGTATAAATGGTTATGAAACAATTTTAATGCATATGAAAATACATAATATTATGTTCTCATTTTATATTTTGTGGTCTTCATTTTTGTGAATATATATATATATATATATATATATATATATATATATATATATATATATATTTGTCTTTATAAAAACAGTCATGAGCATGTTTCGGTCTACAAGTATTTACTAACTAGATACCTCACCAGCCAACAACCCTTATTTTCGAAAACGGAATTCCGAAAATAAGGGTTGTTGCCTGATGAGGTCTCTAGTTAGTAAATACTTGTAGACCGAAACATGCTCATGACTGTGTAGCAACAAACTACTGCTTATGTAAAAACAAATGTAACCTGCTCTACTTCTCTATTGAGCACCATTGTATGAACCTCGTTTCACTGGTTACCCTACCTTTGGAAAATAGCAACCTCAAATTATATATATATATCAGAGAACTCCACACTTTGCTACAAAATCTACACCCAAAAATAAACTTCACACTAGAACAAAGCCCTACAGAACTACCTTTCCTAGACATCCTAGTAACAATCAAAAACAACAACATAATCACAGACATCTACCACAAACCCACAGACACTCAACAATATCTCCACTTCAAAAGCCACCATCCTAAAAACTGTCTAAAATCAATACCCTACTCCCTAGCACGTAGTGTCTGCACCATAGTAACAGACAGACGCCTCTGTTCGACTAGATTGAATGAACTACAAATAACACTGCGGAAAAGAGGGTATCCACTACCACTAATACAGAAAGGTATTGAACTGGCTGAAAAAATTCCAATAGACCAACTAAGGATCCCAAAAGAACACAACAAAGAACAAATTCTAGCATATGTCTCTACACACAACACAAACAACCCAGAATTATTCACACAGATAACAAAAAAAAACTTATCCTCCTCAATCAGAACGACAAAAATAATACAAAAAACAACAAAAATAATAAAAATCAAACGCCAACCCAAAAACTTAAAACACATCCTAACTTCCTCAAAACTCATCCCACACACTACAAAAGGGGTTGCAAAATGCAACAAACCGCGATGTGGAGTATGTGACATAATAATAGAAGGAAATACATACACATTCAAAAACCCAACACAAACATTCAAAATAAAAAAGGATCTAAATTGCACCTCCAGAAATGTAGTATATGCACTAGGATGCACAGCATGCAACAAATCCTACATAGATGCCACCAAAAATTTCAGCAATAGAGTGGCCTTACATAAGAGCAATATCAAAATTGCAGATAACAGACACCTCTATGTTTCAAAACACGTACACACATGCAGTGGAAACAGCTTCAAAATAATGCCAATCTTCCAAACAGACAATTATTTTTATTTACTTACACAGGAAAAATCTTCATCACAAGATTCACTCCTGAACTGAACAGAGCCTAATATCAACACACAAAAACATGAAATGCAAGGCACACTCGCATGCACATAAATCAGAACCGACACATTAAAAACACACACGCGCACCCATACAACAACACACAGACATAACACCCCTATCTCTAATATAACACACTGAACAATACCAACCCTACTTAACCTCGAAACCAACAACACTAGGAAACACCTAGAACCATAATATAATATCTGTCCCAACACCCCGCTCCCCCCTCAGTCAGTGGAGGAGAAATCTCTCATGACTGAGACAACTATCATCCCTTCTATCATCCCCCTCCCACACCTATACCCCTCCAATTGGCCCCTTCCCTCTGGGGAACGAGATCTTCACCACACTAGGAACCGATCCTGGGTCTGGCCATACCCACATGGGGAGACAAATAAATAGAAACATTAAAAAATCCCCTATACATATTTTTAAATACACCCTTCCATCTAAACAAACATAATATAAAGAATACCCGAAAAGACTGAAACGAAAAATCACAATGCTAAATCACAATACTAAAATCTAAGAATCCAAAAAATAAATATCAAAATAGAATGAAAGCACCCCTACCCTTATTTCAGAAGAGCTGGTTCTCCCCCCTCTCCTCACACATACACATTAGTAACGGCCTTGAATCACAGTCACCTTCCTAGGGAAGCAAATAACCTCATAACACTATAAAACAGTACACACATTTTCAAACCAATAAAAGGATACACACGCGCACACACACACACACGCACACACACACACACACATCCTACCCTAAAGGAAAAGAAAAAAACACAAGCAGAAAGAGAGAGTGAGAGAAACACAGGAGTGACCACAGCCGAGGCCGCCGAGATATAATATATCTCGGCGGCCTCGCCACAGCCCAATAAAAGAGTAATAAAAATTGAACATTCCAATGAATAGTAGACACTTATACGTCTCCACCCCTTGGATACACTTCAAATGAACTACGAAAATGCTATTTTTACATCTCCAACACATTTTGAAAATAATTTCTGAAGAGGACGCTTCACAGAACGTCTGAAACGCGTTAAAAACGATTTCAATGATTTAAAAACATTATTACAATGATCTAAACATAATTCTCAATGAAAAACCAAGACACGGAATAATAAAATGCTGTTAAAAAATACACATTGTTGGTGACTACCCCCTTATTTAACTATACATCTTTCTTTCGTTGGAATTTCTTAACCCACTTTATATAAATATATATATATATATATATACATATTAAAAAGGTTCAGTCACGAATTAAAAATGCAGTTTAATATGTTAATATACTTACTAAATCCTTATAAAAAATATTATAAATTTAAGAAAACCTTTTAAATCTTGTTGGTTTTTTTTCCAAAATATTATTATGATATTTAAATGGAGAATACACGTTGACACGACATTATATTTTCAAAGATAATTATAATGAATTTTCTAAATACTTATTGTTTAAAAGGAAGAATATTATACCGGATATGGAAAAAGAATTCTAATGCGGAATTGAGATGCTCAATGTACAACTAATCTCTATTATCATATGAAAGGAACTTTGTGTATCTGTGTGTCCATGTGTCTGTGACTTCGTTCCCTATGGACTCGAAAACGACAGGATTGATTTTTATGATATTTCGCACGAAGGTGCTTTATGTGCCTGGCAGTGTTGCTACATAGGTTTTGTGTCGAAATGTGTTCGATAAGTATCGATAATCGATGATTGAAATAATCCGATGAAAGAAGGAACATGCGATTTGGACTAAAGTTAACACCTTACAGAGCCTAACATCACAAGTGCATTTGAGAGGTTTTATTACTACTTAAGCCGAAAGGTCCCATATATAAAATCAACAATAGGTTCTTTTATATGACAAGGGCGCGTTCGAAATAAATATTTCTGTTTAGAGTACAATTGAAGCATGATACTTGACTTTTTGCATTTTAAACTTTAAAGCAATTATTTCATATAAAATAACTTTAGTGTGGTGCAAAAATGAAGACGTTTTTATCAGATATATGTACGGCAAAAAACGCATTGTTTTTGCACCAAACCAATAATATCAACAGTAGGTTCTCTACAGTGCAATGTAGACTACAATATATTATACATGTGAAGATTCCTTCAGGGGCATTGAAGTAGGCAATCAATCGATCTGATTGTAAAATGGGCTATTTCATCGATTTCGTGACAATAAAATGTGAAATATTCGTTGATTGTCATTCGATTCAAGGCAACGTTGGGTCACCCTGCTAGTCACAGAAGTCTGATACATGTCTGACGGAAGACAACAATATTTTTCAATCTTTTTAATATTTTTAAAACAATATTTTCAAAGCTTTTTTCGCTATTCAGGCTTTAGTAGTTTTCCATATTATTTTTATCTAATTTTGTTTATTGGGTGCGGGACGGGTGAAATTATCGATTACGTAAAATGAATTATCTACCATTATCGAGGGGGGGTGATAAATTGTTTGTGTTTTTTGTTTTTTTCGGGGGTTGGGTTAAGATCAAATGGTGGCTAAATAATGATAACAAATTCATAAATCTAAAAAAGGAAAACAGCACTTAAAATATTTAAAATCACGAAGAAATTACTCCAATTCATTTTTCCGTCTCAAACATAAATGTTGGTGGGGGGGACTATATTATTTAGAACTCCATTTTTTATATGGGAGGAGGAGCTTTCTAACTCTTCTGCATTTTCACATGACTATTTAATAAACAAAAGTTCCGGTAAAAAATGAATTTAACTTGAAAATCCTATCTAAAATAAAACTGGTAGACTGTTCTTAACGGATAAGAATAAGAAAATGTAATCGCCTAAAAAGAAGAATCTGCATTTTTTAAGGAGTAGCAGTAGAGTCCTTGATTATTTACATATTTTTATGTTTGATTATATTTGAAATCAGAAACAAACGCACATTGGATGATTTAAAATATTCATATCTCTTACGGAAAAAAAACATATTATTAATTAAATCAACTTACCCATGAGGCACAAGATAAAATTTCTCCCACCAATGGAAATATAAAGTTGAAACTCCAGTCGATCTAAAATACACTGCAAACATTCAACAACATGTAGAAATATATCTAATTTAATAATGAGATACGGTTTCATTTAAAAATTATTATTATTTGTCAGAGCAAACACTGGCGTATGTGTTTGTGGCCGGCCTTCCCACCCATGTTAAACAACTGTTGAGGGCTTCCACCAGCGTATCTGTAACGCCCATGGAACATTTGTTAGAATGCGCTCGAGCCATTATCAGAGATGAGGAGGACCTGAGGGAACCGGTTGTAATGATGGTGCAGGCAGACAAGACTAATGCTGAAAAGAGTCCCAGTTTGAGATCCACGACCAATGGGAGATGTTTCTGCTGCGGCCAACGAGGCCATTTCGCAAGAAGTTGTACTAACAAGGGGCAGGGGCGCCCGCCCTGTTTCCAATGTGGTAGTTATGGACATTTATCCCAAAATTGTGCGGGAAATGCATCAGGGGGCAGGACGTCAGCGCCGCCCTGTTCCACGGACAAAAGTTAATTGAGGCGCAACCGACAATAAATGTGTACGTGGACCAAGTGCCTTGTTCAGCTCTTCTCGACACCGGGTGCTCACACACCATCATGAGTGCCAAGTTGTGTCGAAACTGGACAAAGCAGAACATCAAAGTAACCACAATAGGTGGCAATACGCAAGCTTGCTGTAGAGCCGGAACTGTCAAAGTCCACACAGACTCTGGTGTGGCCGCAGACATTAATGTGCTGGTGATGCGAGGGGATTTGCTGGGATTCGATGTACTGTTGGGATATGATGCTATTAAGGCACTGGGGGTAGTGGTTATCGGAAGAGATGGGACTGTGCGATTTTTGGAAACCCCAGTTTGTACTGCAGTTCACATTGATCGGCCTGATTTTTAGGTGGACTACGACCCTCACCAAAAAGCATGGACTGCATCATGGAAGTGGACAGAAGGAAGGGCGCCAACCGAATTCAAGAATAGCATTGCAGAGTACTCGATACTCGACAAGGCCCGTAATGAATACGAGAAGGAACTTGAGGCATGGATCCAGGATGGATGGCTGATCCCCTACCCCAACAAGCTGGGACCACCCAAGGGTCTGATTCCCTTAATGGCGGTAGTCCAGCATAACAAATCAAAAGTTCGTCCGGTGCTGGACTATCGTGAACTCAATAGATACATTGAGACGTACACTGCCGATGCTGACGTGTACTCCAGCAAGCTGTGAGAATGGCGCCAGAAGGGCTCCAATGTGTCCATAGTAGACTTGCGGAAGGCTTATTTGCAGGTGCGAGTGGATGAGACATTGTGGCCATTCCAGACAGTGTGGTTCCGGGGTCAGATACTGCCTTACTCAACTTGGCTTTGGGCTGAATGTGGCACCGCAAATCATGAAGACCATCGTAAATGCAGTGTTGTCCCAGGAAAAGACCACTGAGGACGCAACATCGGCCTATATTGACGATGTATACGTCAATGAAGACGTACAATCTGCGTCGCACGTCAGAGAAAAGTTAGCTCAATTCGGGTTGGAGTGCAAGGATCCCGAACGTCTGAGGGATGGAGCACGGGTATTAGGATTGGACGTTTGCGGGAAAGACGGTACCTTACGATGGAGGCGTGGCAGTGAGATTCCAAACATCCCTGATGTTATTACGCGGCGGACTATTTTTTCCTTGTGTGGGAAACTAATTGGTCACTTACCAGCGTGTGGCTGGCTCCGAGCAGCTGTGGGCGTCATCAAACGCAGGGCAAGTTTAGTAACTACAGGTTGGGATGATGTATCTGATGATGCTCTTCTAACTCTGATGACGACAGAAACCCTACAGAGAGTTAACAAGCAGGACCCTGCCCGTGGAGAATGGTGTGTCAATGGGGACACTGTGAATGTGTGGGGTTGACGCTAGTTCTTTTGCATTGGGAGTGTTATTGGAGCAACGTGGAACCATAATTGAAGACGCTTGCTGGCTGCGACCCGTGAATGATGCTCAACACATCAACCTGGCGGAACTGGATGCTGTTGTGAAGGGTTTAAATCTGGCACTGCAATGGCAGTCAAAGAAGTTACACTTGTACACGGATTCTCTCTGCGTCTACCACTGGGTGTCCGACACTCTTTCGGGACGAACGAGAGTCCGCACTAAGGCAGCCAGTGAGATGTTAATCCGGCGGAGGCTAACCACTCTGAAGAGTCTGGTATCGGAGTATGACCTGTCGGTGAGTGTAACGCTCGTGGCATCACACTGTAATCGTGCAGACCAACTAACCCGTGTGCCTCACAAATGGTATGAAGCTGTGAAGACAGGCGTGGAGTTCGCTGCTCGATCTTGCGCAGTTGGCGCGATTAGCCAAATGCAAAGAATTCATGTGCAGAGTGGACGTCCAGGTATCAAAAGAACTCTGTATTTTGCGAGGCGTGTGGACCCGGCAGTGACAAGGGCGGATGTCAGGCAGATTATCAAGCACTGTGAGGCATGCCAGTCTATCGATCCTGCACCTGAGCAGTGGCAGCAGGGGCGATTGGAGGTTGAGCATGTGTGGCAATGATTAGCGGTGGATATTACCCATTACAGTGGTAAGCCCTTTCTAACCCTTATCGACTGTGGACCCACTCGTTTTGCGGTGTGGCGGCAAATGACCAGGCAGGACTCAGCGAATGTTGTCCGCCAACTATCATCTATCTTTTCTGAGCGAGGTGCACCGGAAGAGATATTGACGGACAACGATGCTGCTTTTTGTAGCCACCAAGTTCGGCAGTTGTTGAATGAATGGGGTGTCCGACTACGACTGCGATGTGCTCATGTGCCATCAGGGAATGGCATTGCTGAGAGGAGCCATCGCAGCATCAAGAGAATTGCTGCCAGAAAGCAATTCACCATTACGGAGGCCACGTATTGGTATAACATCACACCAAAGGATGGGAAGACACTAACAACAGCACTGGCCAATGTCATACACAAATACCGTGTTAGGATAAAGGGCATTGCCACTGTCCAGCCAATCGACGAGGAGAGTCATGACAAATACAAGGTAGGGCATCCAGTTTGGGTTAGACCCCCTGGAAACCGGTGCACCACCAAGTTCAAGCGAGGACGAATATCTGGAGTGGTCAGTCAGCAGTCGGTCCTTGTTGATGGAACGCCACGCCATGTGCGCGATCTTCGCCCAGCTAGTGAAGTACATCCCACAACTACAGAGAGCGATGAATCATCAGATGATGAGCTGTTGATGAGTGAGGTCACCGAGCAAGAGAGTGGTAGTTGTAGTTCGTCTGATCAGGCAGGATCAGAACCAGAACCAGAACCACACCCAGAACCAGAACCAGAACCTGAATTATTATTATTATCATTATTATTAGTAGTAGTAGCGGCAGCAACAGTTCAGCCCGGCTTTGCTCGGGCCCTATGTATTGTTCATAACTTTATGTGAATATGTATATATGAACAGGGTATGAATATGTACGGTAATGTCTTTCTTAATAGGCTTGTAGTACTTACCAACAAAACAAACGCCCACGTGTTTGTGCCTTGTATAGGCATGCGCGACAACAAAACTTGGGTTTTTATAAGCGGAAGTGTCGAGGTTGTCAAGAATCTACAGGCGCATGCGCAAGAGGAGGGATTGAGATAGTGGTATAAAAGGCAGGTAGAGTGAGAAGGTTGTTGTTGTTGTTGTTGTTGTTGTTGTTGTCATTGGACGTTACAGTGACGCGTGCGTTAGCAGGTGATTAAGAGGCTGTTTTTTTTGTGTGTGTGTGTCAAGTCGCGCACCTCGGTGAAGATCATATAAGTCGTGCACCTCAGTGAAGGTGAAGGTCATAAGCTATTTCGGCAATTTCGTTTTGTCTCTTTTCCTGGACAACTATGGCTGGGGCAAAGTTTGATTTAAAACTGATACCCGAATTGGACGAATCCACTTCTGTTGTCGACTGGGTCGAAAGGGTTGAGCTGCCCTGCAACCTCTGTGAAGTAAAGGGGGTGCATACCGTTATTCCCGAGATTGGCTGGAGGCGCCCTAAGTGTATATCAGCAACTTAATGCCGTGGGGAAGGCTGATGTTACCTGTATAAAAAATGCTTTATACAAGGCATTTGCCATGGATCCCTGCACGGCCTACGAAACATTTGGCTCTAGGAAGCTCATGCCAGGAGAAACATTTTTGTCAATTTATGCATTCCATGATTCAGCTAAATACATGCTTTCTGTTTTGTCATGTGACATACATGAGAAATAACTTACATTTCTATTTCCTGCGGAAACTATTCCCTTTAATAATTAACTTATGCATTATCGATTTACGTGCACTTTTTAAAAAAATATTTTCAGTGCTCCCACATGAAAAAAGCAATATCCATGGGTATTGAGAACATGAACATAAGAATAATGCATTTTGCCTATTGTGTTTTGTTTGTTTTCAGCCACAGCAACGCGTGGCCGGGAATAGCTAGTAGTATATATAGGGCTGATAGAATGAAAGTCTATAAAGTGCTTTCTCACTTTTAAATTTAATTTTTGAAACAGTGTACTTTTTGTATATATTAATCAAATTGTTACCAAGCAGACAAACAGACAGGCAGGAATACGCCTTTATTATAATATATATATATATAAAGAGGATACGTAATATTAGCCTATACAAACAAAGCGAAACCTCAGATCTCCGTATGACAGGGTCACCAACTTAAGGTTTTGAGATCAACTTACTTTCGACTGGCCTATCATCCATCTCTCATGGCTTCTGTTTCTTCCAGTTGCGCGTCAGACGGATGGAATTTGAATTAGTGATCGGATCTGTTATTGTTATCCCACGAATGGGATCATCCCACATCTCTCCCCCCCCTCTCTCTCTCTCTCTCTCTCTCTATCTATCTATCTATCTCTCTAAACACACACACACACACACAAGTAGAATGATGACAGTCACCTAGTGACCTCCGTCGCAACCAACCAGCCACGTGAGAATTGACGAACTAAAATGCGCTTGAACTTTAACACGACCTCTTTCCGCTCGCATAACGTAGCAAAACGGACGCATCTGTTCGTGAAGAAACGCCCACTCAATCTCCGTGATTAATGCTGGAAATATCATGAGAGACCGACACAAATAGGCGACTTGTAACTTAGGTGCGAAAGGCCGACGGAATGTTACTTCAAAAGTGTGAGATAAGAAAATGTTATTTTAAAAGATAAGCATAAAAAACAAACGAAAATAGTATTAGTATTTCAAACTTTTGGCGTGACAGATCAAAGTCAATGCACTTTTTTGACACAGCATGAAAGGGGCTCGGCTAAGCTTAAATCTAAGGTATCCTCTGTAAAACATGCACAAAAAACACTCGCCTAGCTACAACCACTCTCAAAAATTCTCTTACTCTCCCTTAAAACTAAGCGAAAATTTCACGAGCAAAGTTTATTTCCTAGATCTGTTTGCTTGAGGAACACGATACTTCCTAACTGACTAGAACATGGTCGTTTTCAATTCCAACGTGAATAAATGATTGTTCATCCATTCTTGTAAATAACCAATGTCTACACAATTTCCACCATTACCACTTATCACGGTGTTCACTTATAAAACCTTGTCCTCAAGTAGTCTCTGGGCCTTGATAAGCGGTGACTCTTCTGTAGAAAATAACAGACCAAGGATTTCAAACTCAAGCATGACAACTCAACAATCTCAAATTTAAGCAGAGTAGACCAACCTCAATACAATTTCAATCTCAATACAATTTTGACAGACCAACAATTAAAAGTTTAACCACGGAAAATTAACAAAACTAACAAAACTTATGACAGAACAAGAAAAACACAATTTTAAACTTAAGCATGGCTGACCCACGAAATATATGACAGACAAAAGAAAATGCTATTTATAATACTAGCAATTCAATCCAGCTTTGCCCGGGTCCTATGTACTGTCCATAACTTTATATGCATATATACAGGGTGACCCCCCCCCCAAAAAAAACGGGCCCCAACTCTAATTAGGCTCCGTTTCTTAGTGTTTTGTTTGAATGAAATGAAACTTTGGTCATAACTAGTTTATTATATTCAAAACTCACATCAAAACACTAGGGTCTTTGGCCTTTTTTTCTCCGTTCTACAGCATATGTTCTAGATGGCCTCCATTTAGCTTTTGTTTTTTTTAGGGTCACCCTGTATGTATATATATATATATATATATATATATATATATTAAAAAGTTTGACTAATGTCCAGGTAACCTAAATCTAAAATTTCAATACTTTAGATACAAAATTTGCGGAGGCGTTTGGTAGAGTCTGCAAATGGTAATTCTTTCAACTTTGACCTCTTAGTAGCCAACTTTTCGTCCAACAACTGATTAAAATGCTTGCTGCATGTCTGCATATCCTTCATGTAAAATTGCCAATATTTGAACCTAAACTTTACTGAATAGTTTGCTAGAGATCGCAAAATTAGAATCTTTTGAACTTTGACCTCTCGTAAGCCAAATTTTCGGCCAAAACCCGATTAAAAATACTTGCCTTATGCCTGAATACAATTTACATAAAATTTAAAATCAAAAATTTAGATCAAAAATTGGCTTAGAGGTCAATTTTTTAAAACTTTGACCCCAATTTTGACTCCTTAAAATTTATTGTTTTGGGCTCAAATCAAATTAAAAAGTTTGATCCATGTCCTAGTAACGTACATCTAAAATTTCAAGTGTTTAGATTCAAAATTGGCCGAGGAGTTTGGTAGAGTTTTCAAAGGTCAAATCGTTCAACTTTGATTCCTTGACAGTCACTTTTATGGCTGAAAACCAATTAAAAAGAGTTTCCCAAACTTAAATAACCCTTATGTAAAATCTCGAGTCTGTAGACTTAAAATTGACAGAGTAGTTTGGTAGGGAAATGTACACACACGCGCGCACAGACAATGTAACTTTTATTGATATATAGATTGGTCAAAAACATATTTGCTGTCTGCGTTTTTTCAGCTGTTTTAGGACGAATCTGATGCACTGAATAAAAAAATCAATTTTTGAGCTATAGCCACATGTAAGGTTTTACATTTTTGTTCACATGTACGCATGAGTGGAACATTTTAGAAAAAGTTGGTTGGAGTACAATGCCATATTTTGATTGGAATGGTTATTTTAATGACAATAAGTTTGAAGGTTCGATAGTTCTGGGTGATTATGTCGAAAAGGGATCTTCGGAATCTTCCAAAAATTAGTGCTCAGCATACACAAAGATGACATGGCCTGTGTGGTATGAATTGATGCGTTGCAAAGAAAGGAATAACATCTATGACTGTCTGATGGAGAGAGACGGAATACTCTTCTCACCCTGAATCCTCCCACTATTTTGTGCCAACTCACCGCCATCGTTTATGCTATTCTTACATGATGCGTTCGCGCATGGACGCGCGTAGCAAGGTGACTTGTCACCTCGCGGAATATTTTTTTAGCAGCCATTTGAAATAAGAAACTTTTCAAAAACAACAAAAATGTGGTTCATTTTTCTGTGTTACGTAGTTTTTGATGCTTTTTTTTAATTGATCTAAAAAATTAAGTTTTCACGAGCGGTCTACAAAAGCATTTTTATTTTTTGTTTTTTTATTTATTTTTGATGTATATAAAGAGAGAGAGAGAGACAAACAGACAGACAGACAGACAGACGAAGTAGTGAGATTAACCATAATAATATGTGATCTAGGATATTGTCACCATTTTGATTATCTTAATGGCATTGTTTGACAGGTGATTTGTCAGTGTCACCCTCGGCCGAGATCGAAACCAATTCTAACAGATTTACTTTCTAAATGTCCTTCGTCAATCCCTGTACGTCTGTCACTAATGGAAAGAATCAAGCAGTTTACCAAGGCTCTAGACAAATATAGTGATTGTTTCACATACTTGTGCCAGGCTTTTCCAGGATTAACCATGTAGAATTTGAAAGCTGGCATCTTTGACGATTCTCAAATCTGATAGCTCATCAAGAATTCAGAGTTCGAAAGCTCATCAAGAATTCAGAGTTCGAAAGCTCATCAAGAATTCAGAGTTCGAAAGCTCATCAAGAATTCAGAGTTCGAAAGCTCATCAAGAATTCAGAGTTCGAAAGCTCATCAAGAATTCAGAGTTCGAAAGCTCATCAAGTTCGAAAGCTCATCAAGTTCGAAAGCTCATCAAGTTCGAAAGCTCATCAAGTTCGAAAGCTCATCAAGTTCGAAAGCTCATCAAGTTCGAAAGCTCATCAAGTTCGAAAGCTCATCAAGTTCGAAAGCTCATCAAGTTCGAAAGCTCATCAAGTTCGAAAGCTCATCAAGTTCGAAAGCTCATCAAGTTCGAAAGCTCATCAAGTTCGAAAGCTCATCAAGTTCGAAAGCTCATCAAGTTCGAAAGCTCATCAAGTTCGAAAGCTCATCAAGTTCGAAAGCTCATCAAGTTCGAAAGCTCATCAAGTTCGAAAGCTCATCAAGTTCGAAAACTCATCAAGTTCGAAAGCTCATCAAGTTCGAAAGCTCATCAAGTTCGAAAGCTCATCAAGTTCGAAAGCTCATCAAGTTCGAAAGCTCATCAAGTTCGAAAGCTCATCAAGTTCGAAAGCTCATCAAGTTCGAAAGCTCATCAAGAATTCAGAGTTCGAAAGCTCATCAAGTTCGAAAGCTCATCAAGTTCGAAAGCTCATCAAGTTCGAAAGCTCATCAAGTTCGAAAGCTCATCAAGTTCGAAAGCTCATCAAGTTCGAAAACTCATCAAGTTCGAAAGCTCATCAAGTTCGAAAGCTCATCAAGTTCGAAAGCTCATCAAGTTCGAAAGCTCATCAAGTTCGAAAGCTCATCAAGTTCGAAAGCTCATCAAGTTCGAAAGCTCATCAAGAATTCAGAGTTCGAAAGCTCATCAAGTTCGAAAGCTCATCAAGTTCGAAAGCTCATCAAGTTCGAAAGCTCATCAAGTTCGAAAGCTCATCAAGTTCGAAAGCTCATCAAGTTCGAAAGCTCATCAAGTTCGAAAGCTCATCAAGTTCGAAAGCTCATCAAGTTCGAAAGCTCATCAAGTTCGAAAGCTCATCAAGTTCGAAAGCTCATCAAGTTCGAAAGCTCATCAAGAATTCAGAGTTCGAAAGCTCATCAAGTTCGAAAGCTCATCAAGTTCGAAAGCTCATCAAGTTCGAAAGCTCATCAAGTTCGAAAGCTCATCAAGTTCGAAAGCTCATCAAGTTCGAAAGCTCATCAAGTTCGAAAGCTCATCAAGTTCGAAAGCTCATCAAGTTCGAAAGCTCATCAAGTTCGAAAGCTCATCAAGTTCGAAAGCTCATCAAGTTCGAAAGCTCATCAAGTTCGAAAGCTCATCAAGTTCGAAAGCTCATCAAGTTCGAAAGCTCATCAAGTTCGAAAGCTCATCAAGTTCGAAAGCTCATCAAGTTCGAAAGCTCATCAAGTTCGAAAGCTCATCAAGTTCGAAAGCTCATCAAGTTCGAAAGCTCATCAAGTTCGAAAGCTCATCAAGTTCGAAAGCTCATCAAGAATTCAGAGTTCGAAAGCTCATCAAGTTCGAAAGCTCATCAAGTTCGAAAGCTCATCAAGTTCGAAAGCTCATCAAGTTCGAAAGCTCATCAAGTTCGAAAGCTCATCAAGTTCGAAAGCTCATCAAGTTCGAAAGCTCATCAAGTTCGAAAGCTCATCAAGTTCGAAAGCTCATCAAGTTCGAAAGCTCATCAAGTTCGAAAGCTCATCAAGTTCGAAAGCTCATCAAGTTCGAAAGCTCATCAAGAATTCAGAGTTCGAAAGCTCATCAAGTTCGAAAGCTCATCAAGTTCGAAAGCTCATCAAGTTCGAAAGCTCATCAAGTTCGAAAGCTCATCAAGTTCGAAAGCTCATCAAGTTCGAAAGCTCATCAAGTTCGAAAGCTCATCAAGTTCGAAAGCTCATCAAGTTCGAAAGCTCATCAAGTTCGAAAGCTCATCAAGTTCGAAAGCTCATCAAGTTCGAAAGCTCATCAAGTTCGAAAGCTCATCAAGTTCGAAAGCTCATCAAGTTCGAAAGCTCATCAAGTTCGAAAGCTCATCAAGTTCGAAAGCTCATCAAGTTCGAAAGCTCATCAAGTTCGAAAGCTCATCAAGAATTCAGAGTTCGAAAGCTCATCAAGTTCGAAAGCTCATCAAGTTCGAAAGCTCATCAAGTTCGAAAGCTCATCAAGTTCGAAAGCTCATCAAGTTCGAAAGCTCATCAAGTTCGAAAGCTCATCAAGTTCGAAAGCTCATCAAGTTCGAAAGCTCATCAAGTTCGAAAGCTCATCAAGTTCGAAAGCTCATCAAGTTCGAAAGCTCATCAAGTTCGAAAGCTCATCAAGAATTCAGAGTTCGAAAGCTCATCAAGTTCGAAAGCTCATCAAGTTCGAAAGCTCATCAAGTTCGAAAGCTCATCAAGTTCGAAAGCTCATCAAGTTCGAAAGCTCATCAAGTTCGAAAGCTCATCAAGTTCGAAAGCTCATCAAGTTCGAAAGCTCATCAAGTTCGAAAGCTCATCAAGTTCGAAAGCTCATCAAGTTCGAAAGCTCATCAAGTTCGAAAGCTCATCAAGAATTCAGAGTTCGAAAGCTCATCAAGTTCGAAAGCTCATCAAGTTCGAAAGCTCATCAAGTTCGAAAGCTCATCAAGTTCGAAAGCTCATCAAGTTCGAAAGCTCATCAAGTTCGAAAACTCATCAAGTTCGAAAGCTCATCAAGTTCGAAAGCTCATCAAGTTCGAAAGCTCATCAAGTTCGAAAGCTCATCAAGTTCGAAAGCTCATCAAGTTCGAAAGCTCATCAAGTTCGAAAGCTCATCAAGTTCGAAAGCTCATCAAGAATTCAGAGTTCGAAAGCTCATCAAGTTCGAAAGCTCATCAAGTTCGAAAGCTCATCAAGTTCGAAAGCTCATCAAGTTCGAAAGCTCATCAAGTTCGAAAGCTCATCAAGTTCGAAAGCTCATCAAGTTCGAAAGCTCATCAAGTTCGAAAGCTCATCAAGTTCGAAAGCTCATCAAGTTCGAAAGCTCATCAAGTTCGAAAGCTCATCAAGTTCGAAAGCTCATCAAGTTCGAAAGCTCATCAAGTTCGAAAGCTCATCAAGTTCGAAAGCTCATCAAGTTCGAAAGCTCATCAAGTTCGAAAGCTCATCAAGTTCGAAAGCTCATCAAGTTCGAAAACTCATCAAGTTCGAAAGCTCATCAAGTTCGAAAGCTCATCAAGTTCGAAAGCTCAATGTTGCAGTTTAAAGTGAAACTGGAAACGTGGAAATCATTTATTCTGATAGTGAAGAACTTTCCCGGCAACAAACTATGCAGAACTTGTCAACAATATGCTGATTGCTTTCAGAAACCGGTGCTGTAACATGAGCGTCAAGGTACATTACGTATTTTTTACATAGGAATTGATTTCCTGAGAACCTGAGTTCAATGAGTGATGAGCATCTGGATCTGAAAGAGATGGAGACTAGGTCGCTGGGACGCAGACATGATATCTGGCTCTGAAGTTTGAACAATGGTGAAAAAAATCTCATGCAATTTACGTGTAATTACCTTCATCAATGCCTACTATTCTATTTACAGTCATCGATATTCCTATCAGGTAATCGATAGATGTTGCTGGCAAACATGTTTTTCTTTTCAAACATATGTAGGATGATATGTGTTTACAAAAATCAGTTGATAATGCCACAAAAATGTAATCGCTTTTGTCACAAGATCTGATTTTTCAAATCAACTTAGAACAAAAACTGAGTTGATGAAGAGAAACGGATGGCATTTCATAATTCAACGATGAAAACCTTCAAAAAGCAAAAAAAAAAAATGTTGCCTATTGTAAACAACAAAAATAAGATCCCAAAATGTAACATAATAGCCAGAACCTCAATGCGTTTTGAAACTGAAGTATGGCACCCTAATGATTTCAAACGTAAGCATGACATACCAACGATTTTAAACTGAAGCAGGTCAGACAAGTGGTTTCAAACTTAAGCATGACAGACCAACGTCAATGTTTTGCAGCCACTTTCGTTAGACTGAACTTTTTTCAACCGGCGTATTAAAGAGTGGCCGCTGTATATGACCGACTTTTTAGTCGTTCAAAGCGGTTATTTGTACGAAAACCCCGCTGCTAATGAAAAGTAAAGTTTGCAATAAAAAAAAAGTAAAAAATTATACCGGTCAGTCATGTGCAGTGCGCGCACACACCCTTGACTTTTTGAGTTCTCTATAGGCATGCGTCTTGTTGGTTCTTATTTACTTGTCTCCTGACAGGGGCAAAGTTAGACACAAAGTTGGTTTTTAATATGGGGAAATGCCAGCTTCCATAAAAGGGGAATACTGGATTGAAAGGAAAATAAAATTTCCTCAATGTATAGATTTTACTTTCACTGAGAAAGGAAGAATAAATAAAGTAGCAGCGGAGCAGATACTTCTATTCGTCCATGTGATAGTGTTGCTACATATGAGCTGATGCATCAACCACTAGTCTCTATCTATTGGGCAAGGTTAAAACAAGAGGATTTCATTTAACAGGTACCGAACTGTCAATCAAGTTCCAACCCCTGTCTCATCGCCGCTATGTTTAATCTTTGTGTTTGCTTTACAAATACTTTAATGGAGTGTGGCCCGAATAACTCGTAGTATTGATGACTCTGACTAACTCGATAAGCATCAAAATCTCCAGCCTCCGATGGCGAAGGGATTCTTACTCTGGTATTTTTTTTCTTTGACTTTGTTTGCTACTACCTCGATTATACTAACATGCAGAAATTTATATGTAATGTGAACAGACATCTCTGTAAAAGAAATAATATAAAACGCAATATCAATTGCACAGGAACGAAAGTGAATGTTATAATGAGACCGCCATCTTTAATTCTATCCCTTTAAGGATATAAAAATATCTCATAGTCGTATTGCGTTTTCTTCCCCGTATTCTGTAAGCTCTTGTTTATTATCGTTTATTTTTATTGAACTTTGTAACAATTCCTCCATCGGAGCGAAGCCAGGGACTCGGGACGATCGGGTTGATTCTAACTTTATTGCAAAACATTAGTTCATCATTTAGATGTATGAACAGCTTGTCAGTTAATCAATTGTCCATTATGTTTAACAGCCAATATACAATACAAAGTAACAGAAAATAACAATAAGAACCCATCGAGCAGCAACCACAATCAATGAATTTCCTTTCTGCATCTAAAACTAAACGAAACTTTCATGTGCAATTTTTTTCCATCTGTGGCTTCTCTAGAAAAGCAGACAACTAAAATTATAAATTCATACAATCGTAAAATGGCGTTCGTCAAAAATTTCCAACAGAAATAAAGAGGAGAAAAAGTCAACAAATAACCATTACCAAAGGCCATAAAACTAAGTTAGGGTTAGTTTAGGGTAAAAATATGACGGTACGTTTATTTTTGTCTGGTACAGTGCCGAAAAATAACTTTCTCGTGAAAAGAAAATAATAAAAGCTATTTCATTAATTTTCTTCATCAAAAATAATGTTTGCATAAAAATAAAAGCAATTTTTTCATTATTTATTCCCGTTAAAACACCCGCTTATATTTTCATTCGTTTTCTTTTGTGTGTGTGTGTGTGTGTGTGTGTGTGTGTGTGTGTGTGTGTGTGTGTGTGTGTGTGTGTGTCTTGGCAAAAGTCGATTTATGTAAAGCATAATTTTCGGAGGGGGTCAAAGACAAACTTAGTAGAAAAAAACTATCAATAAAAATACTGGTGCATTTTGTGAATGAGCTAATATCAAATTACAATTTTTTATGCGTATTATTTGGAACCTTTCGGACTACTGTTCTCATCTTGAGTGTTATTTTCACAACGTTTCAGTCGATGTAACTCGAGAATCTGCACTTGCAGATTCGTGGCGTAGTGGATAAAGTACTTAGTTAAATTCAATTGTAAGTACACTCTTCTGGGGATTGAGATTAAAGGTTCAATCCTCAGTGCGGGTTACACTAAAAAAAAATCAGTCATGGTTAACGATACAAAAGCATACTACCCGCATAAATTAAATAAAGAATTCCGTTCGAAATTCTGTGAAGATTCTCGAGCCCGGCAGAAAAGCTCATCGACTTTGACAGAAATATTCTCGTGTTTGACACGATATACTTGAAGAAGGTCGCGAAACGCTGTGAAAATAATATTCAAACTGAAAAAAGTAGTTTGAAGAATAATCAATCTCCATCTCAAAAGTTCAAGATGGTAAACTATATATAAAAGTGAAATTGTCTGTTTGTCTGTCTGTGTGTGTACATTTCCCTAGCAAAAAAATCTGTCAATTTTCAGTCTACAAAAACTTGAGATTTGACATAAGGAATATTGAGATTTGAGGAAATCTTTTTTATCTGTTTTCGGCCAGAAATTTGGATGTCAAGAGGTCAAAGTTCAACGATTTTGAAAACTCTACCAAACTCCTCACCAATTTTGTGTCTAAACACTTGAAAATGTAAATGTAGATTTCTTGGACATGTATCAAACTTTTAATTTGATTTGAGCTCAAAACAATAAAAGTTTAGAGGTCAAAATTAGGGTCAAAGTTAAAAATCAATTGACCTCTGCGGTCTCTACCAAATTACTCAGCGAGTTTTTGATCCAAACATTTGAAATTTTACATAAAAGAAAAAAGTGTATTCAGACATAGATAAATCTTTTTAATCAGCTTTTGGCCGAAAATTCGCTGCCAAGGGGTTAAAGTTAAAAAAAAAATAATTGACCTCTGCTGTCTCTAGCAGACTATTCAGCCAATTTTGGGTCTAAATATTTGAATTTTTACGTAAAGGGAATTCAGACATGCAACTAATTTTTTAATCTGTTTTTAGGCGAAAATTTGGCTGTGAAGAGGTCAAAGTTGAAAGATTTACCCTTTGCAGACTACCAAACTTCTCCGCCAATTTTGTGTCTAAATACTTGAAATTTTACATGTGGGTTACCTGGAAACTTCAAACTTTTTAATATATATATGTACATATGTACATAAAGTTATGAACAGTACATAAGTCCCGAGAAAAGCCGTGCTGAACGGCTAATGTCATATAATTGCAAAGTTTTGCAAATGTTTAAAATTAGAGGGATTTTTAGTACATTAAGGACAAAACAAATTCTCATGCGCTTAGTAGTATACAAATTATACAAACACGCTTAGTTGTATTTGTAACAACTATCACTCTGGTCAGGTTGGGTCAGTTTCCTTCCAAGCAAGTACAGCATCTCTGACCATTACGCGAATCCTGAGATTAATCACACAATAGGTCGAACCAATCCCAATCTCAAAATCGAAATGTGATAATAGGATAATCCTTCTACCGCTCCAGAAGATATCTCACTGCTGATGCAATTCTCTATCTATATAAAAGCCAAGTACGTCTAAGGATGGAATACTGTTGCCATATCTGGGCAGGAGCTGCTAAAACAGCCTATCCTGCCTTGACAGAGTACAAAATAGACTTCGTGGCTTAGTGGGGGATGCCCATTTCTCTACCCTGCAACCTCTCTCCCACAGAAGAGATGTTGCGAGCCTATCCTTGTTTTATCGTTATTTCCATGGCAGGTGCTTGTCTGAACTCCAATCTCTGGTCACCCCTCGCCAATCTTTCACGAAAAACACCCGTCTAGCTGAATCCACTGTGAAAAATTTCCCCCACTCTTTATCTGTGCCTAAATCAAAACGTGGATTCCATGAACAAAGCTTCTTTCTTAGAACTGCACGCCTGTTCCGTCTGTCTGCTTCCCATCTGACTACAACTTGGATGTCTTTAAGTCCAACGTTAACAAATTCTTAATGAACCGCCTTCTTAAGTAAACACTTCATCAAATCTCCACACTAACGTACTGTACTTGCAATAACCCTTATCCCTGAGTGTCTTCCGGGCCTTGATAAGTGGTGACCACCGTGTAAAAAAAAAGGAAGGAAAGATTGCAAGCTGAAAAGTGAATCGGATGTTTTGTATATGGTGCGTTCCAATCACATCACTGCAGCATCCACAATTTGTGGTCGTTAACCTCAGTTTGTCTAGAATCAGATTCCCATGTTAGCAATATTGGTTCCACATCTGAAAGTAAGAGAAAGGCCACGTCGGAGAATAAGGGAGGCGTCATATTACTTGGGTTGGGTTTCCTTATTCCACTATCAATTAAAATCCTGATAAATTTGACGGTTAGGCAACAGAGCAACGCACTACAGAAGAGTAGTAGGGTAAAACGAACGGCCACTTATTGTCACTTGTGGGATAATACAATAGAAACTAAGACGTTCTATCTGAGAAACGAAGGAGATGTTTTGTCTTGCCATGCGTGCCCATTGCATAATCGGAGTGATTCGTCCACAGCCGGTGGTCGTTAGTGGTGCGCCTGGGCATGTGGGAGATGTGCGCCCACGTCTCAATTCACTGACGGTAGTTGACAACAACGATGACACATCATCAGAAAGTGTTGACTGGAGAGAACCAGTTTCTGATGCAGGCCATAATGGTTCCACATCTGTTCCATTTCAGTAAAGTACTACAGTAAAACAAACGGACATTTACTGTTAATTGTGTTTCGCTTTCAAGCATACGAATTTGTGAAAATAGAATAAGCCACTTAGAGAATCGTAAATATTTCATTTATAGATAATTTTCAAAAATCTGATATCTATTCTCTTCGGTTCTCTGGGGATCATTCTTACAAGCAGTGCATTCTCTAAAAGGAGTGGAATGGCTTTATCGCACATAGCCTGAGGTGTTTTCACCAGAGAATGCTGACCTGCAACTTTTTGGTTTTAAAAAATGTCCATTTTCCACATTAATATATTTAAAAAAAAAATAGGTAATTTATCAACATTTTTTTCTTTGTCCTTGGCAGATAAATTCACCGTGTATTTTATTTAGTGCTCATGGCAGGTAAGAAGCCAAATTTCTTTTCAAAACATGTCGATCTCGTTTGGTGGGTAGCACCTTCAAAAGAGATAATTTAGTCTTATACTACGTTACTTCTGGAGAGAAACGTTAAGTTTGCTATCTCATTCTTAACCTATATTTTGCGTAACCTACTTATTTTACCTTAAATATAGTTGCATCTGCACATAGTATTAGAATATTACTAATCGAATTATTAGTAATAGAATGTCATATTTTTTTGCCTTCAATCTGAAGAAAGAGAGAAAAAATAACAGCCATTAAACAAACTTCAACCTGCATTTGTACATTCTTCTTTGTGCTGGTTGACTTTTTTCTTTTCTTTAAATTAAGAAAACACGTGTCCTATATATTGTTAAGTTCACTAATTTTCTTAATAGAATAAGAGTTTCTTGTAGAGGACAAAAAATAACAGGAAAATGTCTGAACAATAAGAACTTAAAGGAAACGAACGTCTGCGCTAATTAAGCAAAAACACAAAAACACACATAAATAACAAAGGAATAAAAAAAATGGCGCGAACATAAAACTTTTGCTCGCATTTACTTTTGTCTTTAAATTCGTGGGGTTCATTAATTTAGTATCAAGTTTCTTTAAGGAGTTCATTCACGTAGTTCATCATCTAGTTAGTTTTTTATAGTAATCGTTTCAAACAAGGCATGAAGCCACTTGATATAAAGAGCTAAAAACAAGCTAACAGTTAGTGTTAGGTGGATAGATTCCAACCCAGAAAACAGCAATACTTTCCGCTTTGTCAGAAATATCGTTCATGGAATGTGAGTAAAATCGTTCATGGGATGTGAGAAATACCGTTTATGAAATGTGAGGACTAGAAGACAAAATAAAGGAAACGAGAGTTATGAGACGTCTGAAAGTAAAATTAGTCCTTTGTTTCTTTAACTTCGTAACCGGTGCTACATACCTTGACGCCCACTTACTGACTTTAGCAGAAGTGATGGTTCCAGAAGGACTTTAGAGACCTTTTGAGTTTTGTTTCCTGTGGCTTTTGTAGAAAAGTCTCACTATTTAATGAGAAATTATTTTCTTTTTAATGTTCCGCCTGTCATGCGCGGTGCGCGCACAAGCGTTTGGTATGCTTTTGTAAGTCTTGTCTAGACAGACATGCGTCGGGTTAAGTTAGGCTTAGATTTGGGTTACTATTAGACTAAAGTTAAGATTAGTGTTAGTCTGTAAAAAATGCAGAATCAACGCCACGGTTTAACGCATCGTGGAACGAATAATAACTATCTGTGTGAGTCTATATGGAAATAGGGATATAATCAAGTAATTATTTAAGTTTGTTTACATGTTTGGGGGGGATTTTTTTTGTCATGACTTTTCTACGAAATGTAGATTCCGTGTCCGTTTAATTTAAATAAGGTATAAAAAAAAATAAATACGGACGCTTCTAACAGTAATAAAACTAGATTAAAAGAATGGTAAATGTATTCTTAAAGTATTACGGTTAGTCCCAAAACGGCGTATTTCAGTATTATCCTTCACCTACAAAACCAATATTTGATTGTGCATTGTCAGTTTACTTGGAAAAGGTCGCAGTACGCTGTTGAAAAAACTAACCTGTAATTCGAGTTATTTCATCTACAAAATAATATATCCGGATCAGAATTATTTTGTGCAGCTATCATAAAAGGGGAAGTAACTATGTATTCGCTCATGTAAACGAACTTCAGTTTGGTAGAGAAATATTCCGGAAAAAGGAGATAGTCCTGTATTTGTCCACAAAGACTTATTTCCTTTTGTTTAGAACATAAAATAATAGTTTGAAAAAAAGAAGGGACGTTACTCTGTATTTACTTAAGCAGTGTTATTTCTATTAGTTTGAGAAAAATGTAAACACGATATAGTATAAAAGAATAAATACACTTCCGGTCAACGCAGTAGTAGTAGTAGTAGTAGTAGTAGTAGTAGTAGTAGTAGTAGTAAATTATATAATTCATTTAATTAGATTTTTGTAGGTACACAATTTTAATATATATCAAACAATATAAGAAACACTATTTCTTAATATGTTACTAACTTTTTTTATGACCGCTACTTCATTTGCTCGTGTAGAAAAAACTGAAATGAGTGCAAGAATTACTTGCATCATCAATGCTCACGTCTCTGCGTGTCTTGAAGGGTTCAGCTTCATAATGATAGAAAAAACAAAATGGCGACGCCCACTTTATTTTATCCTCAACGATCTCATAAACTAACACGAATTTTCGTCGAGCATATGAAGATGAGATGATGCCCATTCGGATTTTGAGAGAAGCAAGCTTAAACATGGGTGTGTTGAGTTTAACACTGGAATTTATTTGTTTAACTTGAAGTGTAGTTAACAATTGATTATTTAACGATAGTTTGTAACACATTTAAAATATATTTGAAAAATAAATATGAGTAACAACAAAAATTGTTATGAGTTTTTTTTTTAACTCTTTTTCAACGAACAATCTATACATCCAAATCCAAACTGTTTAATTCCTAATCCTAATCAACCATTTTTATGGTTTCATTTTGTAAATTTAAATGACGCTGCGGAGACGGATGCACTTTTGCATTTCAAATTTGTTTTACGTAGGAGTAGTTTGCTTAATTATTATTTTAGAAACCACTTGATAAAAACTTCGATAATTTTAAATACTGGTGTTCAATTCAGCAAAAGTGACAATTACAACCGTTAAAGAAATTAAACAAAAAATCTTAACGCCCATTTGGAGATTTCTCCTTAAACACTCAATGTAGACAAGCCCTTCCACTTACGGGTCGTGACTGTCAAGTTATGCATTTATTTAATGGACATATGTATTTCTTTCAATGAATTTGAAAGTGCTTTGGCACGGAATAATACGTAATGCGTTTAAGTTGTAAGATAAAATCGGCTGAACTCATTCTACACGTGATGTTGAGGTCAATCCTTAACTTATATTATTTTAAAAGATGAAAAGAGTGTCAAAAAAGAAGAGTCAAAAGATGAACCACTTGAGAATTTGTTTATATTGGATGTTGGTACAAATTATTAATAAAAAAGAAAATGTATTTAAATAGGAATTATATTTACATCTTTTAAAACATTATTTAGTAATGTTTATTTGAAAATTTTAGAAAATCTAATATTTTTAGTTTTCGATGTAAGACGGTGTGTTTGAAAGAAGACATGTTTTATAGTTTTCTTTTTTTTTTTTTTCATTTCTCTAGTGGTCGAAAAGTCCGGCCCTTGTGGAGAAAGAAGATACGTCCGGTGTTCAGTCTGAAACGATAGCAAAATACTAAAACAAACAACAGTCTATTTTGAAAAAGGTGTCTTACACCGAAATCTCAGAAAAAAAACTAATTTTAAACATTTAATAAAATATTGCATAATATTATATGGTTTTGTAAAATTTTCAAATAAACATTTATTCAATAAATGCTGAACATGTTGAATATTGCTACTATGTTTTAAAGAATGCCGAGAAACTATTACGTATAAAAATGTAATAGAATATATTTATTGCTTGGTTGTAGTGTCTGAGTAAAGTCAATGTGAGAGTAGAGGGTGCACGGGACTTGATGGGAGTTGATCTTCTGAGTTCGCTAGCAGTCACTTTCTGTCCATCCAAATTTGATCTGGTTAACGGGCACACATGCATCCGCAACTGACACGTCTATTTCGAGATTTCGCCTTAGACACGCAATGTAGACAAGCCTTTCCACTTACGAGTCGTGATTGTCAAGTTATGCATTGTTTATTTAATGGATGGATGTATTTCTTTCAATGAGTTTGCAGGTACTCTGGCAGGGATTAATACGTAATGCGTTTAAGTTATTAGATAAAGTCGGCTGAACTCATTCAAGATGAGAGGCGTATATTATGATAAGCATCATCTTAATCAACAACAACAACAACAACAAACGACTTGACTAGTCTCCGTATCATTGTATCTACGTCCTTCCATCTGCGGGTCGTGGCTTTAATCTATGTAGTGTTTATTTAACGGACGGGTGTATTTCCTTTGATTAAATTGCATGAGTATTTTTTTCAGGGAGTAATTCGCAGTACGTATAAGTCATTAGATAGAGTCGGCTTAATTCATCCAAGATAGACGTACATCATCATCATCATCATCATCATCATCATCATCATCATCATCAACAACAACAACAACAACGTAAACAAAAAGTCTCCGTATCCCCTCTCTTCTGAGTTTGCCTAGTTGTTACGAGTTGACATTTTAATGAAGAAGCCGGCAAATTTACAAAGAAAAAGAGTTGACATTTACGAGTTTTCGTTTAGCATTCGACAGAAGAGGCGGCTGTTACGATGGTGCAAGTTTATCGTTCGCTGAATAACGATGCATGAAATTTAACTGCAGCTTCGATTATCGATTACCTGATAAGTTTATGGCTTTACGACATTAAATATTGCGTACTTGCAGTCACCCCCGATGTTGCCCGACAATGTATCATGACCTTTACATTAACAATTTTATATTTCTTATTTAAGAGGTTAATGTAGTTCGTTTAAAGCATTGTTTATTGTGTATATAAAGGTAATTTGTAGAAGACAATGCAATGCAGAGGTGTAAGGGATAGATACAAACTGAAGCAAACAAAGATACATAACGGTGAAATCAGCTGTATTAATTCAATATGAATTTTGAATGCTTTTATGACGTTGTGTTCTGACTTGATTTCCTATGGTCAGATGAAACTTCAGTATTGAATGATATTTCGGTAAAATTTGCTTCCTCAGATATGTGTTCCATTTTAGTTTTAACGTGCACGCATGGATTGCACGTTTGAATATCACATGATACGGGACTTTCATTTGAACATACTGATGCAAGGGAGAACACAATGCACTTTTTAAAGTATTAAAACATATTCGAGGTATTTCAATTCGTCGGACTACTGCTCATATCTTGAGTGTTATTTTCATTCCCCCCCCACACACACATATATATATATATATATATATATATATATATATATAAGTTATAAAATATATATGGCGATTAAGCTACACTTAATATTCCGCGTTTCATCCACTCTAGGACTCTTCAGGCTTATGCGCATAAGCCTGAAGAGTCCTAGAGTGGATGAAACGCGGAATATTCAGTGTAGCTTAATCGCCATATATAACTTAATCGCCATATACAACTAACTAGCTCTACCTACGTATTGAGCACTTTTGAAGTAAATACTTAAAGTTTACGCATAAATTCATACTTTCGTATATTAATTTTATGTGAGTAAATGAAGTAGTTATATATATATATATATATTTATATATATAATATTTGAAATATATATATTATATATATATATATATATAATTAATCCCACTGCCAGACAACATTGCAGCCAGCAAGAGCCACGAAAGCCAACAAACCGGAAGTTCAAGACTCGAGTTTCGTCTTCATTTTGAGCTCATCAGTTAGACAATCCAAATTCAGGATTCGAAACCCGAGCCTCTTGCATGCGATCCAAGCACCAAGCCATGTTGATGACGAGTGAAACATGCTTTTACATGGATATGCCTTTTATGCACGTAATAATATTTAATAATAAAAAAATACCATCCATAAAAAATAAGGGGCGACTCATTCATGCATATAATTAAAAAAAGATCTTATAGCTCTTTAATAAACGCTAAGGTAGTGAAATAAATGAAAACCAAAGTTTCGAAGCTGTTAATGGCGCTAAAAAATAACAAATCTTAAATTTAAAAGCAATAAAAAAAAAATGTGCATTCAAGTTGTGAGTCATCGTAACTCAGCGGTTGAACACCAGACTGCGGATGCTGGTGTCATAAGGTCAATCCATGTGTATATCCGACGAGATAAAGAGATAAACAAGGAACAAAGTTATGCGTTCATCAATGTTTCGTCTTTATCGCACGATTGTCTCTGGATGAACGAAATTAAGAAAAGAAAACACTAGTCAAATATTTGAAAAATTATTATGTAATGAAATGTATGACTTCATTCCATTTCAGAGATGGCATACGTCGTTGGAAATTTAAAAAAAAAAAAGGTGGGGCATAGCGCTGCGTTTTGTTTTCTTAATTCCATTCATCCAGAAGAAGTCTCGCAATAAAGACGAAATGTTATTAAACGCATAACTTGTTTATTTTCCTTGTTTATCTTTCTCTTTCTCTCTCTCTATCCTTCTATCTCTCTATCTATCTATCTATCTATCTTTCTTTCTTTCTTTCTTTCTTTATGTATGTATATATGTGTGTGTGTGTGTGTGTGTGTGTGTGTGTGTGTGTGTGTGTGTGTGTGTGTGTGTGTGTGTGTAAAAGGACTTTGTAGTACAAAGTTTTAATAGTGTTTTAAAAATAAATGATGAAGTTATATCAAACCAGGGAACAATTAATACATACAGAAGAGTAGGATAAAAAAAGAAAAGAAACGTTACGAGATAATACATATACTATTTGAATAAGAAGATGATATTCGAGGTACCTTTCGAGCGATTCATTTTCAAGAAATAAATCGTCTGCGAACACGTTTAAAATAAAACATTATTGAATGACATTTAAATAAAGTCGAATGGGGAAAAAGACAAAATATATATACAAAAAAGTGGGCAACGGCAGGGGACGTAATTGCTAAACAAAAACTAAATATAGGAAAGAAATGTAAACATTTTTTGTTTGTTTAGAGCTCTTTAAACAATTGTAATTTATGAGAAAGCTCTTTTTGCCTACTGAGCTACGGTTTCTGTATTGTCGCACATAAAGCCTCCGGAATATTAAGTTGTTTTTTTCACAAAATACTTGCGAAATTTAACTGACATTCTTTTAGCCCCCCCTTCCCTAATTGTCCAGTCTACTTGAAGCACCCCTTTATTAGCTCTATCAGTAAAATGAACAAAGCTTCTTTCTTAGAACTGCACGCCTGTGGAACTCTGTTCCGTCTGCCTGCTTCCCACCGGACTACAACTTGGATGTGTTCAAGTCCAATGTTAACAAAATCCTAATGAACCGCCCCCTTAAGTAAACACTTCATCAAATCTCCACACTAACGTAATGTACTTGCAATAACCCTTATCCCTGAGTGGTTTCCGGGCCTTGATAAGTGGTGATCACTGTGTAAAAAAAAAAAAAGTAAAGGATTTTCTGACACAATCAAGTCCGGTGTGTCCTTCTATGATTATGCGTACAGCCCCGGGTGGCTTTTAGTACTAGGAATACTTTCCCGGCCTTTCAGAAAGATGTTCCTTCCACACAAGAATTATTACTAGTAATTTATGAATTTAAATGTCAGCGTGAGGCTGATTATGTGAGTCGAACTCTTCTGCGCTTAGGGTGGAACAACATATCCTTTCACGCTTTTGTAAGCCCAGGGGAGTTAAAAGAATATGTTGACGAGCGCATCCGAGTGTTTAAGGAATATATCCGGGCGTTCATAGAGCACATCCGGGCACTCATCTCTCCATGAGTCAGCGATTGGGCAGTAAATGTTGTGGCGTAGCGTATTCGGATAGTCGTTTCCGTATCATACAGAAGGTTCGCTCCAAGCACAAACTTAATATTCTGGAGGTCTTGTATGTGACAATACGTAGATCGTCGCTCTGTAGACAAAAAAAAGCTCTCTCATAAATTAAAACTATTTAAAGACCAATAAAAAAACAAAACAAAAAAAATGCCGACATCTCGTAAATATATTTAGTTTTTGTTCTGCAATTACACACAGATATGAGGTTCCCTGCCGTTTTTCCTAGTAACATTGGCGACAGTGTTCTATTATTTTCTTCCACTTATATATATATATATATATATATATATATATATATATATATATATATATATATATATGTGTGTGTGTGTGTGTGTGTGTGTGTGTATATATATATAACTACTTCATTTACTCACACAAAATTAATATACGAAAGTATAAATTTATGCGTAAACTTTAAGTATTTATTTCAAAAGTGCTCAATACGTAGGTAGAGCTAGTTAATAAGTTATAAAATATAAATGGCGATTAAGCTACACTGAATATTCCTCGTTTCAAAGCCTGAAGAGTCCTAGAGTGGATGAAACGCGGAATATTCAGTGTATCTTAATCGCTATATATTTTATAACTTACTATATATATATATATATATATATATATATATATATATATATATATATATATATATATAAGTGAAAATATATGTGTGTGTGTAGATTTCCCTACCAAATAACTCTGTCAATTTTCAGTCTACAGACTCGAGATTTGACATTAGGAGTTTTGAGATTTGGGAAAATCTTTTTAATCGGTTTTCGGCCACAAATTTGGCTTTCAAGGGGTCAAAGTTCAACGATTTGACCTTTGAAAAATCCTACAAAACTTCTCCGCCAATTTCGGATCTAAACACTTTAAATTTGAAATGTCGGTTACTTGGACATCAAACTTTTAAATTTTATTTGAACCCAAACATATAAATGTTAAGGAGTCAAAATTGGGATCAATGTTTAAAAAAATGTTACCTCTGCGGTGTCTACCAAATTACTAGGCCAATGTCTGGTTTAAAAATTTGGAATTTTACATAGTGTATTCAGATATAGAGCAAGCTTTTTAATCAGTTTGTGTCGAAAATTTGAGCTGACAAAGGGTCAAAGTTTTAAAGATTTGACGTTTACGATGTCAAACAAACTACTCAGCCAATTTTGGGTTAAAATATTTGAAATTTTTACATAACGGTTATTCAGACATGCGACACACATTTTAATCAGTTTTGGGTCGAAAATTTGGCTGCCAAAAGTCAAAGTTGAAAGAGTTGACCTTTGCAGATTCTATTAAATTTCTCCGCCAATTTTTGGTCTAAAGACTTGGAATTTTAGATGTAGGTAACTTAGATATGGGTAAAACTTGGGGGCGGGCATTTGATACCGAAATAATGAATGTAAAGAGGTCAAAATTGGGGTCAAAGTTAAAGATATTGACCTTTAAAGAAATTACCCAGACAAATTTCGATCTAAACATTTGAAATTTTACATAAATTGTATTCACACGTAAGGCAAGTTATGAACAATACATAGGGCCCGAGCAAAGCCGGGCTGAACTGCTAGTGTATATATATATATATATATATATATATATATATATATATATATATATTCAAGGTTAATATTTTCAAGGGACAAAGTAACCAATGAAGCTTTAACGAGGTTAATACAAGCATGCCCAAGAATTAGGGCAAAATATACATTTTATTTTTTACAGAAGCAATAATCTGTTGCTACACATTAATGAACATGTTTCAGTCAGCTAGTTACTAGTAGTTAGATACCTCTTTAGGTGATATAGCTTATATAAAAGCTGAGTCCGTAATGAAAAGCGTTCAGATAATCAGCATCACAAGAAATTATTATCAAGTTATATTACATGTTATTTAAAATAGAAGTAAAAAAAAATAAAAATAAAAGGGGAGTGGTTTTTAATATATGGGAAGAAGACAAAAAAGGGGTGTTATTTAAAGGTTTATATTGAAATTTAGAAAAGAATATATATATATATATATATATATACACACGTTCAGATACACTTTTTCATCATAAAGCTAAAACCCAGGAGTAGATGGAATCGAGCAATTGCATCGACAAAGGACACCGCCAGACAAAGTGGGTTTCGATGTACTGCATCTGATCAGTGACGTGCTCCGACATAGGCGCGAACCCAGGTCGTCGCACGCATGAAGTGTGCAATACTGACGAACTAACCGTATGGACCACGGCGCAATCTATTGGCTATGCCTCGATTTTAATTTTGTTTTTATATTTTTATCCGGTTCTACATTCTACTATGTGACAAGTCACGCGTCCCATACAACTAAGATAGTTACTGCTGGTATGCAGAAGATAGATATCACATCTACAAACATTAACTGAAATTAGCCGACTCCCCACACACGATTTCGTCTGGCGTTGTCCGTTGTCGATGCAATTGCTTAATTCTATCTAATTCTGGGTTCTAGCTTTATCATGAAAAACTGTATGTGAACGGGTATTTATATTTATATAAAACTATCTATAATCTCTTTACTTAATATCTTATATATATATATATATATATATATATATATATATATATATATATATATATATATATCTTTCTCTCATTCGAGTTCATTTAAACGCCATTCGCAGATGTTTTCTTTTAAACGCTATTCACCGACGATTTATTTCTTAAAAATCAGTCGGACTAAAAGTACCCGAATGTCATCATTTTATTCGAATATTTGATTTATTAATAATCATAACGTTTTATAAACATCCTTTCTTTTTTTACACTACCTTTTTCTCTGCATTAAATGTCCCCGACTTGATATGAATTTTTATTTTTAAAACACTAACACAAACCCACGCACACGCACACATATATATATGGGTATATATATGGTATATATATGTATATATATATTTAAAAACTTTTTTCTCTTTTTGTCTTTCTCTCTCTACCTTTCTCTCTGTTATATTGAAGCATTTCTCAGCAAAAGAGAGAGAGGGGGGGACAAAGTATGTGAGAGAAAGTCACATGCTCCTTTTTGAAAATGCCATTTTAAAACCTGGCTTGTTCTCTGTTGCTCTGAGACATGATTTTAGTCAGCACCAGAAGGTCCATCTTTCCATGCTTTGCCTTCTTATCCTCTGAGAAGTTAGTATATTGCTAATACAGTGAGGCGCCCCAACTGGGGAATACCGACAGAGCAATTTTTGTTCGGCTCTCTAGAGCATTGGTTTCTAAAATCACACTTTCCGACATAAATGTCACATATTTCGGTCGTATGGAGGGAGATAAACAAAACCATATCCATCTAATCAAGAAAGACAGTTTCCCTTTTCCAAATTAATTACTCTCTTTGCGTTTATTTACAAAGGCTGGGGCAATAATTGATCGATGTAGATATAGATCCGGTTGTACCGCATAAATACGGTCATTGTCGGTCAGCAGGTCTCGACAAGACGAGCGGGGAAAGTGATCAGCGAATGTTTGTTCGGAGGAGGGGGTGAAGAAAAAGCCGCTTCGCTATGATTAGTTTTTGTTTTAGTTGTTTTAACGCTATTAATGAAACACAGACATAAACAAGCGAGCGCCGATCCAAAGGAAGCGGATGTCTCAAATATTGCCCTTCCTCTCTTTCGTTTAATTTTTACTTGACAAATTAATTGGCCAGATACGGAGTTACGTAGACTTGGTTTGAATTGCCTATCATAACACGGACGAGTCCATTGTATGAAGAGGTTATTTATTTAGAGTTCGTTAACCTCATCAGACTTTAAACAGGTGCGAAGTGGTGGTTGCTTAAGATTAATGTTTTAGTTTTAATCATTCGAGCAAAATCGATTGCGATGATGAAGATGACAGGAATAAAAATGATGACGAAGCTTTATGGGATGAGTATCAGTTTATTGCTGCGCAATATTATGAGAGAATCGAAAATAATGAATTGGAGTAAGGTGAGACACAAGGGCAAGTGTTAAGTTGAAAGCCTATGCACTAAAATTAACGCAATATTGCTCTAAAAATGCATGAGTCTAGCCGTCAGCATTCTAGGTAGAACTGGCTCAGGTGATTAGCTATAAATCAACTCCTTTTTAAAAGAGAGAGTAAAACCTGGGAGGGTTGATTTCCTGAGATTGGCCATAACCACACCTCAGTCTACCATCAACAAAGTGATTGTCGGACTGATTGGCAAGAACGTATCCCGAACATGTTTCAAATAAGTTGCTCAAATTATGACGAAGGTTTACGAGAATTAGATTAAGAGATAACCGTCTTGTGGGGCCAGAGAAGCCATATTATGGTAATGTATTCTATAAGTGAGGAGTTCTTTGAAAGAACCCCTATTCATAGAAATTGCTTTTGATGTTAGCAATAAAGCGAAATAAAGTCCTTTGCATTTGTTCTCATTTATTCAGTCATTTCGAATGAATCAGATGATTATTGTTGGAATTCGTTTTCCTGATATCCTTTTAGTTATAATTCTTTCTAGAAAGACATCGGGTACTTATGGGAGGGGCAACGTAAAAGTTGCCAATATCCCTAAGTAAAAGTGTTTCTGTGGAACGAGCGAGGTTTGAACTCGAAACACCCAGGTCGTCAATCCATGTCGTTAACCACTTAACCACCGTCACCTCTACTGTTTCTGATGAATTGGTTATTCGGTGCTTGCATTTCAAAACCGATATTTGAATGAGAAATTGTGTAACGTTTGATGCTGCGCAGGAGGACAAAATTTTATTACGATTGTGGCAAGATTTTGTAGAAAATCCCGTCGTGAAATAGTTTTGTCATTTCACCTGAAACATTCATTCTTTTTGTCATTTCACCTGAAACATTCATTCTTTTTGTCACTTCACCTGAAACATTCATTCTTTTTGTTACTTCACCTGAAACATTCATTCTTTTTGTCACTTCACCTGAAACATCCATTCTTTTTGTTCAGCTGACAAGTGTTCCTCTTTGTTGTCAAACTGATCATTATAAATTAGTAAGCATAGCTGTTAGTAGTAATTGTGGGTAATGTGGGCTGTATTTAAATTTAGATTTTATGTTAACGGAGCAAACGATCATCCTTTAAAATAAATGTATCCATCGATTCAAGAACGTAGATACATAATGCCAGAATTCCTAATGATCGGTTAATTAGTTTATGAGTGAATCTCTTGCATACAAATACATAAGCTTACAAACACACTTAATTTTATAAATATATAGGTTTATCTGTCCATACTTTACACATGGCCTATAGATTGTTTACTATTTCCGATTTGCTGTGATCATTTGTTCATTCCGTATGAATTAGTTGGTTGTTGTTGGTATTCGTTTCAACGATATCTTTCTTGTTATAATGTTTTCTTTAATACATCGGGTACTTATAGAAGGGCCACGTGAAGGTTGCCAACATCGCTAAATGAAAGTGTTTCTGTGAACCGATCTTGGTTTGAACTTGGCACACCTAGGTTGTCAGCCCGTGTTGTTAACCACTTTGCCACCGACATCTTTCTGTTTCTGTTATTGTTGTTGTTGTTGTTGTTGTTGTTGTGCAGTGAACGTTTTATGGAAGACTAGAGATTATTTATTTAGGGTTAATCATGATATCCAGACTTTAAACAGGTGCAAAGTTATTATGGTTGTTATTACAAGCCTTATGGCCAAGTTGATTGCGACGATGAAAATAACACGAATTAAAATAATGGCAAAAATGCAAACGTTTTCTAATTACTAATTAGTTGCCACATTAAAGTAAAAAAATAACGACTCTAAAAAGGATTTTAAAAAGACAAGTGACTGACTATAATAGAGGAAACCCCGAAGGTTTCCTTTTCATCAAATGCTACACCGAGGGCTAACGGGGAGGGGCGCTACTCTATTTCCAGGATTACTCTATTTGCTCTTGATCCTCTTAACACTGGGGGCATTTTAAGTTTTTGGTATGACTCGACTAAGAATTGAACCCTAATCTCCCGGTCCATTAGCAAACACTCTTCCCATTCTGCCAAATGGTCCGGTTAAGCGATTCAAAAATAAAAGCCGGAAAACATGTTAGTTGAATGATGATGAATATAATGAGAGGATTGGAAATAAATGGGTTTATATGACTTTCAATAACACCTGCTTTTATTATAAAGGATAAAAGCGTCACTGGAAGATTAAACAACTGTAAAGAATTTTTATTTTTACTTCCTTGCGTCTTACACTTATAAAGTTTCCATCAGCAGTGTTTCTTTCCTAAAACTTCTCATCTGTTAAACATGTTACCAAAATATTGATTTTCTGAGGGTTACACAATGATCGTTTTCAAACCCAAACGCGTCCTAATAATTATTTAGACTATTTTTTTATTCCCTGAATCATTTTCAACCCTCTCGTAATATTCAACATAATTCAACTGACCATTTATGGATCTCATTAGCACTTATCTTTGGCATTGATATGTGCTGAGACATTCATAAACGTTATTTAACCATTTAAAGATAAAAACTGGAGTTACTCACGCACACACACACATACACGTATATATATATATATATATATATATAATTATAAATAATTATTTTTTATACCTACAGACAGTAGTGCTCCATGCTTTTGCAATCATCATTCAATATTATGAAAGGATTTAATATAAATGTCGTTGTGTGACTTTCAATAAGCGTCACTCGATTATTATGTTAAAGAGATGGCTCGATTGTTACTTGAACAATGAATATTTTGATCGTTCTCTGTTCAGTCTAGAGAGACAAATGATACCTTCTGAAAGTTTGACTGCGCATGTAATTGCGTGAAAAAGATTGAAAATCTCCGACTACTTCTCTCCTGAGTCACCACTGCCTCATTCCAATGGCAAAGAGAAACACATGACGCCTAGAAGCAATGCCGAGACAAGCGGAGATTATTCCCAAATAGTTACCCATTTTAGTATTGATCAGGTTCAACGATGCTTAACTTAAATGATCTAATAGAAACCGTGATAATTCCGTATATTGAGTATAACACGAATGGGGATGATGCCAAAAATGGAAATAGTAGACTTTTTTATTACTAATGAGTTGTTACATCAATGAAAATAATTAAAGTAACCTTCTATAGTCGAGGGCAACCCGAAGGCTCCCTTTTCATTAGATGCTACACCGAGGGGTAATGGAGGGCGTCACTCTATTTCCGGGATTATTCTATTTGCTCCTGCGACTCCTTTCAGCTGGACGGACGGTCCAATACGGATCCTCGGCGTGTGGTTCGGGCTTGGGCTTCAGCTGGAAAAGAATTGGTCGAAGGTAAAGTCAAACGTCGAAGCCGCGGTCGACTCGTGAGTTCGAAGGAAACTATCCTTAAAGGGCAGAGTGGAGGCATGCGCCATTTACGTCTTTCAGCTCATCCTCTACCGACTGGCTGTACTTCCCCCGCCCGAGAACTATTTAAAATCTCTACAGAACAAACTGTCCTCGCTTCTTTGGGACAAAGTGAAACATTGATATTGGGTTCTAGTGTGCGAGAGAAGCGCGGGGTTGAATCTTTTGCTGATCAGGATCTGATCCCCTTCTTCAAGTTGAAGATAAAGATCAGATATGGTAGGAAAATATTCCGTGCCGCAGCCTGTGTCTGAAGATAAATTAAGATAGAGAGTCTCTGTGTGCGTAGAGGTGCAAAGTTGGAGTTCGTGTTCCCCGCCTAGGCATGGCGCGCACAATTCCAGATCCTGCCGGACTCCAGACCCCTAAAATAAGTGCCTAGATTCCTAATAGGTTCTTAGCTAGCCGAGTGAATGGCCCACTCCATCCCCGATAGGAAATCTTCGAGATGGCCACACCCCGATTGTTTCTTTTTGTTCTCGGCCACCCAATAAGAGATGTTGGAGCAACTTCACCCCCCCCACCACCACCACCAATCTCAGTTTTTTTTTTATTTTTATCCTGACTGGAATTCAGCCCTATGTAGAGAGCAACTTACTTGTTTTTGTCCCACACCGAACTGGAAAACAGTGGGCGTTCTACCACCCAGAGAGGTTTGAGGGGATCTTACTAAAATTTTGATTTTATTTTTTTGGCGTTTTCCGCTACTTCAAATCAAATGAAATATAACAAACGACGTTTTATATAATTCTATATTTACTAACTTATTTTATTGTTAAAAAACACACACGATATAATTTGATAATCTGAAGTAGGACGAACCCAGGTGTACTTGAAGCATTGTGGTGAATGAACAATTTTGCTAGGATCAGCATAGACAAGCGAAGGTAGAAGTGACGAGGATGACCATAGACACCGCCTCCTCAATGTTTGAGTGGCTTTGTGCTTAATTTTTTGTTTTTATTGTCTTGTTTTTGTAACTTTTCATGAAAAATTTAAAAAAAATACATAACTCAAAGTGGAGTATCTGTTCTAATACTATACTTTTTCTGTTTTCGGTCAATAAAAGAAATAGAGACATTTGTGGAATGTTTTATGTCAATTAGTTTTTCACGTGGGATTTGAAAATGTAGTTCTGTGATAACGTGTTCTATGGATGAATTATTATTGGAAAGAAACTATGTTCATGGAAATTCCGTCCGATGTTTGATACGCGAAAACAGAAAGTAAATTCTTTTGCGAGTGTAGTAAAAGGACGAGTTGTTGCTGTGAATGTTTGACATTGAAATTGAAGTTCAGTCGAGTACCTTTCATGAAAATAACGATAGAGTAGTATTTGTCCAATGACACTCTCCTCAATATCTGTAAATTATTTGGGATTGAAATAACTTTGCGGTTTAACGGATGTTTGATAAGCTGAATGTGCGGGAATAAATTGGATTTTATTTGCATCACTGGAGTCGGCGTCGGAGGAGATTGTACATCGGTGGAAGAAAAAGTATCCAGCATTAACGGAAAAAAAATCTTTTAGAGCAGAACTTTCGTAAATTAAATATTTTAATCAGTTCCCCGTTATTTTAATGACATGCTTTTATATATATATATATATATATATATATATATATATATATATATATATATGTATATATATATGTATATGTATGTATATATATGTATATGTATGTATATATATATGTATATGTATGTATGTATATATATATGTATACATGTATATATATATGTATATATATATGTATATATATATGTATATATATGTGTATATATATATGTATATATATATGTATATGTATATATATGTATATATATGTGTATATATATGTATATATATATATGTATATGTATATATATGTATATATATGTATGTATATATATGTATATATATATAAAATAAAACGCATATATATATATATATATATATGCGTTTTATTTTTTATTGCCGTATCTTTCTGTTAAGTTACATTATTGTTTCAGCTACCCGGCCGTTTTTTGGCCGTCTGTAGCTTCCTCAGACTTTTACAGAAATGTTCATTATTATGGGATGAAAGAGTGAAAGAGTGAATGAGGTGCGAGGAGGGCGAGGAGGGCGGAAGAAAGAGTGGAAGGGAACAAGGGGGAAGGTGGGAGGGGCGCTTGGAATGTCGGTAATGTTTTAGTTTTGGAGTTTAAGGAACTTGTGGGGGAGGGTCTGGTAAGTTCATTTCTGATGTGGCTGAGGGCATAGGGATACATGGAGGGGAAGGGGAATATGTGGGGGTAGGAGGAGGGGGTTACTTTAAAATTCGAGTCTTAATGTTAAAGTTTTTTGCGTCTCGTTAGTGAGATGATTTCTTGGTAAGTATGTCTTGACCTGTTAGGTGTTCGCTTATGTTTGGAGGCGGGGGGTTATGATTAGGTTTATTTATTTAGTTTTTATTTTGTTGTTAATTGTTTGGAGAGGGTTTGCTAGCAGTCGCGGGCACAGTTACACACATGCGCACGTACACACATATATACTTAAAGAAACGGTCACATGTACACATACATCCCCGCCCTGGCGTGCAAATATATGCACATATGTGCGCCTGCATGCATAGGCACCCACGTTGCTCCCGCTTACGTCAAATTTTTCTTTAAGGTGCTAAAATTGGGTACGTGTGCGCAGGCATGGATGAGCTCATACACAGACACATACACACATCGACGCCCCTGCCCCCAGGGAGGCGTATATATGGGCCCATATGCGCATATTGATTCAGACATACCTTCCCCACACGCATACATGTAGGCGCACGTGCACATACAGATACCCATACCCGTGAACACATACATCGACATATATACACAGATGCACACTCTCACATCCGTATGTGGACAGCAGGCAGCGGGCACATATACTCTCACATCCACACACGTATACATAGGTACGTGCACATGCACATCGGTACCCCATATACACACAGACGTCCACATGGATGTACACGTGCGTGCATACACACACATATACACCCAGTTATACAGACAGTTATTGGTATAGACATATCCGTCTGCATAGATTTAAATCTAAGTTCATTTGTGGGTACATAGGCGTAATACTTTCCCCGGGTCCTATACATAATATTTTTATTTTCGTTAGTGTTTTTTTGTTTTTGTTTTTTTTTGTTTTTTTAGTTAGATGTGGGTGCACACGGGCGCGCCGGCGAACTCCTCCGCATACAAATATAACCCACAGATTCGCTCCCCACACGCATGCATGTACACAGATATACATGCATACACGCATACACATATGCACACACATATGCTCTCGTTATATACATCTGCAAAGATACATACCCACACTCCCTCAAGCAAAGATATGTGCGCACGCATATACGAACGGGTATATAGCGTGACATGCCGTAAATGTGGGCACGGGTTCCATCTACATATGCTTACATACGCGTTAATAAGCGCCCACGTACCCGGGACAGTGGTCCGAGGTAGCCATGTTTATAGATTTTGGGGAGGAGTTTGAGATGGTTTATATGGGGATTGAGTGCTGTAGTTATTGTTCTAAGTTGGGGTATTTTTTTTTTTAGGGTGTTATCGATCAAGTTTAGGCGGGAGGCTATATTGGGGTGTCATACTCTAAGGTATGCATCTATATATAGGTGTATGTAGTTATATATATATATATATATATATATATATATATATATATATATATATATATATATATATATATATATATATTAGCGTTTAAGCCCAGCGTTGCCCGGGTATTTGGAGGTGAATGCTAAGCAAAAAAAACAAAAAAAAAAGCGGTCAATTCTTTAAAAATTTGACCCCTATTATGGTCCCTTAACATTTATTGTTTTATGCTAAAATTGAGTTATTAATTTAGATCCATGTCCAAGGAACCTAGGTCTAAAATTTCAAGTGTTTAAACCCAAAATTGGCGGAGGAGCTTGGTAGAGTTGGTAGAGTTCTCAAAGGTCAAGTCGTTAAACTTTCACCCCTTAACAGTCAAATTTCTGGCCGAAACGGATTACAAGGATTTCCCAAAATCTCAGTACCCTGTATATCAAATTTTGAGTCTGTAGACTTAAAATTGGAGAGGAAAATAAGAAAATATGAAAATGTACACAGACACACACACAGACACACACAAAGATACGTTCACTTTTATATATATAATAGATAGATTAATAGATAGATAGATTGGATGAAATATATAGTAATAATTTAAAAAGTATTTAAAAAAAGACTCATGCGCCACCACCGACAATCGAAACCAAAATGTTCAGCTCACGATTTATTTTGCGTCTGCCGTCAATGACTGGGCTATGAAAACATGTTTACTGCGAGACTAAAAATTAAAATATGAACCAATAGCTACTACGTTATGCATTCGTAATGCCAGCGTTCGACCTTCACCTAGCAAATTTAATTTTTTTTAATTTTCACATTTTGCACCGATTTTTCCAGGCTAAAACCCAACTATAAAGTTTTGTATGGATTCAAATACCTTATATATGAAGTTTCATGTCTGTAGACCCAAAACTCTAGGAGGAGTTTGGTAGGCAAAATTTGTTAAACAAAAAATATATACCTATACATAAACATATATGGAAACAATTTTTTGTTTACTGTAAACTTTTAACGCAAATATTATGCAAGTATAAATCATGTAGAATATCTGCATGAATGTAATTACACGTAATAATTAACTAAAGATGATCATCTCGTAAGAAAACCGAAGAAACTAATAGGGCATTAATTAAGATGACTGTTTAAAATAATATGCAAATTAGCTAGATCTTTTGCTAATGAATGTTAGTGAAAATTGTATTTTCTTTTTAAATAAATAGAAAAGAGGTTTTTAATATGAATATCAATACACACAGAAGAAAAACGAATTTATAGGAGTACTATTATACACTATATATATATATATACACTATATATATATATATACACTATATATATATATATATATATATATATATATATATATATATATGAAGCATTATTTATCTTAGGCATAATTTATTAAATAAAATAGACTATTTTTTCTATAAATTCTGTTTTTCATTTCAAATTCGAAAACCTATCTTTACTTCTGGCAGAAACTGGCTGATGTAACCGCCATAGTTATCGTTAGCTCGAGTGCTTTCCATTTCTTTTGGATTCATTGCCAGGGATGGATTAATTTAACTGCTTTTGAACAATTTATATATATTTTATAACGTATATATTAATATAATTTATCAATAATAGTAACATCATGAAATGTTTGTAAAAGATCGTTATTCGGAAGTTGGAAAGGATCAAAAACAAAATTAATAAACAAAAAAGGTTATTTTATTTAAGGAATGTTTCGTTAACCAATTCCTGTTTGTTTTTCTTGTAATCCATTTTTCCATTTTGGCGGGCCAATGTCCGAACGTTCTGTTCCAGTGTAAAAAGAAACTTGCCATAGTCGCAAACAAAACGTTCGAACATCGGTACGCCAAAAGGAAAAATGGATTGCAAGAAAAACAAACAGTAATTATCCTTGCTGTTCATTGAAACATGCATGAGAGAAAAAGAAAGTATATTTATACTAATATATATATATATATATATATATATCATAATTTAGGAATTTAAAATTCGAAAACTCATAGATTAAGGAAATATATTTTACTATACTCTATTCTTTGTCTTGCATACAATAAAATTTCTATATTTGAAATTTAACTTTTTCAAATCACAAATTTTAAATTCCTAAATTATGATTTATTTGCTCTATCTAGTATATTGAACAATTTCATTTAGCTGGGATTGTCTTATATTAAATATTACATCCAATAATATTTTGTAAGACCGATAATCACTAGATTTGCATACCAGTAGATTTATTGTATTCTATTATTCTGAATAATTATATATATATATATATATATATATATATATATATATATATATATAATTACTTAATTTACTCACATAAAATTAATATACGAAAGTATAGATTTATGTGTAAACTTTAAGTATTTACTTCGAAAGTGCTCAATATGTAGGTAGAGCTAGTTAGTAATTTATAAAATATATATGACGATTAAGCTCATTTTTTAATCGCCATATATATTTTATTTATATATATATATATATATATATATATATATATATATATATATATATATGAAAGTGAGAATGTGTGTATGAGGACACTTCTTAACGGATTTTCTATTTACAGACTTGAACTTTGGTATATAGGATATTCAGACATGTCGGAAACGTTTTAATTAATTTTCCGTGTGAAAAACTGGCTGTTAAGAGGTAAAAATTGAAGAATTGGTGCATAGGTGTCATCGGATTTTTATCTGTTTGCTAACTGTTCCACGAATACGCATGTGTGAATGTTTCACAAGGCAGATTCATTATGTTAAAATTGTGTAGATTTGAAAACACTTTTTAAATACGTGTCAAGCTGGCCTAATGGTTATCGTAATTAACTCAATGTCATTAGGTCTTGGCTCGAGTATTTTTTCTTTTATTTAAAAAGTGAACTGTTTAAAAAAACATAATACTTGCATGCACATATCGCAGTTTCTTTCTGGTTTTATTTTTTTTTTCATTTTTTTATAGGAATTTAACGTTATGCTTAATACAGGCAACGGCGGGTATATATTCTAGTATATGTATAAAAGTAAATGAAAAACCCAACACCAACTTAGCTGAATCTCATTATAAATTTATTTAAACTGTCTGCGAGCTTCTCAAATGAAGAAAGATGGTCCGGTTAGCATCTGATTTTAAAAAGTGAGAAAGTTACAACGGTATTTGTATTTATTAGAAAAAAGAGGAGGAAATAAGTGAAACGGCATAGGAGAGAAAGAGAGGATGAATAAAATATAGTTGAGAAAAATGAATACTGAAGCAGAGAAACAAGCCAATAGAGAGGAAGGGGCGCAGTAATTGCCTGGGGAGAAAAAGAATGAAAACACTGTAGACAAAAACACAGAAAAAAAAACAAATGACATTTAGCCACTTTTAACTTATGTCTGGAATCACGAACGCTCCAACGAATTATGCCTTAACAACGATTTCACATTTGTAAAAGTAATTTTTAATTTAATATATAAAGTAAAAACTAATATCTTCAGACATTCGTCTAATACGTAACCAAGGAATAAATGAAAAATTGAGAAAGTAAAAATAAGATTTAAACCTCATATACATATTTAAATTGCAATCGTATGTAAATAACCACATTCATACTTATATCCTTATACATACACATATGTATCTATACACAAACACATATATATATATATATATATACAAACATATATATATATATATACAAACACATATATATATATATACACAAACATATATATATATATATATACAAACATATATATATACACAAACATATATATATATATACACACAAACATATATATATATATATATATATGTTTGTGTATATATATATGTTTGTATATATATATGTTTGTATATATATATATATATATGTTTGTGTATATGTAAATAACCACATTCATACTTATATCCTTATACATACACATATGTATCTATACACAAACATATATATATATATATACAAACATATATATATACAAACATATATATACACAAACATATATATATATATACACACAAACATATATATATATATGTTTGTGTATATATATATGTTTGTATATGTATATATGTTTGTATATATATATATATATATGTTTGTGTATATGTAAATAACCACATTCATACTTATATCCTTATACATACACATATATATCTATACACAAACATATATATATATATATATATACAAACATATATATATACAAACATATATATACACAAACATATATATATATATACAAACATATATATATACAAACATATATATATATACACATATATATATACAAACATATATATATATACACAAACATATACACAAAAACATATATATATATATATATACATATATATATATATATATATATAATCTGAATGCTTTACAGTCGGTGTTGTCGTGTCACCTATATAATACCGGCTTTTTCTCCTCTTTTGACGAAAAACATTTAGCTTCGAAATGCTACGTCTCTTCCGTGTTCCCATTTCTGTATTATTATTGATTTGATAATGAAATAAAATTCCTTACCAAATTTTAACTAAAATGCAGTCAACTCGCGTTTTCACGACTTCCGCTCTAGATTATCACTCTAGATTGTCTAAGGTATTCTCCCGAATTCGGCGTTTAATAGTTCTTCATTCCCATGGAAATTGTTTGGCAATTGTTTGATGGCCCTGGGATAAAGGCATAGCAAATGGAGCAAAAGGTGGCATCGTGGCGGGGTTCGGATCCTTTGACCAGCGGGAACTGATGCTTTGATAAGCATGAAACACGAGTAGGTATGTATTGTATGCAGGTATGGTATGTATGTATAACTGTTACATTCTGAAGGAGGTTCACTTTGTCTTTCGTTATTAATGTCTCATTATTATTATTATTATTATTATTATTATTATTATTATTAATGTTAATGCGTTTGTCTCTTATTACGTGTGTATCGATGTGTGCGTGCAGCACTGATCGCCTACCTCTAGTATGTGTGTATTATAGTGTGATAAAGTCACCAGATTTTTTCTCTTATCTTGGTCTTCTTTTTGGGGATGCGATTCATCCCGTCACTGGTCGATCTTCGAAAGGAACATCTGACGAAAATATAACGCCGATTTTATTGCATGGATTCTTTATTCGTCTACGAGTGAACGGAGGGAGGAAGAAGCCATCGCACTGTCGACTAAAGTTTTCGTACATTTCTTTCTTCGGCCCATTCTGCATTCCTCGACAGGTGTGTCTCGTCCAAAATCGGAAGACAAACTGCACGTGTATGTGATCTAAAAGGTATCTTTCTCTCTTTCTTTTTCATGTATTGTTTTCTTTCAGACGAACTGAATGACATCTCAGGTGTCACCGCTGACCCTAGCTACCGCGTTTTACATACGTATACAACTCTTTTAGCACTCATCAATCTGCACAGCAACTCCAAATTTCCAACATGCCGGCGTAACCCGGAATATATTATCTATATATATGAAAGCGAAAATGTGTGTGTATGTATGTATGTATGTATGTATGTATGTTTGTTTGTTTGTATGTGTGTTTGTGTGTCTGCTAAAAACTTTTGACAGACACGACGAAAATTCACAAACTCGGTATCCTAGTGAAGCCCAATCCTTCGCCCGATAAATATCGAAAAATTGGCTAAAAACGTTCATTTTTTCACTCCGAAATCGACAATTTTCGACAGGGGGGTCAACAAAAACCGTCCCCTCGTGACGACGACCGGTTCTACGCATGCGTCAGATGACGTCATGACCTGATTTACTTTAAATAGTTCATGTACGTCGCGTTAGCTCAGTTGGTTAGCGCGTTGGTTCATTATCTAAACGTTTTGGGTTCGAATCGTGGTATGAGATGTTGTTTTTTTATTAAATTTAAATATTGAACCAGCGTTATTTAAACCATTTTTCACGTAACGTTTGTTTTTCTGTTTTGTTTTGGGGTTTTTTTACTTCGCTTATCCACCCCCGACCACACACCCAAAAACACCCGGGTACCCACCGACTTTTTAAATATTAATATCGAAACAGGCTTATTTAAGCCATTTTTCACGTGTGTTTTTTTTGTTTGTTTTAACATTCGTTTTTCTGTATTCGTCTTTATTTTTTCGATTTTTACATTTAACATCGTTCGTTTCCTTACGTTAGTTTTTTTTTGTGTTTTTTTTCGATGCTTTGATCCCTCCACCCGCTTAAGTTTTAACGTTCGTTTTTATGTTTTTTTTTTGTTACTTCACTTATAACAAACAAACCTGGTCATTGACCTCATTTGCTCAATAGCTATTGCTTACGTCGTCGTCGTTGTCGTCGTCGTCGTCGTCGTCGTCGTCGTCGTCGTCGTAACGCTCTACGACTTCCGTGCGGGCACCTGTCAATTTGGTTCTTACTTAAATAAATTCAAACATCTTTCAGTGACTCATTCTGGCTAGCCGAACGGTTCATGTTTTTTTCACATTTTATTTTCAAACTTCGCCTCAGGACTTCGGGTTCGATCCTACCCCCCCCCCGGTTTCTTTTTTATTTAACAGCACACACACCTCCAAACACCCTGGAAAGTCTATATATATAAAAGCGAAAATGTGTGTATGTATGTCCGCTTTTTGTGTATGTCCAAGAAAGGCTTTTTTCAGAGAGTTCGCAACTTCTTAAAACTTTTTATATCACATATAAATCGTAATATCTCAGAGTTAACAACGGAGTTCGTCTGTCTATTTAATTTGCTCGACTTCGGGAAGATAAATATTCAACATTTGTTGCTAGCCGCATGTGGATTAGGCTTTTTCCTATAATAAAAGCGACACAAATTCTGGCAGTATTTTCCCGGTGGCGATCGCCGGAAATGTCCGAAAGCAATCAGCCTTGATCAATGTGGAAATATTTTCCTTATATCAAACAATTGCTATTCAATTTGGACAAGGGGGCTGCCCCACCCACCAACATCTTTGGGAAACAAAAATAAAAAAAGCGTTCCCCGCAGTAAATGAAATACTACCCCGCAGTCAAAGTTGACCTCATTATGTCATTAAAACGTGCATCTGCCAAATCTAAGTAATTGAATAAATTCAAACGCGTTTCCGTTAGTATCTTGCGGTGGGTCAATGGTTAAAGTCGCGCACTTTTTTCACACTTTAATTTCCAACTTCGCCTCAAGGGTTCGGGTTCGATCCTCATACTCACCTACCAAAACATTTTTTTTTAAATTTTACCCCTCCCCCTCGCAGTTTTGATTTACCCAAAACCACACACACCTCCAAATACCCGGGCAACGCCAGGTAACCCCCGCTAGTATATCATAAAATAATTAGTATTTAATTATAATTATACATATATATAACTATATACGCACATATACACACGTCCATATATATATATATATATATATGATGTATCTACCTACGCGTATAAACACGAATTTACATGCACATATATTATACGAGAACATGCATAGATCATATATCATATCAATATATAAATGAATATATATAAATGCTTGAAATTATTTCTATTTAGGTATCGATCTATCTAATAAACGACACGCTGACGTAGACATATACCCATATATATATATATATATATATATATATATATATATATATATATATATACACGAAAATATTCACGTACATGCACACACACACACACACACGCATTTATATAAATATACAGTATATATATATGTATATATATATATATATATATATATATATATATATATATATGACTTCGTTATCCGTTTCTTAGCTTATTGTCCTAACTACCTACCGGAATATATGAATATATTTCGATCTTACACTCATGCAATGAGCTCATAATTCATACATAAATCTTCCTAACAGTCTATCTGCAACTCTCTATTACACTGTATCTAACAAAATCTATGAATACATAACTTAAAATTATCCTCTCGTAATGAGATTGGGTTAAGTTTGTGTTGTGTTTCTTTTTAAAGTCTTATGTATGACCTGCTTTTACTCTTGCACTTCAGAATTTCTACAGAAATAGTTCTATCCTTTTCAGATTGATACTCTCTCTCTCTTATATATATATATATATATATATATATACGCACATACACACATATATATATATATATGTATATATATATATTCATGTTAATATTTTTTCAGAGGTGAAGCAACCAATGAAGTTTTTAGAGGGTTTATACAACAGTGGTCAATACTGAAGTATGGCAAGATATATTTTTTATTTTTTTACATTACTATGCCACTACACATTCATGAGCATGTTTCGGTCAGCAAGTTACAAGTAACTACAGACCTCTTTACGCGATTTCGCTGACAACTTAACTTTTATATAAGCAATATCGCCTAAAGAAGTATCTAGTTACTTATAACTGGCGGATCGAAACATGCTCATGAATGTATAGCGACATATAAATGTTTACGTGAAACAATTGCTCTCTCTCTATCTCTCTCTCTCTCTCTCTCTCTCTCTATATATATATATATATATATATATATATATATATATATATATATATATATATATATATATATGATAGAATAATGCCCGAGCCATGGCTGGTTAAGTTAAGTTCCCGAACATTAGTTTTGCACAACTTTTATGGGTGTTTTTTTACGGTTTTGTTTTTTACAAGGGAGTAGCAACTTATCTGAATGGCACTAAAAAATAATTTACGTAGATTAAAATCAAGGATAATAATACTAAACCTTAGGTCTAAAATTATTTTTCTAATTTTCATCAAAATTAACATTATGACTTTAATTTTAGAAAGTAACTAAAGTTTAAAGCTTAAACTTAAAAGGTCTAAAAAAATGAAATTCAGGGAATCTTGCCTAATTTGTATCTAACGACTATGAATAAAATTCATATAAATCTTATATGTGCTAATATTTTGCCGCCAAAACCGTTTAAAATACACAAAACAAAACAGAAAATTTAGGAATATTTCTTAATTGTTAAACTTTCAAACAAAAAGGGAAATATCTGAATGTTCACGAAGAGTTTCCATTCCTATTCATCCATTTTCTATAAAACTAATCTAAATATAGCCTACATGATGACTCTTTACGTCTGGCAGACGTTTCCCAAAATTTTAATAATCAGGTTATTAATTTGTGAGGAAATAATTACTATGAAATGTTTGACAATGTTCAAGAATATTTGGCCTTTTCTTAAGAGCTACGTTTTAATGTTATCACAACCACAGAATACAAATTTGAACGTATTGCGAATGGAGGAGCATAGAACAGATAGTCATAAATAAACTCGTAATCTGGCGTTCGATTCGTTTGTTATTTGTTTCTTTTTAGAGGGGGTTGTTTCAGACAGGTATTTAGTGTGCTACTTGCATGAGAGCTCATCGTTCAAACTCATTGAGTTGATATTCGCAGGCAGCGTGAGTTGGAACAAATGCATTGACGATATTGCCAAGGCTGTTGCAAAGAAAATAAGCTCTCTCTACCATGTTAGAAAATTACTCGCAAATGAAATTATCTACAAAACCACAATTTGCCCATCCATGGAGTATTATTGGCTGGTGTTTCTACGGATAGAGTCTCTCTCTTATACAGATTCACAAATTACAAAATATCTCAAATCTAATCGATCCTGTATTATCGAATAGGTTCCAACCTCAGTCCCATCGCTACAATGTCCCATTTCTGTGCTTGTTTTAAAAGTACTTTATTGGAATGTGATCTGATAAACTCCCTCGAGATACATATTTTCGACTAAACCGACAAGGAGCAAAATTGTACCCCTTTACCGTTGAGGCATTTAAATGCCGGAAAGCAAATTTATATGTCGGAAAGCAAATTTATATGCCGGAAAGCAAATTTATATGTCGGAAAGCGTTCTAATCTAATAGTTTCTAACCCCCAACTGACTTTGTTTCCTGGTTCCCTAACTGCACTAACATGCAGAAGTTTAAGTGGTGTAAAGTAACTCTTCACAATACCCTGTTAGATATGATGTATAATAGTAGCCCCTTATGACCGGGTGGTTCACGCTAAGTAAGACAAGATAATACCAGAATGTATAAAGGAAGAGAATACAACAAATGGCTGATTATATTTCGCTCACATACGAGATTATCCAAATTAGTTAAGACAAGAAAAGGTTCGTGTGATTTGTCTTGTCTTGAGAAATTCATCAACCCTATTCCCGCAAACACGGCAACCACAGAAACAGCATTTAAATCGATGAACACCCTCTCTACTACTACTACTACTACTACTACTACTACAACAACAACAAAAAATAGTTAGCGCCAAGTGGTTGAATGATCGAAGAAGAAAACGAGAGAATCAATTATGTTTTTAGTTCACTGTCTTATTATATTATCGTTTCCTTATAGCATAATTAGTAGGTGTTGCCTAAACTATCGTCAGTGATTACTAAGGCTATGACAAGAGCATATTCTTTTCATTGTTTTGACTCTCGAGTATATATCCAACACAGTTAGAAACAGTTAATCAATCGAGAACCACATCACTCTATCTAAAAACATATGATATTGACTGATATTTACTCGAGAGTCAAACTAACGAGAATAATATTCTCTTGTCATAACCCTAGAGATTAGCTAGTTAAATAATTTATTTGCAAGGTCAGATGTATGATTTATTTGCGACAAGACAATAAGTCTTTTTCATCAATTTCTCCCTCACTCTTTTCTCCCTCCCCCCCTCTCTCTCTCCCTCTCCCTCTATCTCCCTCCCAAATTGGTCTATTCTCCAGACAACCCCTCTTCCAGAGAATGACTCTTAAAATTAAAAATCTACTTCTTATAATTTATCAAGTAGTATTAACTTCCCCCCTCATCGTGTTAAGATGTTACACAAGGTCAGAAGTGCACTCTGGCCATAAACATATATAAGCAACCCCATCGGCATTTCCTGATAAGAGTACCCCAGGCGATTAAAATTGCTCAAAGATTAAAAATAAACTCGAGAAGGGTGATCTTCATAGAATTGTACAGAACGATATTTCAACGCGACAGGTGTAAGATTACTATCGACTTAAAAATGACCCAGAGTCTTTTAGACTGATTTTCGAGGTCAAACTCATGAAATGGTAGCAACAAAACCTATCAGGCCAATTTACACTTGTCTGAATAGTATGATAAGCAACCTTTCATATCAAATTACAAGCTATTATCCATAATAGACGTATTCCGCAAGAAAACTGATACGTAATATATATATATGTTTACCTCATACTGTCGAGAAACAACGTTGACTATTTTCTTTACGTGCTAAGATGTCATTATGTCACGTCAAGGTAACCAGTAATGCTCTACAGTTACAGACAATGAATATATAAGGGTGGTTAAACTTAACAACAGACGATTAAAAATACGAATACAACCACATTTATGCAAATTAGCGGACACATAATGTGAAGGTAGATGTCACTCTGTCCAGTTTAGTAAAAGTTACTAAACATTGTTGTTTGTTTTTTTTTCATTTATAATAATAATTACTAAAAAAAAAACACATTACTTAAAAGTACTTATTTTAAACTCTTCAGCCTAACGTTTACAGAGAACATGAGTTGAAACAGATACATTGAGAGCATTGCCAGGGCTGCTGCGAAGAAGATGGGCTCTCTCTACCGTGCTAGAAAGCTACTTACGCCTGAAAGTATCCTGTACTTCTATAAGGCCAACATTCGCCCATGTATGGAGTATTGTTGTCACATTTGAGCTGGTGTATCTGCTACTAGTCTCTACCTCCTGGACAGGGTTCAAAAGAGAGTTGCCAACCCGATAGGTCCTGAACTGTCATCTAAGCTTCAGCCTCTGTCCCATCGACGAGATGTTGCATCCTTCTGCCTTTTCCACAAGTATTTTAATGGTGAATTATCTGAAAAACTACAAGCACTTGTACCCCCTCGACTTAAATACCCCCGACAAATCCGACAGGCAGCTAAATCCCACCCCTACACAGTAGAGATCCCTAGGTGTAAGAAAGCCTTCTACTCCAATGGTTTCTTCCCCAGAACTGCTAGACTTTGGAACTCCCTTTCCGGAATTCTGATTTTCCCAACTGTAATGACATGCAAAAGTTCAAGTGTAATGTAAACAAATATCTTGCTGTTCAACTTCCTTCATAATTTCCCTGCAACTTATGTCCCCGATAGTAGCCCTTACTTCATAGTGGTGCTGTGCCTTGTTTGGGGTGAAAATTGAAGAAGAAGAAGAAGAAGAACAACAACAACAACAACAACAACAACAACTACTACTACTACTACTCACTATGCCTATCTGTCTGCCTCTATTTTTTCAAGCTGTATTTTCTGCAAGACGGAAAGTCGCATAGCGGTGCAAGGCAAGTCAAATGATTGCATTTTTGTGAACCATTTTTTTTTTTTTATCTCTACCTAGTTAAAATAGTTGCTAAAGAAGAAAGCCGAAGCAGTTTACGATTTAAAAATCGTATTTTTGGAGAGGAGGGGGTCAACTAATTTTTAAGGATCTAAAATATATTTTTCGATTTCACTTATAAAACTCATTATGTCTGTCTGCCAGCTTATCTGTCTGCCAGTCTGTCTTCATTTTTTTTTTTTCGAACTATATCTCCTTTGAGATGGAAAGTCGCAGATCGATGCGAGGCGGTTAAATGATGGAATTTTTGTGGGCCGTATGTGGAACCGATGAAAATTGTTGCCAACGGAAATGTTCGAAGCAGTTTAACATTTGAAAGTCATATTTTTTAAAAAAAGAAGGAGTCAATTAATTTTTAAAGAGCTAAAATATATTTTTCATCTCATTTATAAAACCTACTATGTCTGTCTGCCTGTCCATTTTTCAATCCGTATCTTCTTAGTGCGGCTCGAGGCGGGTCAAATGATTGCATTTTATGGAACGTTTTTTTTTATGGGTCATTACGCAGTTTAAAACAGTTGCTCATGGAAATGGTCAATAAGGAGCTGAGATATATTTTTTTATCTAATCCTAACCATAACCTAACCTTTCGCATTTATTTATTCGCTGCTTACAAATCGTAAACTGCTTTGACTATTTATGGAACTGATTCAGAATTCTCCATCAATATTTGAGCTTCACTCTGTGTGAGTACTGAAATCGTTCGGATATTCATTTATTGCAAGTATCTTTTTTTTTAAATTATTAAGAAACCACTTTTGTTTGCGAATATAGTTTCAATAAATTGTTAACTCCTTGTTTAATCACGTATAATAGAGTAACATAAAAAATACACATATTACCAAAACAATTTTTCAGTAAGAAATTAATAATAAATAAATTGAAAATGGTAATGAGACATGTTCACTCATTGTAATCTGATTTATAAAACTCAATATATCTGCCTGTCTTCGTTTTTATTTCAAACTGCATTTCCTCCCAGAAGTATGTGTATAATTTCAGTTCAATATTATTCACAGATGAAAACATCTTATGTGTTTAATAAAATTAATACAAAAGTGCTCAACAGCAAAGTAGGGCTAGATATACTTTTATTTATTTTTTACATAAACATTTAGGTATCGATACACAGTCATGAGTATGTTTCAGTTAACTACTTATGAATAACTAGAAACATCATCAGGCGATGTTGCTTTTACAAAAGCCAAGTCCTTAAGGAATTGTAGTGATGCCTAAATGTTTATGAAAAAAGTAGATAAAACGTATGTGTGTGTGTGTGTGTGTGTAAAAAAATCTATAAGACGTTGTGAATTGCAACTAACCAGATATTGGAATTTACAACAAATACTCCTTACCTTAAATGTGGCTTTAAATGGAATTTTCCACTCTCTACCTAATTTTATCCTTCCGTGGAAAATTCCCGATTTGATGCATAATTTGACACCCACGCCTCTAAATACTGCTGTATGGGTACCAGCTACTTTAACTGGCATAGAAATTCCAAAAGAATCTATTTTATATGCAGTAACACTCTCTCATTTATAACAAGATGATTACAATGTAATCGAGTCTTTTGATTTCCAAAACTATATAACATTTGTATTCAAAATGATATTGGATATATTAGAATGGCGTCGGTGTTCAATTAAACCTGCCGCGTTTAGAATAAATTTGAATTTTTGCCGCCTTATCTGCAGCCATCTTATAATGTCGTTATGTAGAATTCGCAAGTTGAACTTTGCCGAACTTCATGGAACAACTTATTTCTTTTGATCGAACTTACGCAGATATAAAAGTACAAAAGATACACGTGTATAAGCGTTTATAAACATGTAGCTTTGCAAAAGTATGGCTTTTGTACTTTTGTAAAAGTATGGCTTTTGTACTTTTGTAAAAGTATGGCTTTTGTACTTTTGTAAAAGTATGGCTTTTGTACTTTTGTAAAAGTATGGCTTTTGTACTTTTGTAAAAAGTATGGCTTTTGTACTTTTGTAAAAGTATGGCTTTTGTACTTTTATAAAAGTATGGCTTTTGTACTTTTGTAAAAGTATGGCTTTTGTACTTTTGTAAAAAGTATGGCTTTTGTACTTTTGTAAAAGTATGGCTTTTATACTTTTGTAAAAGTATGGCTTTTGTACTTTTGTAAAAGTATGGCTTTTGTACTTTTGTAAAAGTATGGCTTTTGTACTTTTGTAAAAGTATGGCTTTTGTACTTTTGTAAAAGTATGGCTTTTGTACTTTTGTAAAAGTATGGCTTTTGTACTTTTGTAAAAAGTATGGCTTTTGTACTTTTGTAAAAGTATGGCTTTTGTACTTTTGTAAAAAGTATGGCTTTTGTATTTTTGTAAAAGTATGGCTTTTGTACTTTTGTAAAAGTATGGCTTTTGTACTTTTGTAAAAGTATGGCTTTTGTACTTTTGTAAAAAGTATGGCTTTTGTACTTTTGTAAAAGTATGGCTTTTATACTTTTGTAAAAGTATGGCTTTTGTACTTTTGTAAAAGTATGGCTTTTGTACTTTTGTAAAAGTATGGCTTTTGTACTTTTGTAAAAAGTATGGCTTTTGTACTTTTGTAAAAGTATGGCTTTTGTACTTTTGTAAAAGTATGGCTTTTGTACTTTTGTAAAAGTATGGCTTTTGTACTTTTGTAAAAGTATGGCTTTTGTACTTTTGTAAAAGTATGGCTTTTGTACTTTTGTAAAAGTATGGCTTTTATACTTTTGTAAAAGTATGGCTTTTGTACTTTTGTAAAAGTATGGCTTTTGTACTTTTGTAAAAGTATGGCTTTTGTACTTTTGTAAAAGTATGGCTTTTGTACTTTTGTAAAAGTATGGCTTTTGTACTTTTGTAAAAGTATGGCTTTTGTACTTTTGTAAAAGTATGGCTTTTGTACTTTTGTAAAAGTATGGCTTTTGTACTTTTGTGAAAGTATGGCTTTTGTACTTTTGTAAAAGTATGGCTTTTGTACTTTTGTAAAAGTATGGCTTTTGTACTTTTGTAAAAGTATGGCTTTTGTACTTTTGTAAAAGTATGGCTTTTGTACTTTTGTAAAAGTATGGCTTTTGTACTTTTGTAAAAGTATGGCTTTTGTACTTTTGTAAAAGTATGGCTTTTGTACTTTTGTAAAAGTATGGCTTTTGTACTTTTGTAAAAGTATGGCTTTTGTACTTTTGTAAAAGTATGGATTTTATACTGTTGTAAGAGTGTGGTTTTTATACTTTTGTAAAGGTGTGGAATTTGTACTTTTGTAAAAAGTGTGGAATTTGTAATTTTGTAAAAGTGTGGATTTTATACTGTTGTAAGAGTGTGGTTTTTATACTTTTGTAAAGGTGTGGAATTTGTACTTTTGTAAAAGTGTGGAATTTGTAATTTTGTAAAAGTGTGGAATTTGTACTTTTGTAAAAGTAAGTACTTTTGTAAAAGTGTGGATTTTTTACTTCTATAAAAGGGTGGCTTTTCTTTAGTCGACAATAATGTTAACTTAGGTAAAATATATTTAGTTTTAAAAGCAAGTTTGTAAAATTTTGGGATTCTTGTTCTTTGAATTATTTGGTCTTATATTGAATACTATTTTCACAACATTTCTTTCGATGTAATTTGTAACTAATTTTCTTCAGCTGTATATTGTCGAACTCGGGAAATATTCTAACTCAGGAATCTGCACAGAATTTCGATAAAACCCTTTATTTAATATACGGGGCTAGCATGTTCTCATTCGGTCAGCCATGACTGGGTAAGACTCATAAATAATTCGCAATTGTATTTGAAGTGTCACCCACACTGAGGATTGAACCTTCAACTCCCAGAAGAATGTAACTTGAATTTTATCAAGTACTTTTATTCGCTTGTGGACGTCTACCTGGCCATGGCTGATGTAAGGAAAGCATGCTAACCCGCTGCGTTCGCGACAGAAAAATTCCCGAGTTCGACAATATACACATGAAGAAGGTCGAAAGTTACGTCGACTGAAACGTTGTAAGAATAACATTCAAGATGAGAATAGTAGTCCAATTAATGAAAATTATCAAATCCGTATCTCAAAAATTCAAAAACATAACAATGCAGAAAGTGAAAATTACTTTTGCTAACCTAAGGTGATCATTATTATCAAGTTAGATGATAATAAAACCTGCATATCTTTCTTCTGCCATAGAACGCAGAGCACACTGAGGACCGGGAGTCCTATTATTTTTTAAGACAAACGCAGTAAATAATTCTTTTGGCATTTCTGCCAAGATAACCAAACACTCAAAATGTTACGTATGTGCATCTTTTCACAGAGAACACTATGTGTATGCTCATCATATAAAGCCAATTTTGTCAATTAAACGATTCTAAAAAATTACGTTTAATTGCGTCTATTGATTTGTTTTCGAATCAAAGGTTGGAGCAAAAAATAAATAATAATCTAACCGAAATAATTATCGTTGAAAAAAGTGCGTGAAAACTTAATTGATGTTAATTAAATTGAAAAGATCAGCACGGTGAATATTTGCGTTTCGTTTGCTCGTTCGCTAAAATTTTTTGTCGGTAATGTTTATGGGGCATCCAATGCAGAATAAGAATGTAGACTATCCGTAAGCCGAACGTTCTATAGGGAAAATTACTTTATATATATAAATATATATATATATGTATATGACTGTGTGTGCATTGATGTATGTATGTATGTATGTATTATGTATGTATTATGTATGTATGTATGTATATGTATATATAAGATTATTTATTTATTTATTTTTATAAGCGATTCTTTGGTGTGTTTTTTTACTCCTGGAGTGCTTTAAAGAGTAAGGTTATCTGCCCTTTGTTTACATTCTAGTAGCCCCCACATTTTTGAGACTTATTACTTTTAATTAATTTATTATTTTAATATTTTCTATGTGCATAAAATTAAGTTATTTAAATAATATATGTATAAATATATGTATATGTGCATATATATGTATAAATATATATGTATATATTTCTGTGTAAGGTTTGTGGGAGAGAACCCTAGTAAAGTGCTACTTATAAAAAATATCGACATAAGATCGTAATTTGTGTTACAGATGATCAGAAAAAACATTGATACCGTCTGTTTCAAATCTATCACAAAAGCGAACCAACCCCTGGTTGCCTATGTCAGACTTTTTCAACCTCTGTTTATATCTGTCAATTATGCATAAATTATTTGATAGAAACACAATTAAAATTAGCAATTCCACTACTCCGTCCATAAAGACCATTATCTTAACAGAGTTGAGGACAAGAAAAAACGTGGGTTGCTCTTGTAGGTCCAAGGATAACTGCTCCCCAGAGGAAACTGCAAGGTGAAATCCCTTGTATATGAGGCGATTATCACGTCAATCGAGTGGCATAATAGAAACATACGTAGGCTGGACACGGGGCATCAAGCAGCGATTATACACACAGAGAATCTATTTTAAATATAGAATAACAACAAACACTGCTCTAGTGACACGAATATAGGAAGTAAACGACGGAAGTGTTCCCCAGCCTCGAGACAATGTTTCCTTGGCGAAGAAATATAACATAATAAGGGCCAATAACGATCTTAGTAAAATTTGTTTAAACAAAAGGTGCGAACTGTTAAGGCACTCTTAATAAACTGGCATAAGCAGTTGACAGAAACATATATTACGTAATGACTTTAAAGTAAAATCAAGACACAATCATTATGCAAGTAGAAATAAAGGGACTGATAGTGGATATATTAAGCGGTTTTGACAAACAAGAAAGTCGATTCCATTACTTTTCGACATTTATTTCTGCTACACAATTTACTATCTACTATATTGCTAGGCTAATTTTTAGTCGATAGTTATTATTTTTTAAATAAATTAAAACGTTTATTCTTATAATTTTTTTCTCTAAAATTATCATTATCATACTTACATTAATATATTAATAGATGTCTATAAATATATATAGATCATAGCATAGATAATTGCCTGACTCTTTAAGATGTATAATTAGTTTTAATCGGCTGTCTCCATTAAACCATTGATTTTAACAAACTTCCTGTTTATTTCGACAGTATAGTTGGCACGGATTTATGATTCAAAGATTTCCCTGTTCTGGTGGAAGACGTTAATTAATTTTATATTTTATTCGAGGATATATATATATATATATATATATATATATATATATATATATATATATATATATATATATATATATATATATATTGCAATTTGTAATTTTTATTCCAAAGTTAGTTTATATTTTTGGGTTTCTTTCTAAATTGCTTCTCTGAAATCGGAAGTTTATAATGAAGTGGTTTTCAGGAGGAAAGCTAAATAATTTTATCAATTAAGGACATACACAGATAAATCATTCAACTAATCATTAAACTAGTCATATATCAGCAAAATTCAAGGATAAACAAAAACGTATAAGAGTAAAATAAAATTATAAAACAAAAGAAAGTTACGAAAAAAACAAAAATTGCATCGAAATATTCTGTGCAGCGTGCGGGACGCAATTTCCTGGAAGACAAATATAAACAAAAGCTGAAAAATGTCCGACATAGTCCGATGTTTTTTTCTCGACCCTCTGTAACACAAATATAATAAATATATATGAGTGTGTATATATGTATGTAAACTCAGACAGATATGTGCATGTATACATATAAATTTATATAATATATATATATATATATATATATATATATATACATACATACATATATGTATATGTACATATATGTAAATGTGTGTATATATCTGCATTCATGTGTGCATATATATCGGTATGTATATATTTTTTATTTTATTATTCAATTTTCACCCCAAACAAGGCACAGTGCCACTTTGAAGCAGGGGGCTACTATTAGGGACTTAATTAGCGAGGTCATTATGAAGGGAGATGAGTAGAAAGATGTTTGTTAACATTACACTTGAACTTCTACATATCAGTACAGTTGGGAAAGCAGAATCCCGGAAGGGAGTTCCAAAGACCCGCAGTTCTGGGGAAGAAACTATTGGACTAAAAGGCTTTCTTGACCTAGTGATCTCTACTGTAAAGGGATGAGACTTAGTAGCTTGTCGGGTTTGTCGGGGGTAGTTACGTCGGGGAGGTACAAGTGTTTGCAGTTCGTCAGAGCATTCACCATTAAAGTATTTGTAGAACAGGCAGAGAGATGCAACATCTCGTCGATGGGGCAGAGGCTGAAGCCTAGATGACAGTTCAGGACCTATCAGGTTAGCGACTCTCTTTTGAACCCTGTCCAGGAGCGAGAGACAAGCAGCAGATGCACGAGCCCAGATGTGACAACTCCATACATGGGCGAATGGTGACCTTATAGAGGTATAGGATACTGTTAGGCGTAAGTAATTTTCTAGCACGGTAGAGGGAGCCAACCTTCCTTGCAGCAGCCTTGGCAATGCTCTCAATGTATCTATTCCAGTTCATATTCCCTGTAAACGTTAGGCCGAGGAGTTTAAAAGAAGTACTTTCAGGCAATGTGTTCTTGGCCATTGCTATTGGTGGTAGAGAAGGTTTCTTGTAATTATTGAAGGAAACAAGCTTAGTCTTACCAACCATTTTTTCCCTATTCCACTACAGATTGGAGGTAATCCTCTAGTGTTTCTGCCATTTCCTTGGATACGTGTTCATTTGTTTTCCCTTCATATCTGTTATAGAGAGTGGTGTCATCGGCAAATATACCCATCTCCGAAACAATTTTATCAGGGAGGTCATTTATGAATATCAGGAATAATAGAGGTCCAAGGATAGACCCCTGAGGTACTCCCGCATTTATGTCATATTGTTTAGATGTACGACCGTCGAGGACAACTTGGATTTTTCTCTTACTTAAGAAGGATTTAATTACATTTTGAATTCTTCCAGTGATTCCATATGATCTAATTTTCCTTAGAAGACCATCGTGCCATACCCTGTCAAAAGCCTTAGATATATCAAGGGCCACCGCTCTACCCTCCCCTGTTTTGTCCAATGAACGGTATATACGTTCAGAAACTACAGTTAAGATATCTGCTGTTGAACGGGCTTGCCTGAATCCATATTGTTTGTCAGTTAGGAGTTTAGCAGCTGTTTGGTGCTGGACTAGGGCTTGATTAACTAAGATATATGTATATGTGTACATTTATGCATATGTATATATGCATGCATATATGTGTATATGTATATATATATATATATATGACAATATATGTATATATGTATATATCCCTATGTATATATGTGTGTTTATATATACGTGTATGTATATGCATATAGTAATATGTATATGTATATATTTATCTGCATGTATATATATATGTATGTATGTATTTTTGTGTTCCTATGTATATGCATGTGCATATATATAAAACGTGCGTTCTAACAGTAACACCTCCTATTTTTTGTTCAGGTGAATATATCGGAGATGATTGCTAATTGTACTTTCCTGATTACTAAAGATATGAGCATTTGAGTATTTCATTTGGTGGCCAGTACAGATATATGTATATATATATATATATATATATATATATATATATATATATATATATATATATATACCACCTTTTTTTAGAAATTTATAAGTTCCAAATATAAGCGACTATTTATCAGAATTTAACAAATGAGGGCTCGTTGGAAAGACAGTGACATAAATTGTGTAGTAGCATATTTTACATTTGCTCTTAATGTCGTATATCAAGGGGATCATCCATCACCCAGAGCCTATTTTTGGCACTTTTTTACAGCCAGGAAATGATCTAATCATAGTCATTTATTTTCCTCGTTTTACATATGAATTGCAAAATATCTGATATTTCCCTAATACCTCTGGCTTGGAAGGAGTAGAAACTAAAACTTGCTGCTATGGTTTGAAATGATCAGAATTAACAGCAAAGGAAGATTTGATTCTATATATTTCTTATATATTATATCTCCCCTCTTTGGTTTGTGTATAAGATTATTTGATACTGGATATTCATAATCGTACTCTGTGTCCAAAAGATGGGAGATATAACGTATGAGAAATATTTGGAATCAAGTCTCCTCTTGCTGTTATTTCAGATCATTTGAAACGATAGCAGCAAGTTTTAGTTTCCCATCTATCAAGGCCAGAATTTTGAATATATATATATATATATATATATTTGTATATGTATTTATATATATATATTTATATATTTATATATGTATTTATATATATATATGTCTTTATATATATTTATATATTTATATATATATATATATTAATATATAGCTATTTATATATATGTATTTATATATATTTATATATATGTATTTATATATATATGTATTTATGTAGTAAAGATTTAGAAGGCTGCCACAATGCGAGGAATGAAATATAGTCGTTGTTGGTAAAAGTAGACGAGAACAAGTGACGATTTACAAATCAATAAGTACATACACATATGTTTATATATATACATATATTTATTCAGCTGTATTAGGTAAAATGTCTGACTTGTTATGTCTGCGACAATATCCATTATTAATTTCGGAAAAAAATCCCTTTTCAAATGGTGAACGTAGCAGATCGATTCAAAGCATGCTAGATGGTGGAGCTGGAGTTGGATAGCTGTATGGGACATCGGAGCAAATATGAGGAGGGGGTTTATGTATGGTTTGATTAGGTAATTAACATGTTTATATTTTTATTTTATTTATTTATTTATTTGTTGTGTTTTTTAGTTTATAACTTGTTGCTTTAGCGTGAGCTTTTTAAAAATTTGTATGTTCTCTGTTTTGTTGCCTTTATCATTATTTTTTCTGCTGATGTGTGGGATGCCTTAGTTTATCTAGGTCACGTAAGTCGCGGGTAGGCTGTGTTCGGTTAGCTATTGAAGAATAAAAGTGGGGGTGGGATGTGAGAGAAGAGGGGAGATGGGATGCGGGGTGGTACGCTCCTAGTCGGCAGCTGGGTGTTTAGGTTAGTGTTGCCAGGAGTAAGAAGATAGGTGGTAAGGGGGGCATTGGGTTGACATTCCCTGGGAGTTGTTAATTTATTTCTATAAAATTATAAGTGATAATAAATGGGACATTTTTTTATTTAATTGGTTTATGTACTTCAGTTAGCTATTTTTTTTATTATTTATTGTTTTTAATATATACTGCTGTTTTTTATTTATTAATTTTTTTCTTATATAATTTATATGGGAGGGTGCTTGTAGTAAGGTCCTATCTGGACTGTAAGTTGCGCTGTGAGCGGTGTGCAGTGGTGTACCTGTTCGCATGGGTTATGGTTGTAATGGTAAGTCTTTGGTGGGAGCCGTATGTAAAGTTATATAATGAATGAAGATCCGAGCTCCAATCTGTTGTTGAGTTCTGGCCGTAATTTGGATATTAGTAATGAATCTTTTATGCGAAGATTAACAATATTGCATTCTGTGGTTAAAATATCGACTATAATAGATGTATTAGTGTTTCTGCGGGTGTTGAGGTGTTTGCGGAATGATGATGCTTGTGTTTGTGTGTGTTCCTTAATTCTTATGTGTAGGGGTCTCGTGGTGCTGCCCACGTAGACTTTTCTGCAGGCAGAGCATTCTAGTCTGTGCTCCCACCAAAGACTTACCATTACAACCATAACCCATTAGAACAGGTACACCACTGCACACCGCAACAGGTAGGGTCGGGCCTCAATATCATAATAGCAAATATGAGTAAGACGAAGCTATATATTGGTACTTATTTACAATGCTTCTCCACGGGACAGAGTTAGACACCAGGGTCGTATTTTAACGTGGAGAAAAGGTACAAAAATAAAAAATTGTCTCAGTCGTGAAGAATTGCTCCTCTACCGAAAGATAACAAGAAATGGAAGTGCAGCAGTATATTGGCAGACATAGATTTTTTTGTCGATGTAATATAGAAAAGTTATAACTAGGAGAGGTACAGTACGCACTTTATACATAGGTATTTCGAAGCACAATGCTTCTAAGAAGATGGGTTTGAAGGATAGGTTACAAACATTTTAATTGGGCATTACTCTAAGGTGATAATTGGGGGATATTTACATATCTGGTATATAAATATTGATGAACGAGGGGTGTGCGGGGTATCTGGGAAAATTAAATAATGTTGAGAATTTAAGCTACTTGAGACTTGAGAGTTCCTAATTCATTATTTTGATACCTAAAGGTACTAGTATTTTATGCTTACGACATCATCAGTGTAGGAGATGACAATTCCTGCTGGTCGAGAGTTTCAAACATAGGTACGAAACCACAAACCACATTTGACTCCATTTGCTAAGCCTTTACAATTGGCATCTCGGCAGCAGTGTGAAAAGCATATCTTTTTTTTTATTAATATTATTGGAATTTTCCCCCTTTTCCCTTGTATATATTTGTGAATTATTCCAGGGATTTCGGCCTTTGGATTATTTTGGACCATCTTCCAATTATGGGATTTCCTTGGGTTTTAATTGTGCACATGGAAATTCAATTGACTTTCTTGAAGTTATATTTTTGGATTTTACCGTCATTGGATTATTTATCTTTCACCAGACTATACATTCACGTGTAATCACCTTTTTCTTCACCATATTCCCTCTGCTTCACTTTTTTGTTATCAAGTAAGATCTTTGACTTACTTGCTGTTTCATCAAATACTTTTGTATGCAAAATCCGATCCCCCATTTTGCTAATTCCTACTCTCTGATGAGAAGGAAAGTATTTCTTCGAAACTCCGCGGATTAAGGACTATCCACTTATCAAGTGTTTCCTTTCCAGATTAAATATGTTTTTAACTCTTTTTCAAAGTGTTTTTAACATGTTTTATTAACTTTTTGCTCGTATATATATATATAAGCCTTTACAATTGGCATATATATACATATATATGTATATGTACATGTATATGTATATATATACATATATATATACATACGTGTATATATATACATATATTCATATATATATATGCATATATATACCAATTTTTTGTTGCCATTGTTGTTTTATTTTACATACATACATTTTAATTTTTCCACCTGAAAACACGCACATAGATAATATGATGGACAACTTAGATTTATCTCCATAAAGATTACCTACGAAACAACAATCACTAATTACCTTCTCCAGATATACTTATCATAAAATCTAATACTAAACTATCCTTTAAAGTTTACCGCAAAACTACAACCAAAAATGATTACATACATTTCTACTCACACCCACACGATAATGCCAAAATAAAAACAGGTATATAACTGGTTTCTTCCTACGTGCATAGTGTAGCTAGACGAAGAATTCAACTACGTGCATAGTATAGCTGGACGAAGAATTCAACTACGTGCATAGTATAGCTAGACGAAGAATTCAACTACGTGCATAGTATAGCTGGACGAAGAATTCAACTACGTGCATAGTATAGCTGGACGAAGAATTCAAATACGTGCATAGTATAGCTGGACGAAGAATTCAAATACGTGCATAGTATAGCTGGACGAAGAATTCAACTACGTGCATAGTATAGCTAGACGAAGAATTCAACTACGTGCATAGTATAGCTGGACGAAGAATTCAACTACGTGCATAGTATAGCTAGACGAAGAATTCAACTACGTGCATAGTATAGCTGGACGAAGAATTCAACTACGTGCATAGTATAGCTGGACGAAGAATTCAACTACGTGCATAGTATAGCTAGACGAAGAATTCAACTACGTGCATAGTATAGCTAGACGAAGAATTCAAATACGTGCATAGTATAGCTGGACGAAGAATTCAAATACGTGCATAGTATAGTTAGACGAAGAATTCAACTACGTGCATAGTATAGCTGGACGAAGAATTCAACTACGTGCATAGTATAGCTGGACGAAGAATTCAAATACGTGCATAGTATAGCTGGACGAAGAATTCAACTACGTGCATAGTATAGTTAGACGAAGAATTCAACTACGTGCATAGTATAGCTGGACGAAGAATTCAACTACGTGCATAGTATAGCTGGACGAAGAATTCAAATACGTGCATAGTATAGCTGGACGAAGAATTCAACTACGTGCATAGTATAGTTAGACGAAGAATTCAACTACGTGCATAGTATAGCTAGACGAAGAATTCAACTACGTGCATAGTATAGCTAGACGAAGAATTCAACTACGTGCATAGTATAGCTGGACGAAGAATTCAACTACGTGCATAGTATAGCTAGACGAAGAATTCAACTACGTGCATAGTATAGCTAGACGAAGAATTCAACTACGTGCATAGTATAGCTGGACGAAGAATTCAACTACGTGCATAGTATAGCTAGACGAAGAATTCAACTACGTGCATAGTATAGCTAGACGAAGAATTCAACTACGTGCATAGTATAGCTGGACGAAGAATTCAACTACGTGCATAGTATAGTTAGACGAAGAATTCAACTACGTGCATAGTATAGCTAGACGAAGAATTCAACTACGTGCATAGTATAGCTGGACGAAGAATTCAACTACGTGCATAGTATAGCTAGACGAAGAATTCAACTACGTGCATAGTATATCTAGACGAAGAATTCAACTACGTGCATAGTATAGCTGGACGAAGAATTCAACTACGTGCATAGTATAGCTAGACGAAGAATTCAACTACGTGCATAGTATAGCTGGACGAAGAATTCAACTACGTGCATAGTATAGCTGGACGAAGAATTCAACTACGTGCATAGTATAGCTAGACGAAGAATTCAACTACGTGCATAGTATAGCTAGACGAAGAATTCAACTACGTGCATAGTATAGCTGGACGAAGAATTCAACTACGTGCATAGTATAGCTAGACGAAGAATTCAACTACGTGCATAGTATAGCTGGACGAAGAATTCAAATACGTGCATAGTATAGCTAGACGAAGAATTCAACTACGTGCATAGTATAGCTGGACGAAGAATTCAACTACGTGCATAGTATAGCTAGACGAAGAATTCAACTACGTGCATAGTATAGCTGGACGAAGAATTCAACTACGTGCATAGTATAGCTAGACGAAGAATTCAACTACGTGCATAGTATAGCTGGACGAAGAATTCAACTACGTGCATAGTATAGCTAGACGAAGAATTCAACTACGTGCATAGTATAGCTGGACGAAGAATTCAACTACGTGCATAGTATAGCTAGACGAAGAATTCAACTACGTGCATAGTATAGCTAGACGAAGAATTCAACTACGTGCATAGTATAGCTGGACGAAGAATTCAACTACGTGCATAGTATAGCTAGACGAAGAATTCAACTACGTGCATAGTATAGCTAGACGAAGAATTCAACTACGTGCATAGTATAGCTGGACGAAGAATTCAACTACGTGCATAGTATAGCTAGACGAAGAATTCAACTACGTGCATAGTATAGCTGGACGAAGAATTCAACTACGTGCATAGTATAGCTGGACGAAGAATTCAACTACGTGCATAGTATAGCTAGACGAAGAATTCAACTACGTGCATAGTATAGCTAGACGAAGTATTCAACTACGTGCATAGTATAGCTGGACGAAGAATTCAACTACGTGCATAGTATAGCTAGACGAAGAATTCAACTACGTGCATAGTATAGCTGGACGAAGAATTCAACTACGTGCATAGTATAGCTAGACGAAGAATTCAACTACGTGCATAGTATAGCTAGACGAAGAATTCAACTACGTGCATAGTATAGCTGGACGAAGAATTCAACTACGTGCATAGTATAGCTGGACGAAGAATTCAACTACGTGCATAGTATAGCTAGACGAAGAATTCAACTACGTGCATAGTATAGCTAGACGAAGAATTCAACTACGTGCATAGTATAGCTAGACGAAGAATTCAACTACGTGCATAGTATAGCTAGACGAAGAATTCAACTACGTGCATAGTATAGCTGGACGAAGAATTCAACTACGTGCATAGTATAGCTAGACGAAGAATTCAACTACGTGCATAGTATAGCTGGACGAAGAATTCAACTACGTGCATAGTATAGCTAGACGAAGAATTCAACTACGTGCATAGTATAGCTAGACGAAGAATTCAACTACGTGCATAGTATAGCTGGACGAAGAATTCAACTACGTGCATAGTATAGCTGGACGAAGAATTCAACTACGTGCATAGTATAGCTAGACGAAGAATTCAACTACGTGCATAGTATAGCTGGACGAAGAATTCAACTACGTGCATAGTATAGCTGGACGAAGAATTCAACTACGTGCATAGTATAGCTAGACGAAGAATTCAACTACGTGCATAGTATAGCTGGACGAAGAATTCAAATACCTCAAAAATACTTTACAAACCTTGCAATACCCCACATATTTTGTATTAAATGCTAAGAAAAAAGCTACAACAAATATTTTTCAACATTGGTCACGCTAACTTCTGTTGCTGTGTTAGTGTCTTTGAAGCATGTAATTTTGTGTTGATATGTACAGTTTGCTGCATCATAAACCTCTTGAGATCTTTGGCGATGGGGCTGTAGTAAAGACAGCTAACATGCTAAGTTTTTCAAGTCTGGGCTTGATGAATCACCAGTAATTTCGGGTACATCAGAATCAAACAGTCAAGAAGTGATATCAATTACCGCATCCCACACGAGCATTAAAACACCTGCCACATTTGTCATATTGTCTGTAAAAATCTATCCGCATCTCTAACAGATTTTTATATTTGCAACACATATGTAAAAACTGGTAATACTCGAATAAACAGCTCCACATATATATATATATATATATATATATATATATATATATACATATATATATATACATATATATATATATATATATATATATATATATATATATATTATGCCCGTTTCATTAAATAGTACAGACAACTCTTGCTTGTTTTTCTTGTAATCTTCCTTTTCTCTTTGTCAGACCATTTTTCGATCGTTTTTTTTTTTCGAGTGAAAAAAGAAATTTCCCATAATCGCGACGTTTCGACCTCCATTGGTCATCCTCAGGTGAGTAGTAAAAACTAAAAATGAACTTGAAAATGAAAATAGCGAGATGAAATGAAAAGACGATTAAAATCGCTTAAAATCACTAAAATACTCAAAAGCACTTGAGCGTGCCCTCCGTTTCATTTTGAGTTTGGTTAATCGTTGGTTTATTAATGTGGATTAACAATATCTCAAAGATTGGGAGGCGCACCTCGCAATATGAGACAGTTAAAATGGCCGTGTTTTTTGTTAATATGTCTCTAAATTCAGTTTTAGGGGTGTGGTGTGCTATGAGGTGCTGATAGATTGAACTATTCGAGGAAGACAGGTGACATGTTTAACGACGGAAGATGCTGGTTCGAGTCATGCTAACGTACGAATTATTTTTGGAGACACATTTTCCTATGGGGCATTTAAAGATGTACACAGTATTTCTAGTTTTCAGCATACTACCATCGGATGTAGGGTTATTATTTATTAGTAATTGGCTAGTTTTTGATTAAGACTTGGTTAAAAATGCTGTGTAGATCTTTAAATGTCCCATAGGAGAATACGTTCTGTCAAGTGTGTAGCTCGCAGATTTAAATGTAAAAATCTGTAAATATTTACAAAATGTGTTCGACGGTAAATTTCAATAATAAACTACGCTCCCTACGCTAGGGCCATTTTGTAGAAGAGACTCGCCACTAAAGTAATAATAATATTTCCAAAACATAGCCGGACAGTCATGCATAGTGCGTGAACACGTTCTTGATATACATATTTTTTGTCTTGTCTAGACCCTAGTGCTACCAGATCAGGTTGTCTGAAGATACCCACTTCCTGACTTAAAATGCTAAAATGCACCAAACATTGACATATTCTCCTTCACTTTTTGCAAAACTCAACCATTTTCTGTCAAAAACAAAAACAGCATTTTTATTCTGCAAAACAACCAAACCAAACAATATAAATAAATATTTGAAGATATAAACAGCTTGAAACATAAAATATTTTTCAAATTTATGGATTAAATAGTAAATAATTCGGATCAGCATGAAATAATTCGAAAAGGGTTGATATGCCGTAAAGCAAAACAACCAAACCAAACACCATGAATAAATATTTGAATGGATGAAGAATTTTATGCATGAAACCTTTTTTCCAGAATTACTGGATTCAACATTAAATAACTTGAAACCAATCAAACCAAACCTGTCTGTACTGGTTAGTCTTATGTTGTACAGATTGCAGAATAAACGCCACCGTGGAACGCATCGCGGAATTGTTGAAAGCTGTTTGTATGAGATTAGTTTGAAATAGATACGTTAATGCAAATAATTAATTGTATAAATAGATTCTATCCCCTATGGGTAATTAATAAAAGCTTATTTTACTACAGTCCGTATTTTCTTTGTTATTTTTCTTTGTTTAGAATCAGAATATTTTAAGAGGGGGTGAGGATTTTCTACAAAGGATCCGTATATAATGTCGATTCAAAATAAGATTTAAAAGGAGGCTTACTCCATATTAACATTTTGGCCAGGATCAAAGTGTAGTATTTGTTTTCATAGTACAATTACACCATTCTGTCCTTGATAAGTGACTGAGAAATACTTCTAGACTGAGTCAATTAAAAATTATGTCTCAATCCAGAATTTCACATTTTTCGGGACTGTATTTACTTCCGCATTAAAAACAGGCTTTGATTCTGATTCTGCCGTCGTGAGGTGACTCGATCCTTGGCCTTATAGCTAGGATCTGGATTTTCTCTATAAAACACTAACCTTGTGTCTAACTTTACCCTCGTTGGAAGGCAAGTGAATAGAGACTCAAAATTTTAGTGGTTTTCTTTTAATGGCTGACATTTTACTGAATGCTTTGCTAGATGAGGACATTTAAGGTCAGGTCATTGTGTCAACGCTAATGCGTTTGTCTTGTAGAAGGCGAACGCGGCGCATGCGTAAGATTTCCACTCTACGAAGCATGAATATCAGGAACGATAACTCTTCATTGTGCAAAACACATGCACATCCGCCATCTTTGTTTGGTACGCTTTCACATGAAGCAATTCATACAAACGAGAAGCAGGGATGATTGAGCATTTTGATTCCTCTTTTGAAACAAAAATAAAATAAAATGAAACAAAAATAAGCAGAAACATAAAAGACTGTAGTCTAACACCTTCAGCTACCGTCTATCACCACCAACAAAAGTAGATTATCCTTTTTTAGGTGATTAATTGAAGGAAAAAAAAGAAACAAAAACGAATATTAGTATTTAGTGTTGAAGATCAGTTTTTTTTATGTACATTTAATGTTAAATAATCCTAAAAAAATAATACTTCATTTACGAGCTATTCTAACTTAATTATTTATTTAATTGTTGGTCTCCCGACAAAAGGAGGGTGGACCTGTAAATTCACGCTTCGTCCGCTCGTCTGTTCGTCTGTCCGCACTTTTCTCAATAACTACGCCTTGGAATTTTTTAAAATTTTGTACAAACATTAAATATGATATGAGTGAAAAGGTAACAGAATAGATTTTTCGGGGAAAATTCCGGTTGCCCCCCCCCTAACGGTTCCTTTCGGGTTAAAATGGCTAAAATGGACACTTTTGTGCTAATTAAAAAAATTTATGCCTTGGATTTTTATAAAACTTTCTGAAAAGTTGTAACTAACTGATTTCTATATCATTTTGTTTATCTATACTTCGCGATAACTCTTGGGTGTACCCCAGGGGCTCTTTTTTTGGCTAATAAAAATACTCAATTATTGGGACTATTTTACCATATTTGTCCAAAATTTCCTGTGTATGTCTGTTCAGCAGTTTTGCATGGTGCTGAACTCAAATTTAAATATGTTAAATATGTTAAGGTTTTGGGGACTTTTGGAGTTAAATTGGGGGTGCAAATTTTTTTGCATGGGCAAAACTAAAATTTACGTATGTTAATGTCTAAGACTGCTCCGTTTGTTCATTTTCATCAGAATTTGACGTCCCCTGAGAACTTTTGGAGCTAAATAGGGGGGGGGGGCAAATGCTGAACATTTTTTTATGCCTCGTTCACTGTGCACTCACGGGGACCATGCACGCTTCACTTGTTCATTATGTTTTTATTACCAATAACCCTAATCTTTTCGTCTCTACAAAAAGAAAACGCGCAGAAGTTTTCAAATAAAACAAAAGAATTTGGTTAACTATCTAAAATGACAGAATGGCGCGAAAATGGGTCACGATTTCACGTTAATTTATATGTGAAACTGATCCCTCACACTAATTATTAAAATTCTTTATTTTTCGTAAAATTTTCCAGGATATCTACACGTAATCACCTTAAAAAGTAGAATCAAATTTGAGCTGGGAGTTGAAGATGTTAGTCTACTAAAATGCCAAATTTTTTTTTTAATTTCGGTTCGAAAGTTTTCAGGAAAAGATTAGAAATTTGAATTATTTGGATTACTGACTTCTTCATGGATGTCATTCTCACAAGGATAAAATTCTCGGCATTCTTAAGATGCCCCTTATCGAACCTGTATCGATAATCTGTACGGAATTTTGACGTAATCCTTTACTTAATCCGCAGCGGTGTCATGTTCTTGTTCCGTCAGCCATGACCGGGTAGAAATCTTAAGTAATTCGTGATTGTATTCTTAGTATCGTCCGTACTGCGGACTAAACTTTCAACATTTTGGTGTATTTTACTTAAAACTGATTGTCATTCAACACTTTTATCCGTTGTGGATACATACTAAGAAAAGTAAATCCTCCTATTCTGCGAATTAAATAAAAGGTTTCGTTCGAAATTTCGTACATATTCCCGCGTTTTGCAAGACACAGCTGAAGAAGATTAAAATAGGCGAAACGTGGTGATAATAATCCCTTTTCTCTGGCAAAACACTTGTGTCTTTCCACTTCGCAATCGATTTAACTATATATATATGTATGGCAAGTAAAGGCACGACAAATGTACGACAAAGCAAGGCAACTGTCCCTGATGATTCTCTATTCTATATATAATTCGAAAATATTACAAAACCAAATAATGTTAAAAAAATGTTTCATTAAATTATTAAAATGAGTATTTCAGAATTTCGATATAAAATCAATATGCATAATTATGTAATTTAGTAATGATTGCATATACTAGATGCAAATTTTTTTGCGTATATTTTAGACAATTGTCCATTCATTTTAACATTCATAGGAAATAACCTTAGAGTTACCTCCAGTTAACTGATATTTTGACTTAGCGTGAGTTAACTGAAAAAAATTAGATTTTAATAAATAGAGATTCATCTTTTTTCTTTTTTCTTTCTCTTTCTCTTTTTTGTCTTTTTTCCTTTTTATCTAGTTTATCCCATATCTATATATCTATGAAAGTGGCATTGTCTCTGTGTGTGTCTGTGTGTGTACATTTCCCTATTATACTACTCTGTCAATTTTCAGTCTATAGACTCGAGATTTGAGACAAGGATTATTGAGATTTCGGAAAATCTTTGTGATCGATTTTCGGCCAGAAATTTGGCTGTCAAGGGATCAAAGTTGAACGATTTGATATTTGGAAACGCTACCAAACTCCTCCGTTAATTTTGGGTCTAAACACTTGAAATTTTAAATGTAGGTTACTTGGACATAGGCCAACTTTTATCATTTGATTTGAGTTGAAAACAATAAATATTCAGGGATCAAAATTAAGGTCAAAGTTTTACAAAATTTGACCTCTGTGATCTCTATCAAATTACTCAGCCAATTTCTTTTCTTATACACCTGGAATTTTAACGAGTAGTCAGACATAGGGCAAGCTTTTTAATCGGTTTGGGTCGAAAATTTGACTGCCAAGTGGTCACAGTTCCAAAGATTTAATCTTTTCGGTTTTTAGCAAACTACTCAGCCAATTCTTGGTCTAAACCTTTGAAATTTTACATAACGGGTATTCAGACATGTGGTAAGAATTTTAATCAGTTTTAGGGTTAAAATTTTGATGCCAAAAGGTCAAAGTTGAAAGAGTTTACCTTTGTAGATTCTATCAAACTCCTCCACTAATTTTGGGTCGAAACACTTGAAATTTTAGATGTAGGTAACTTGGATATAGGGTTGAACTTTTTATTTTGATATGACACAAAAACCGTAAATGTTAAAAGGTTAATATTGGAGTCAAATTTTAAAAAATATTATTTCTGCGGTCTCTACCAAATTACTCAGACTAATTTTGGTCTCAACATTTGAAATTTTACATAAAAGGTATTCACACATAAGGCAAGTTATGAACAGTACAGAGATCCCGAGTAAAGCCGGGCTGAACTGCTAGTCATCTATATATCTATAAAAATGACATTGTCGCTGTATGTGTGTCTGTGTGTACATTTCCCTACGAAACTACTCTGTCAATTTTCAGTCTACACACTCCAGATTTGACATGAGATGTATTTCGATTTTGGAAACTCTTTTTAATCGGTTTTCGACCAAAAATTTGCTTTCACATTCAACGATTTGACCTTTGGAAACTCTACCAAACTCCTCCTCCAATCTTGGGTCTAAACACTTGAAATTTTAAATGTAGGTTACTTAGACATAGATCAAACTTTTTAATTTGATTCTAGCCCAAAACAATAAATGTTAAGGGGTCAAAATTGGAGTCAATTCTTTTTAATCAGACCTCTGCGGTCTCTACCAAATTACTCAGCCAATATTTAGTCTAAACATTTGAAATTCTATATAAAGTGTATTTAGACCTATAGCAAGCTTTTTAATCGTTATTTGCCTTTCGTTGGCTGCCATAGGATCAAAGTATGAAAAAAATGACCTTGGCGGTCTCTAGCAAACTATTCAGTCAATTTTGGGTTCAAACATTTGAAATTTTACATAAAGGTTATTTAGACATGTAGCAAGCTTTTTAATCAGTTTTTGCGCGAAGTTTTAGTTACCAAGAGGTCAAGGTGTAAAGAGTTGACCTTTGCAGACTCTACCAAACTCCTCCATCAATGTTGGGTCTAAACACTTGAAATTTAGATGTAGGTTACATGAGTCAAACTTTTTCATATACATATGCATATACACATAAAGTTATGAACAGTACATAGGTCCCAAGCAAAGCTGGGCTTAACTGCTAGTTTAATAGATAATAAATGTATTTAAAAATATTTTTATGAAACCTAAAATAAATGATGAGAACGACACGTGGTTAAGCATTAAAGCCTCTTATTCACGTGAATTATGTTTGTAAGAATTTACGATTGGTTAATGGATTTAATTAAACTTTATCCTCTTATTGTGTCTATTAATAAAATAGAGATGACTTTTCCCATCTAGAAAGACATTATAGCAATAGAAACACAGACGCCATATATAAATTCATTTCAGTCACACTAACTGACAATACCTAATGCAGGTTTTCACAGTTTTATTGATCAATTTCATTCAATATCGTAAATTCCTATAATATTTCCGAGGAGAGTCACTCTGGGGATCGCCACAACTAAAATAGGAAGAAACTTTGAAAAAAATGGCAAGGTTCAGTGAAGATTCTGAAAACATTGCCCACGAATTGTTGTTTTTCCATCCAACAACAGGCCGCTAATGAAGAACTCGTAATAATTTCAATACATCTGTTCAGTAAAAAATATCCTGGAGATATAATACGTTATATATCGTATTTTGTGAATACAAATAACGAAAACAAAACGTTAGATGAGGATAACTGTCCGTTTTCTAAGCCAATTCTTCTTTGTGACATCTCTTGCCTCCTCGTAGACAGAATCGTGTCTATTTCGTCTGTGCCACCGGAGAAGGTGGGTTAGCTTTTAGACAAATGCTTCCTCCTTCCATGATGAGGAAAGGGCGTAGTTGTTTTGTATGTGTACATGCATAATATGAATAACAATTAAAATGTTCAAATACATTTTTAAAGCCGAATTCTATTTGATGATGCATCTGTTTTTAATAACGTTCGTGAAAGTAATTATGAAGAGAACAAAAAAACCTTAACTGTCAAATCAGCATCGAAAACCCGACTCGTTAATCTCTCAGTTAACAAAGTGGACGAACAGCGGAGATTGAGGAGAACGCTCTTTGGGATCCCAGAACATCCTCTGGCAGTCTTACAATATAAATTTGTTCAGAAAATAAGTAAACAAATTAATTCCGGGGCAACATCGGATTGACCACTAATGTACCATTAAAATAGCATGTTCTTTTGGATGCAAGGCGAGAATTCAACCTAATTAAAAATCTAAAATACGGAATAATATTTATGATGTCCGTTCTCGTCACAGAACGAAAATTCATATTCCAAATATCACATGAATTGATAAAGCATTTTTAACTAAGAAAATCAATTTTATGATGAAGCGAGTACGGTGTGTCTTTATCGATATATTTAATAAATAAATGGAGACAACTCAATTCGTACTGCCGACATTTCATAATTAGCCTTGTAATGGCTACGCTAAAAGTCATTAAACAAATGATTTTATATATAAAAAAAGGTTTTATCAATTTACGTGACTTTTGGAATATGAAATTTTCGTTCCGTGACGGGTACGTACACCATAAGGATTTTATATATATATATATATATATATACATAAAACTCAAATGACCTTGTAACGATGTATGTAACCCACTTTCCGGTTGACGACATCCGGTTGCGCATGCGCGCATAACCTGCGCACTTAAATATTAACGTTATTATTTCGAAATTATTATTTAACATGGGAAGAGTGGGGTTAAAATAACTTAAACGTAATACAGAAATGAACGATGTAAAAAAAAGCAGACAGTATTAACAATTGTTTATTTGGATAAATTAAACGTGAAAAAACAAAAGAACAATTGGGACGCTGAAATATTAACGTTATTATTTCGAAATTATTATTTAACATGAGAAGAGTGGGGTTTAAAATAAACAAAAGAACAATTGGGACGCTGAAATATTAACGTTATTATTTCGAAATTATTATTTAACATGGGAAGAGTGCGGTTTAAAATAACTTAAACGTAATACAGAAATAAACGATGTAAAAAAAACAAATATATCAAAATTTGAATTTAACTATAATAAGTATTATGGTATCTGTTCAATGCACATTTACCTATAAGTATGGCCAACCACTTATAATTCAGTAATTGTAGTTTTAAAAAAATATAATCAATAATAATAAACAGAACGACTCATAGAAATCTATCTATATTCTTTTTTCATTTTAATATACTTTCATAGAAATGTTTCTGTTATGTAAAAGAAAAACTATTTTCTTTACGTCACAAGTGTCACGCTCATACATGAATTCTATAGCTAATAAAATATACTGACTCAACGGGTCACGGGTAGTCTAGTATATAAATATATATATATATATATGTGTGTGTGTGTGTGTGTGTGTATATATGTATATATATGTATGTATATATATATATATATATATATATATATATATATATATATATATAATTCTTGATAAGAAGCTTCTTTTGAATAACGTTAAATTTGGACCTCTGTACCCACCGCCTCCTCTTTTCATAATGATTGCGACTTGATCGTTTCCTGAGAAACAGCAATCGGACTTAAAACTAAAAAACAAATCAAAGTAAACTAAGACTGGTGTTTGTAAAGGCAATTTCTTCACTAAAACTGAACACTTTTTACTTGAAAAAGTAATTCGAAAAAAGCTCATATGACCATCAACAATTGCAGGCTATCAGTTTCAGAACGCAAATGTTAAAATGATAAAGAGCATTGCTTTATATATATATATATATATATATATATATATATATATATATATATATATATATATATAGATATATATATATATATAGATATATATATAAGATTGGGATTATAGACAAATTAGAAATAATCTAACTTTTCGTACCTCATTGAGAGAAACAAAATGAGAAACTTGTATTAATATCTAGCTGTCCTTACTCGGCGTTGCCCGATAGTGTATCTATTTGTAATGTGTTTTATTATTTTATTATTTGGTACCGATCAAATGGAAATAAATTAGTGGACGAATACTTTTTTTATGGAAATCGCTCCAGACAATGCATGAAGACTAGTGATGTAAAGAACTAAATAAAAAATATCACTTTAATATCCAAGATTGCCTAACAATAAGTGTTATATGAATTGATTAAAACTATATAAAAACAAAATATTCTATTTTTTCGTCATAAATATTGTTTATTAAATGTGAGGACTAAGAAACAAATTATGAGAATCGAGTGTCATGAAGCTGCCACAAATTATCACACGTCTCTCTTTCTATCACTAAAGTAATGTCAGTCTCTTTAAAAATACATGGTTACGTTTTATTTCTAAGATGGCAGACATTTTAAATAATTTCGATGGATGAAAGAATGAAATTAAATTACATTTTATTCTTCTATCCAATATGTTGGCAACGATCCACAAGAAAAAAAAAACAGATAAATGAGAATCATTTATTAATTTTGTAGGAAGAAAGCTATCGATGACAAAAATGATAAAAAGACTGAAGACTGACTTTATTTTATATATAAGGTATTATTCTACACAAATGAATTATAAGTTAAAAGATCGTAATGGATAATTTAATAAAATTATTTCATTTCTATTTATTTTATTTTTTGCTTATGGTCAGTAAAAAGAAACATTTTCAGAAGATACTTTAATAAAAACAATTAACCTCGGTTTGTATTCACCATTCAATTGTGATAGTATTTCATGGAAAGCAGAATATTTATTTTTTCTTAGGAACATGATCAACAAAAGAAAATGTAGAACCAGAATCAAGTATTAATTGTGTAGGAAGAAAGATATCGATAACAAAGTAAAGAGAAATAGGCTAACTTACTTTATATATCAGAATAGCTGTGTCTGTTTGTTATTTATTTCTCTTGTTAACAATATATACGAAATCTGGGCAAATTAAAATATCATATTTTATCAAGTCAAAAATGTCATAAATTAGTGGACGAATACTTTTTTTATGCAAATCGCTCCAGACAATGCATAAAGACTAGTGATGTAAAGAACTAAATAAAAAATACCACTTTAATATCCAAGATTACCTAACAATAAGTGTTATATGAATAGACTAAAACAATATAAAAACAAAATATTCTATTTTTTCGTCAAAAATATTGTTTATTAAATGTGAGGACTAAGATGACAAAAATATCATATCTTATCAAGTCAATATATATATATATATATACACATATATATGTATATATATATATATATATATATATATATATATATATATATATATATATGGTGACTGCCATTTCTTTACAGAAGACGGCCAACCCTCACGATACGATGGCGTGTGAGTGAGTCCGCATATGATTCCACATAGCCCCACCCGGCCTGCACAGTTTGCCGCATATTCTGCAGGATAACCTTGTTGGTGACCGCCCCCTCCCTCCCGTGCTCCCAGTTCATGTCCCGCGTGCGTAGTTCCATGACTCTTGAGGCCTGCCTTTGACAGGCACACCCTGCCGCATATTCCGCACGAGTACGCGGGGTCGAGATCAAAGTCCTCTGTATCCTCTCGCTTTCGCAAGGCTCGCTTTATAGTGGCGTGCTCAACTCTCAAAACCTCAAAATTCTCACATCCCGCGTAGACGTAGCGCCTCCAACTTTCCCGGTCTTCAGCCATCTCTTCCCACCTTGTTATTTCTATGCCAAGTGCCCGCAGGTTTCCCTTAACTACATCTTTGTACCTTTTCCGAGGTTTGTGATTGGGTCGTTTGCCACATTCAAGCTCCCCATAGAACAATTGCTTAGATATCCTATAATCCTCCATTCTTACTACGTGACCCGCCCATCGAGTCTGGTTTCTAAAGACTCGAGCCTCTATGCTGAATGTGCTCGCCTTCTTGAGCACCTCTTCATCGGACAAGAGAGCTTGTTTGGTGACATTAAATATCCTGCGTAGGCATGTCTGGTGGAATCTTTCCAGAGCCTTGATATGACAGCGATATGTCGTCCATGTTTCCGAGGCATATAGGAGGACAGGTAGTACACAAGTCTCGTATACCTTTATCTTTGTTTTGAAGGTCAGGGCTCTATCTGCCCACACTCGTTTTTCGAGATTACCAAAGGCCTTACTTGCCTTATTGATCCTTCCTAAGATTTCCTTATCGAGGGTTCCGTCGCTCGATATAGTACTGCCAAGATATACAAAGTCATCAACGGTGCCCAGTTTCGTTCCATTTACACAGATGACCGGTTCCTCGTAACGGCTGTTTGGAGCTGGGGTGAACATTACCTTGGTTTTCTCCAGGCTAATTGTCAGGCCAAAGGCAGTGCACGCCCTGGAGAAGCGGTCCATGATGCCCTGCATATCTTCTGCCGTGTGTGCGACGAAGTCTACATCGTCAGCGTACAGCAGCTCTCTGACAATTGAGTGAAATGTTTTCGATCTGGCCCTGAAACGAGTAAGGTTGAATAACTTGCCCGTTGCCAGAAATCGAAAGAGCACTCCCGTTTCACAGTTTCTAAATGCGAACGCGAGTGTTGTTGCGAAATAGATTGAGAACAAGGTTGGAGCTAGAATATCTCCTTGTTTAACCCCGTTGTCAATGGCAATGCCCTCTGAAACTGTGCCGTTTAGCTGGAGTCGCGCTTTCATGTTTTCATGCAGTTGTCTGATCATATTTACGAAACCAGGTGGACATCCATGTTTCCCCAATATTATCCACAGGGCAGTTCGGTTTACAGTGTCGAAGGTTTTTTTCAGATCTACAAATACCTGGTATAGAGCTAGCCTTTGTTCTTTGCATTTTTCCTGTATCTGACGGACTGAGAAGATCATGTCCATTGTGCCACGCCCGGGTCTGAACCCACTTTGGGCTTCGGGCAGTACTGAGGGGCAAATATATTCATTTAGTCTGTTTAGTAGGAGTCTGGCAAATACCTTACCGACTACCTCCAACAGACTTATACCCCTGTAGTTCCCACATAGGACTTTTTGTCCTTTTCCCTTATACAGTGGGATTAGTATCGCGTCGATCCAATCTTGGGGTACAGGAGACCCAGACCAGACCTTGGATATCAATCGGTGTACTTCAGCTGTAATTTGATTGCCCCCATATCGGAGAATCTCGACAGGAATGCCGTCCAGCCCCGGCGACTTTCCCGTATTTATCTCGCTAATAGCTTTGCTGATATCATGTTGAGTCGGGTGAGCCAGCATCTTTTGTCTAATTTCCTGCTGTGGCAGATTCCTGATAACTTCCTCATCAATAGTTGAGGGGTTGTCGAACAGATCTCTGAAATGTTCTGTCCAGCGCTGCATGATTTTGTCCGGGCTCCTATTTAGCGACGCCCCATCCTTTGATCTGAGGGGAACCATCACTGAGGATTGAGGCCCAAATACCTGTCTGATAAGGTGGTACATAGTTTTTGCATCTTTGCTATCAAACGCCAGTTGCACCTGGTTGGATATGTTCTTCCACCATTTATTCTTCATGCTTCGTATGTTGCGTTGTAGCGATGCTTTCGCTTCCTTGAACTCCTGCTTTAGTCTCGGCCGGTCCCTTTTGGGCGCTCCGAGCATTTTCTGGAGTGCATTATTTTTTTGCTCTATAAGTTCATTGATTATGGCATCATTTTCGTCGAACCAGTCTTGATTCTTTTGTTTCACGACACCTAGTACTTCACAGCTGACACTGTGTACGGTCGACTTAAATTTCTCCCATGAACCATCGTAGTCCGCACTTCCGAGAGCGACTTGTAGTTGTTTCTGCACGGCATTGGACTTTAGCTTACCTGTGGCTAGTCTTTTGGGTGGCTGCGCACCTTGTGACCGGAATCTCCTCCTAATGTGGAGTTTCAGCTTGGCTCTAACAAGCATGTGATCCGTTCCACAGTCCGCACCCCTCATCACGCGAACCTTGCAGACATCCTGAATGTCTCTTCTTCTGGTGATAACATAGTCCAGGATATGACCGTGTCCAGAGCGAGGATGAAACCATGTCGCTTTATGTGCGGCCTTTTGCTGTGAGAATGTATTGCATATCACCAGCTCAAATTCAGAGCAAATCTGTAAGAGGTGAAGTCCATTCCTATTTGTCTTACCCGTACCATATTTTCCCAACGGTGACCAAACCTCATGGTCATTTCCCACTCTAGCATTGAAATCCCCCAGCAGTATTATTTTATCCACTTTCGGGGTTGAACATAGGGCTGCTCGTAACTCCTGGTAAAATGTAATGGTGTCTTTTTCGTCCCTGCAGAGCGTGGGAGCGTAGATGGAATATACGCTACCGAAACGATTTCTCCCTATGGGTGCTCTAAGGTACATAATCCTATCAGACAGCGTGCATGGCTGTTCTAATCCTTTAACTAGTTCGGTTCGGATGGCAAACCCCACCCCACCGACTCTCCTTTTCCCCCTCCGGTTTTCCCTTCCAGAAGAAAGTGTATCCACCTCCCACTTCGGTTAGCTGATCTTCACCACTCAGGCGGGTTTCCGCCAGAGCAGCGATATCAATCCTATACCGCTTAAGTTCCTTCGCGACGATAGCCGTTCGTCGCTCAGGGTTAGAAGAAAAAATATCGTAGTCAATAAGTGTTCGGACGTTCCAGGTCGATATCATGAGTCTTTGTTTGTTCTTTTGGGTATTTTTCCTGCTTTAAGGAACAGCCGCCGACCGCAGTAAGCTGGCCAGCTCGGAGATGAACAGGCAATTTTTGGGTCACCTTTTCTAGACCCCTCCCTATAGAGAGGGTGAGCAGTGCTGTCCTCAAAAGGGCTGCTCAGACACTCAAGACCTCGCCGAGGCAAGCTGCTGTTCATTCAACTAAACAACGACGTTAGATGGGTCGAGAGTCGCACACGTGTGGAGTCATGACTATCCACTTCCAGCTTGTTAGGCCTGTGGACGTCGCCATTTGTCAATCGCCATGTGACTTTGTAGAGGGTTGTCTGTACAGAAGATTACCGTGTTTTACGCTTGTACGACACGTAGAACACGCTCTTTCTCCACTAAGCCAATAACCAGTGACAGGCTAAGCAAGATGACTGATTGGCGGAGTGGAATGCAGGTTTACTTTCAGAGTGTCCTTCTCCTAGACAGATGGCCTAACAAGACCTACGGGTCCATCTCCCCGGGTGGGCTTAACCAGCGCCTGGGCACCAAGCCAGGGATTTCTACGGCCCCGCACGGCAAATGTTTTTTTTTATTATTTATTTACACATATACACATATGTACATATATGCAATGGTGCTAGTTGGCCGTTGACCCCCCAAAGAAGGGTTCATCCGCCCTTTGAAAGGTCTTGTTTTTAATCCTTCAGGGAGACTAGCCACCCCCCTCACCAGACAAGCTGGTGGGGGAACCGGTTTAGTCGCCGGTGGCCCGACCATGTGGCAGGTAGTACTGGGTTACATGGTACCAGTAGCATATAGCATGACCTGACATATATATATATATATATATATATATATATATATATATATATATATATATATATATATATATATATATATATATATATAACTAGCAGGACACCTTAACATCCAAATTTCTAGCTGAAAACCGATTACAAAGATTTTCCCAAATCTCAATATCCTGTATATCAAATTTCGAGTCTGTAGACTGAAAATTGACAGAGTTATTGTGTAGGGAGATGTACACAGACAGATAGACACACAGACAGACAGACGCGTTCACTTTTATAGATATATAGATTCAATAAATAAATGGAGACAACTCAATGCGTACTACCGACATTTCATAATTAGCCTTGTAATGGCTACTAAAAATAATTTAACAATTGATTTTCTATATAAAAAAGGCTTTATCAATTTATTTGATTTTTGGAATATGAAATTTTCGTTCCGTGACTGGTAGGTACATCATAAGGATTTTTTTTGTACCCACCGTCTCCTCTTCTCATAATGATTGCGACTTGATCGTTTCCTGAGAAACAGCAATCGGACATAAAACTAAAAAACAAATCAAAGTAAACTAAGACTGGTGTTTGTAAAGGCAATTTCTTCACTAAAACTGAACACTTTTTACTTGACAAAGTAATTCGAAAAAAGATCATATGACCATCAACAATTGCAGGCTATCAGTTTCAGAACGCAAATGTTAAAATGATAAAGAGCATTGCTTTATATATATATATATATATATATATATATATATATATATATATATATATATAAGATTGGGATTATAGACAAACAAGAAATAATCTAACTTTTCGTACCTCATTGAGAGAGAAATAAAATGAGAAACTTGTATTAATATCTAGCTGTCCTTACTCGGCGTTTCCCGACAGTGTATCTATTTGTAATGTGTTTTATTATTTTATTATTTGGTACCGATCAAATGGAAATAAATTAGTGGACGAATACTTTTTATGGAAATCGCTCCAGACAAATACATGGTTACGTTTTATTTCCAAGATGGCAGACATTTTAAATAATTCGCTCCAGACGTGGGTAAAATACGCTTAAATATGATATTTTAATTTGCCCAGATTTCGTATATATTGTTATAGAGTCGCGATTTCAAAAATAAAACAAGTATTTAGGTGTCATCAGCTAGAATCGAAACTGTAGCATTCAAATCTGGTAACGTTTCCACTGTACCAACGTTACACGCATATAAATCGATTAAAAATAAAACATTACAAATAACGATGATGAATGTACAAAAATGTCACGATTTTTTCTTGACCTCTTTTTGGCCCCTTAAAAGCAATTTTGACCGGCGAAAGATCCACAAAAAAATGGCCCCTAAAAAATCCAATCAGTGGAGGCTCCTAGCGCCGCTCTGCGGCTTCTAGTTCCGGAGAAGATAGAGTTTGAAAATATGGAGACAGCCAAACAGATAGACGGACAGACAGACAGACAGACAAACATAGCCGTTTATATATTAGATTATTCAAGAATTAATATTTTAGCATTGTCATCCAGATTCATCCTAATTAAATAATCAGTGTGGCAGATAACTGTTCAGCCGATCGCACGGCACGAGTGTCTTTAGACTGAAATCCGAGGATTCTGATCAAGAGGTTAACTTCAACAGATATGTAAGAAGCCGGTAAATAAACCTTATTTATGTCATAAAAAGCGGACAATATGATCAGCCGTACAGTGTTCGGCAAGTTCAAAGTATCAATAAAAGGTAGTTAAGATCAATATTAGAAGGTTACGTGTCTTGTTTATGACGTCACTGACATAATAAATGAGTGTGGTAGGTTGGTAGCGAGAATCGGTTGTCTTTCGTCTGTACCACCAGAAAAGGCGTTTGAGCTTTTGAATAGCTGCTTGCTCTTTCCAAGGGGCGAGAGAAGGGGTAAGGATCGTTTTGTATGTGAGCTGCGTGCACTGCAGCATGACTAAAACCCACAAAAATATGTTTAAACTTAATTGCATTCGTTATCGCTTCTATTCTAATAACGTTATTGAGAAGAAGAAGAAGAAGAAGAAGAAGAAGAAGAAGAAGAAGAAAACAGTGATGAAAAGCAGAGGAAGTGAAAGCCTTGCGTTTCCCGCCACCACCGGAACTAGAAGAGCGAATACGAAATCAATCAAGTGGACAAACCATGGGATCCCAAAACAACCCCTGCTATATGTATGTACTTAGTACGAGAGATGTAATGCGAGGATTCGAGAAAGTGTCTTGTGGCAAATGTAAAAATTACTTTGCGTATTGTTCGAGATACATCCTACAAAGAGGCATTGGAACTAACATATTATATTATTGATAGATTATTTAACCTAAAGACGATTGAATTAATCCTTAATAAAAATACGTAAACGAATTCCAGGACAACACCGGATTTTCAGTAAAACACGCCATTCAAATTATATGTTCCTTTGAATAACGTTTGCTTTAAGACAAATTATTCGCTTTTATATATTTTAAAATCATTTCCGGGTGATTTCTTTAGCAAACTGCGCGCAGCATCAAAATGTCTCCGAAAATTGTGATCTGTCAAAAATGGCGGTTTGGCAAAAAATTGGTAACAATTTGTTTCGCCATTGCTTTTTTTTCGCCGATTTTTTTCTGCCTCATAAATATGCGATTTTCATTATAACTTTCGAAACAAATCAATGAAACGACACTTTCAAACGCCCACCACATTCGGCTAAAACAACGTTTACCAATGTTTACCAAAAGGTACGCCTTATTTTCGTATTTGTAAATGATACAAGATGCGTACAATATTTGAGGACATTTTTTTTACAGAAAAAATGCAATTGTACAAAACGTTAAAATGCTTTTTATAGGAAAAAAGAAGCTTTCAAAATAAGAAAAAACAAAAAATTTAAACACAGATTAATTAGCAACATAAGAAAATAGAAAATAATTGAATGACCCAGTTACCCCATATACAAACGAAAACCTAAATAAATAAATGTATAAAACAACTTTATTCCATTTCATGCAAGGATATTAATTTATTGCAATGCAATATATCTACAAAACAACAATACTAGTCAACACGGTATCAAAGAATTTGAAAAACAAATGACAAAGAGGACTTTCCTCGAAATATGGTATGGAGCACGGTTGCATACATTTGATCACTGTATAGAATTTTGACTTTTCAAGCATATATATAACTAAGATTAAGGTTTATGCCGCATGCGTTCTCTCTACTCTTCTCTATGGTTGTGAAACTTGGACAAACTACAGGGAGCATTTGAGACGTCTCGAGTGGTTTCACCAGATGTGTCTACGGGGAATCTTAGGTGTGGGTTGGCAGATGTATGTCAGTGATGTGGAGGTGCTTGATCGAACCCAATGCCTTAGCATTGAGGCTCACGTTATTAAGCATATACTGAGATGGAGTGGACATGTGGTGAGGATGTTAGACAGTCGACTTCCCAAACAACTCCTTTATGGTGAGCTCGCCGAGGGAAGACGTCTGGCTCAAAAGCCTAAATTGAGATTTAAGGATTGTTTAAGACCCACCTTTAAAAAATGTAGGATTGATGAAAGAACCTGGGAGAGTCTTGCTTTGGATCGCGGAGGGTGGAGAAGGACCTTGTGGGAGGTGTGGGGAAGTATGAGGTGGATTGAACCCAGTATGAGCGGCTGAAGCGCGATATTCGGAAAGGGAGAGTGAAAGGGGCCGTGGATGGGAGGGGGAGCCAAATTGGTCTGGAGTGTGAGGTGTGCGAAAGAATATGCCTTAGCAGAGCTGGGCTGATGAGTCACCAGTCTACTCATCGGCACAGCGGGCCATAAAGCAGTCTTGAGTTGCCAGAATTAACCTGTGTACACTGCGGGCGAATGTGCAAACCGACAGGCGGTTTTGACCTGCATAGAAAATAACAGCAAGAACGTGCTGTTAGTGGTGCACATGTTTGTACAATGTGTGCTAAGGAATGCCAGAGTTTAGCAGGGCTTAAAAGCCACATTCGTGCAGCCCCTCACTGAATGTTTTCGTGTTTCTATATACCTTTTTTTTCTTTTTTGTTGTGCTATATCGAGTGATGGCAATGTTCGAAAGCGAATTTGCTGCCATCATATATATATATATATATATATATATATATATATATAGTTTGTTTATTATACAAACAATATACACGCTCTCTCCTGCATTAAGCACTCTTTAATAATCACACGAGTTTCAGTGGATGTACATATAGGAAACCAATCGACACAGCTATTATGTGCACACACACACACACACACACACACACACACACACATATATATATATATATATATAATAACTCGTTTGCATTTTCTCTTTTTTTTTCAACGAGACGACTTCCTATTTCTTGCATTGTGATAGCCTCCTGATATTTTCCTAAATACATATCGTGCACAATACTTTAAGAAAACTGCATTTTCCTTCATAAAAATGCATATTCATTGGTAACGTTATAATATAAAGCAAATCAAAGGAAATTCAAACATTTCCAGACATAATTCAGGATGGCTCAAGAAGATTCGGAAACGTTACGAAAGATTCCCAGAGATTACATTCAAAGTTACCTTCGGATTTTATGAAATAAAAATAATAAAAATATAATTCACTCTTTGCGCGAAAGATGCTAAAATGGCGTCTAAAACTGAAGTATCAGGTGCGTGAAAAAGTTTATTTTCCGCTTTATAGAGAAACCACTTTAATTCATAGCAATTTATTTCATGAACATTGTAATGACTTCAACATATGACCATGATTTATTTATAATTTTTTTTCTTTCAGATTATTAAAACATTATTTATATTTTTCCCTCATATTTTCAACCGAAAACGGCCTTCTTTAGACAACAGAAAAGGAATATTTTTTCCATGATGATGATGTTCGTACTCACACCACAAAAGACATCCTAGGACAATTTGATTGAGAAATTTTGTCCCATCTTGCATATTCTCCTGATTTAGCTCCCTCAGATTATCGCTTATTTTTAGGATTACGAATCCATTTAGATGACCTTCGGTTAATATCATAAAAAAAGGAAATGAGTTAGAATCATCAAAACATCAAAACCTAAATAATTTTGCAAGTAAAGCTATTATAAGTTCCTTGAACCAGAAGAGTGAATTCCGAGATCATTGAAGTGGACGAACCATGGGGTGTAAGAATAATGTTTCGTGAGTTTATATACTGTTGCATTCAATTATTTTCTAATTTCATATTTGCTTTTAGGAATCAACCTATAAAGGCCAAGGTTGTTATGAATAAAGATTTTTTAAAATTATTTTGTATGTTTTCAAGATGGGATTTTAAAGCAGAAAAAATTCTGTACCGACCTTATATCTCGTACAATTTTGACGTTGTTTACTCTAAATCTCCAAAAATGTGATTAAAAGGAAATAGCAAAAAAAAATTTCGGAGGGAAAAATGCAATTTAGACCATATTAGTTTTGTGATTGATTTTTCTATTCAGAATGAAAGGAATTCATAATTTTTCAATATAATTAGAAAATTATGAAATATTTTCTCACGCACTAAAAGATTACAAGAGATTCCTAAAGATTCTGATTGAACCTGGAAGATTCTGTAAGATTCCACAAGATCCCAAATTTTATCCGAGGATTCCTAGAGATTCTAAAACTTAATCGAGATTACATAAGTAATTTACTTTTCGCAATGAAGCTTCAATAAGCTTTAAAAATAGTTTCTATGCAAGATGTTCATTCATATTGACATTACTTTGTTCTTTATAGTTGCACTGTAAAGAACCTACTGTAAAGTTGTAATATCATTTTTATATATAATGACTTGCAGTAAAGTTTAAAATGCAAAAGTCAAGTATCATGCTTCGATTGTGCTGTAAACAGAAAAATTTATTTCGGAGGTGCCCCTGTCGTATCAAAGAACCTACTGTTGATTTTATATGCCTAGCATTATTGGGTGTGCGGTGATAATGGTTTGAATTTAAGTTTACGTTGAAAAAATCAACTAACATTGTTCAATTGTGCTATTAACGGAAACATTTATTTCGAACGCGTCCTTGTCATATCAAAAAACCTACTGTTGATTTTATATATTCGGCCTTTCTGCTTGTGTGGTAATAAAACTTCTCAAATGCGCGTGTAATTTTAGGGTGTGTAAGATGTTTATTTTTGACCAAAATCGCCTGTTCTTCTTTCATTGGATTTTTTCGATTATTTATTATTGATAATTGTCGAAGCCATTTCGACACAAAGTATAGGGAACAAACTTACAGACGCACAAACACAGTTTATATACATATATATATATATATATATATATATATATATATATATATATATATGCGTGTCTGTATGTATATATATACATATGTATATATATATGTGCGTGTCTGTATGTATATATATACATATGTATATATACATATATATATGTGCGTGTGTGTGTATGTATGTATATATACATATGTATATATACATATATATACATATATAGATGTATATACATATATATATACATGTATATATATATATATACATATGTACCGAATTGCATGTTGTATCCACGTGTATTCCCTTTTAATATATTTAAATATGTATGAATAAAAAATCAATACGAAAAATATATGAATGTTTATATCTTTTCTGTATTTATTTCCTGTGTGTTGACGTGTAGGAATACAAAAAGTCTTTTAAAAAAAACTAGAATGGTTTCTTTCAAAAGCACATTGACGAAGATCGAAGGATCGGTCAAAAATTATGTGATTTTGAAGGAAACATTCTTTATTTTCTCAAAAGACTTTTTGTATTCCTACACGTCAACACACAGGAAATAAATACAGAAAAGATATAAACATTCATATATTTTTCGCATTGATTTTTTATTCATACATATTTATATATACATATGTATGTATATATGCATATATATATACGTATGTATACCATATGTGTGCCCGTAGATTACTGTTTTATAAATAAAAGAAAAGAAAAATAATAACTAAATAAATATTTACGTCCAAAAAGTAAAGGCGATTTTCTAAGGAAAAATGTTGAAGGTTGGAGACGTTATTAACTGTATTTAAAAATCAACAAAACATCTACATACGTTTAAAAAACATAATACTTACAGGCACATGTCTCAGTCTTATTCTGTTTTTTTTTTTTTTTTTTTTGCTCATTTTTTTTAAGGGAATTTCGCGTTACGTTTAATACCGGTCAACACCGGGTATATCTGCTAGTAGGTATATATATATATATATATATATATATATATATATATATATATATAATTATCTGCTATAATAATTATTAAATACCTACAGACACTAGGGTTTCATTTTTTCGGGAATCATCAGTGCAGGGCGTCACGATTACTGCTTGTCGGGGAATTCGTACCCAGCAATAAAGCCATCCTTGACTCCATTAGCAAGGAAAAAATCCATACGGCCACCGTCAACCGCGAGAAATATCGTTGCAATTTAAACGTTTATGTTTAAATGCCTTAACTTAGAATTAACGTAGAATTGAATTCAGCTTTAATGATATTATGTATAAGCAGACAGATGGTGTGGCCATGTGTTCTCCATTGGGATAAGCGTTATATTATATCTTTGTAAATTTTCACGAACAGGGGCTATTATCTACAGGGTGGTCAAAAAGTCAGGTAACATTTTAAAGAAAAACGATATTAGCAATACACGTATATTTAAGTACCATACATTGAAATATAAAATGAAACAAACATGAAATATGTTTATTTTGTTAATTGTCGTCCATTTCTCTCTATCAATTGCTGGAAGCGATTAACCACTGATTGTGTAACACGTGTAATCATGTCAGCTGATATCCGCGCAATCTCCTCTTCAATAAATAACTTTAAGGACGCTATTGTATCAGGCTTCTTGCCGTAAACGCTATCCTTTACATAGCCCCAAAGCCAGAAATCAGGAGGGGTAAGATCCGGAGATCTGGCTGGCCATTCAACTGGGCCACAGCGACCAATCCATCGTTGTGGAAAAATTTCATCCAAGAAATAATATTAAACGAATAGAGATTATAATGGATCATATTGTTTTTTCTACCTTTAACATGTTACCTGACTTTTTGACCACCCTGTAGTTTGCATAAACCAGATCTTCACTTTCGTTAGGTTGACGACACCTTTTTCCTATTCGACAACGAGACGAAAGGGGATGTTGTTGTTTTTTTTTTGTTTTTTTTTTTTGCGTCCCTTAATAACGTTCATCCAGCCCTTAGGTTTACGGTAGACAAAGAAACAAATTCTACTTTTCCGTTTTTAGATGTTATTGTTTCCAAGACTTCTTCATGATATATAACTTCCGTTTATCGTAAACCAATATTTACCTGCCTCTATACACGTTTGGACTCATTTTGTCCTACAACCCAAAAATTTAATTAAAACTTAAACACATAGGGCCTTGATGGTTTGTTACGAAGCCAATCTGGATGACGAGCTTAAATTCATCACTAAGACTCTTTACAAAAATGACTATCTTTAAGATATTATTTAATCTACTATTAATAAGAAAGTTTCCGCCTTTTAAAATCTAAAACAACTATAGTCAATAGATGTCCTGTTTATCTTCATCTACCTTGGCTAGGAAATATAATTTATATATTTGCTAAGCAAATCTCTTTGTACGACAGTGTCATTTTGCGTCGAACCCACTCGTTGTTTTTCAACTAGATCTATGTTGTCGTTCATTTGCAAAGATGTTCTCTACCCACCATAATAATACTCTTATTTATTTATTCAAATATAGTTGCAGCGCGCATAGTGTTGGGTCGACATAGCAAAGATTAGATTTTCGTTTAAAACAACACGAACCATCAAAGATTCATTATGCAAATTTTTTACCTTCGGATGTTTTGAGTAATGCATATGATTCTTCGGTTTACGGTAACTTTATAAATAACCATACGTGTGCCACGAATTTTAGTGCTGACATGTTTACGATCTTGAGTAAGTCGCACTATCCCTCTCATCTAAAAATTCTAGAAACCATATTTACTAAGTCCTTGAGACCTTCTCTTTGCAAGCAAAAAGAAAATCTTTTAGGATTTAATTTGATTTCTATCTAATTTTTTCCGCTGCTTATTTTTTCCCCCTTTTCCCGCCATATTCACGACAATTCTTTTTTTTTTTTTAATCGCAATTTTACCCGATTTAACTCTGTTGAGCGAGGAACGAAACCTGGTTAGCTAACCTTTATATCATTTTTTTTGTATCATCATGTTTATTGGTCTATATTTAGCCCTAATTAAATTTTATATCCAAACAAGAATTTTCATATATATATATATATATATATATATATATATATATATATATATATATATATATATATATATATATATATATATATATATATATTTAGCGATATGTTTTGAATGAATTCAATTATTTACGAAAGTGCATTTTTACCTAAATACGATTTGGTACCCCCACATGGGGAGCGGTATATATATTATTTTTATTATATTATATATGTTTTATTATAGTGGATAATTATATTTTAAAAATATCATATTTTAAAAATTATATTTAAAAAATAATATTATATATATATATATATATATATATATATATATATATATATATATATATATATATATATATATATATACATTTTCACCCCAAACAAGGCACATTGCCACTTTGGTGTAGGGGGCTACTAGCAGGGGCGGCAACTACTGGGGCACTATGTAGGGATTTGGGCAGCAAGATGTCGGTTCACGTTACACTTGAACTTCTATATCTCAGTACGGTTGGGGAAGCAGGGACCTGGAATGGAATTCCAGAGTCTAGCGGTTTGGGGGAAGAAACTACTGGAGTAGAAAGACCCTTTACATCTAGGGATATCTACTTCGTGGGGGGTGGAATTTAGCTGCCTGTCGGGTTTGTCGAGGGTGTCTACGTCGTGGGGGCACAAGTGTCTGCAGTTCGTCAGAGCATTCACCATTAAAATACTTGTAGAACAGGCAGAGGGATGCAACGTTTCGTCAATGGGACAGAGGCTGAAGCTTAGATGCCAGTTCAGGGCCTATCAGATTGGCGACTCTCTTTTGAACCTTGTCTAGTAGCGAGAGACTAGCAGAAGATGCACCAGCCCAAATGTAACAGAAATACTCCATACATGGGCGAATGGTGGTCTTATAGAGGTACAGGATACTTTCAGGTGTCAGTAGTTTTCTAGCACGGTAGAGAGAGCCTACCTTCTTCGCAGCGGCCCTAGCAATGTTTTCAATGTAATTGCTCCAACTCATGTTTCCTGTGAACGTTAGGCCAAGCAGTTTGTAAAGATGTACTCTCAGATAGGGAGTTACTGGCCATTGCTATTGGTGGCAGAGAAGGTTTCTTGTAATTATTGAAGGAAACCGGTTTAGTCTTGGCAGCATTGAATGTGACCATCCATTTTTGTCCCCATTCCACTACAGATTGGAGGTCATCCTCTAGTGTTTTTGCCATTTTTTAAAGTTATGTGTTCATTTGTTTTCCTGTCATGCCTGCTATAGAGTGTGGTGTCATCAGCATATATACCCATCTCAGAGGCAATTTTGTCGGGGAGATCATTAATAAATATTAGGAACAATAGAGGTCCAAGAATAGACCCCTGAGACACTCCCGAATTTATATCATATATATATAAGCATAGTATGTAGTTATATATGGATATATATGAGTATATATTAATGTTTATTTATATATATATATATATATATATGTGTGTGTGTGTATGTGTGTGTGTGTGTGTGTGTGTGTGTGTGTGTGTGTGTGTGTGTGTGTGTGTGTGTGTGTGTGTGTACAAATACACAAATGCAGATATGGGTGCGGCCCCCATTCGCCCTCACAAACCCTATATACTATAGTACCCCTCTATGAAGATATAGAGGATTGAGTTTATTATTACAATAATAGTTATTAATATCATTATTATTATTATTAGTAGTAGTAGTAGTAGTAGTAGTAGTAGTACTATTGTTATTATTATTATCACTATTATTATTATCATCATCATCATTATTATAACTATTTTTATCACTATTATTATTATTCGTATCATTACTACTATAAATATGTATATATACATATATATTATTATTATTATTGTTGTTGTTGATTTTACTATTATTCAACTCCTCGTTTAAGCATTGCTATACATCTTTCAGTTTCATTTCCAACATTAAACGTTATTAACCTCTGATTTCTATAACCGGCATATCGAGCTTCGAATTTTTGTGATGGCTTCTAATTTTGAAACAATGCTTTCACCCTATATCTGCCATTTTTTGTATGTACGTATGTATGTATGTATGTATGTATGTATGTATGTATGTATGTATGTATGTATGTATGTCCTTCAGGGAGACTAGCCGCCCTCCTCACCAAACAAGTCTGGTGGTGGAACCAGTTTAGTCGCCGGTGACCCGACCATGAGGCAGGTAGTACTGGGTTACATGGTACCAGTAGCATATGACATGACCTGACAAAGGGCGAATGAACTCTTTTTCTGGGTCAACAGCCAACTAGCACCGTGTATATTTGTGTGTATGTCCTTCAGGGAGACTAGCTGCCCTCCTCACCAAACAAGTCTGGTGGGGGAACCAGTTTAGTCGCCGGAGACCCGACCATGAGGCAGGTAGTACTGGGTTACATGGTACCAGTAGCATATGACATGAGCTGACAAAGGGCGAATGAACTCTTTTTCTGGGTCAACAGCCAACTAGCACCGTGTATATTTGTGTGTGTGTATATGTGTATTGGGGTAGAGAGGGCTCCCGTAAGCCGTGGTGAAGGCAACCTTTCTAGGAGAAGCAAATCTCTGATTTAAAAAAACATAAAGCGGAAGACCAGTACCCGCATTAAGCTGGTCTGCAGTTTAATTTGTTGCTGGCTATCTTGCTCTTGCTTGTTGCTGGATCTCAACATTTTGAACCGAGAGAGAGACTTAGTTGTCGTACAAAGCTAAGACTCTTTAACATCATATTTGTATAGATACTCCCTCAGACATTTGGGCTCATGGATGTTAAATGTCTGAGGGAGTGGCACTCCTCTGACAAGACGTTGCAATCATCATGTATGTATGTATTATGTATGTATGTATAAGTATATATGTGTTTATAGGAGTGTGCATGTGCGTGGGAAAAGAAAGAAAAAGAACAATCCTAATATTTTTACAGGTTTGAACAAAAATAGGAAGAAATTAAGTAAATGATGATCAACATAAAAAGAATATTCTCCCTTTATTATTTAGTTATTTTATTTCATTTATTTTTTAACATTATATGTTTGTATATATCAATTAACGAAATCTACAGCAGCGTTTTAAAAAAATAAATAAACGTGTGTGTGTGTGTGTGTGTGTGTGTGTGTGTGTGTGTGTAGGTGTGTGTAAGTCCAAGCTTTTAGTAAAAATATTCTACTTAGCATCCACTTAGCTTATCACTTACATCTGCTCATCAATCCCCACATCTATAAACGTGTGTGTGCGTATCCTGTGTATGCATGGGTACGTGAAGAAGCATATGTGGTAGTGTGCTGGTGTATATGCATGTATGTTCACAAATGCGAGTGTGTTCGTGGTATGCGTGAGTGTCCAATTCAAAGTTTTATGAAAGACTTAGTTTTGAATAGATGCCACACAAGTTGCTGACCATTCCAAGTAAAAAATGTTGGATGGGTCATACTCAAATAGATCTTTACCTTAATGGCTATACCCGTTCCCTCCTGCTGCTAACCCTGCCCATACACTCATGTTTTCTATCATTCACACTGAGGAAGATCGAAGGATCGGTCGAAAAAAATGTGCTTTTTTTTCAAAAGACTTTTTGTATTCCTACACATCAACACACACGAAATAAATACAGAAAATATAGAACATTTATATATTTTTCGTATTGATTTTTTATTCATACATATTTTAATATATATATATATATACATATATGCAATTATATATATATATATATAATTGTATATATGTGTATATATATAAATTATATATATATATAATTATATATATATATATATAATTGCATATAGGTATATATATGCATATATATGTATCTTAACTCTCATTCTCCTCCTTTTGGTCTGATGAGGTGTTCTTCTTTAATTAGGATTTCACTGAAAGGCTGTCTCTTTTTTTTTTATCTTTATATAATTGAATTCTCTTTTTAGAAGTCGGATTATGTAGGTGCTAAGTAGGCGATAGGTTAATTTTTTTTTTCTAGTAGATTGTCTGCACCAAAAAAGCAAAAAAAAAAGCATGGTTTTCATTAAACGAAAATGGAATCATGTCGTCTTTTCGGTGGCGACAATTTTATCCTTCCACTTTGTGTCACTCATTTACAGTATTGTTTGTCAATAAGATCTTTCATTAAATGTGACGACTCAATGACAAAATAAGAACCTTGTAATTCTTGCTTAGTAGTTAAAAGAAAAGTTTTTTTTTTTTAATCGTTTGATGCAGTTACCAGTTGATCTTAGAAGAGCATTAAAAATTGATGGAAAAAATTACTCAAAATTTTCTCAAATTTATTAACATCATGTTTTTCTCCTGTCGATTTCTAAGACAATGTGCATCCATCTCTAACCCTCACTTATTTACAACTTATTTCGTTTATGTTTTGGAAAATATATAATTGAAAACGTTTCACGCCGAAGAGATTTTTTAAATTATTATTTAACAGTTTAATAGAGTTACGCATTGATTAATTTTGCATTTCAAATGCCTTTCCAAATGCTTAAAAATTATCGATCTTTCATTTTAAAGTTCTTTTTAGATGCGACAAAGCACCTCTATTAGGTGCTTTGTCGGTTAGTCGGACAGTCTAAAGTAGTTTTGCATTAGTTTGTCACACTTATGTTTTAAACAACATTGTTCGTTACGCTTAATTTGAAATAACATTTTTGTTAGTTCGTCAAGCTAAAGTTTTAAATAGCATTTTTGTTTGTCTGTCATAGCGGTTTTTCTTGGTCTGGCAGAACATAGTTTGAAATAGCGTTTTTGTTTGTCTGTCATGGCGATTTTGTTGGTCTGGCAGACCTTGGTTTGAAATAGCGTTTTTTGTTTGTCTGTTATAGCGGTTTTTGTTAGTCTGGCAGACCTTAGTTTTAAATAGCGTTTTTGTTGGCCTGCAAGGCTTAAGTTTTAACTAGCATGTTCTGTTGGTCTGTCAGACTTAAGTTTGAAATATTTTTTTCCTTAGTTTCCTATGATTTCAGAAAACAGCATTTCTTTCCTATTTGTCGATAACTAAATTACAAAATAAGAACAATTTTGTAATTCCCGCTTATTAGTAAAAATATATCAGTTGATGTGATTTCCAGGCGGTTTGTGAAGCCAGGGTTTGTATGTGGGCTGCATAAGTAAGTTTTGACAGCCGCGTAGGCGATTGTTTTCCTTCCATTGATTGATGCAGTTAGGGTATTTTTGTACGGAAGCAAAATTCCCTTTCCATTGATTTCAAAACCGATTTTTGCTCGATCGGAGGGAATGTTTACAGTCAGGCGAGGCAGGAATAACTACTTCCTGTAACGGATAAACTTCCGAAAGTGACATCCGTCATCTTGAGATTAATTCTTCAATTTATTGTCCGGGGATGGCCAGATCATTTCGGATTGTCTGCGTCAAATATTTAGATTCCTGAGGCAATCGTTTTGTTTGCTATTTAAATGTGTAACTTAGTTAGAATTCCATCCGATTGTGGAAGGAGAAATGTGTCCGTTCCTTTCAGCATAATTCTTCAGTATATTGTCAGAAACAGCAAAAGTATTTTCTGTTGTCTATCGGTAATATTGAGCTAATGGTCGATTCATCTGCTTAAAAATTATATTAATAGTTTAAAATATATAAAAATAGTAACAGTTTAAAACGATAAAAATAGTAATAGTTTAAAATATAAAATGGAATAACAATAGCTTAAAATATAAAAGACGTAGTAATAGTTTGAATAGTAAAAAAAGGTTTAATAGTTCAAAATGTAAAAAAAAATAGTAGTATTAGTTCAAAATATACAAAGGCGTAGTAATATTTTAAAATGTAGAAAATTTGTAATAATTCAGTATAATAATAATAAATAATAAAGTAGTAATAGTTTACAATGTAAAAAAGAGGTGTAATAGATTAAAATATAACAAGGAGTAGTAATAGTTTAAAATGTAAAAAAGGAGTAACAGTACGCAGTCTAAGAAAGGATGAATAAGAGTATGAAGTGTTAAAGAAGTATACCAGATAAAAGAGGAGAACTAAAGAGTAAAAGAATAGGAGTGGCAGTGCAAGATGTAAAACGAAAGAGAAATAGTATGGAATGGGAAAGAGGAAAAGTAAGAGTATATAATGTAAAAGACGATAAGTAATTGTATATTATGCAAAAGGAGGAGTAAAAGTATGCAGTGTAAAAGAGGAGGAGTATATAATGTAAAAGAGGAGCAGTTAGAGTATAGAATGTAAAATAGAGGGAGTTAGAGTATACAGTATAAAATAGAAATGTGAGAGTAGACAATGTAAGAAAGGATGAGTAAAATAGGAGGGGGAGATAGTATATCATGTAAAAAAGAGGGGTACGAGAAGAAAAGGTAATATATTTTAACACCCCCCCAGGCTCAAAATAATTCACTGATCTTACTGAATTTTTGGAGTAGTTAATCTCTATATAAATAAAATGAACTCATTTTTTCTCGTCTGATTTTGACATTAATAGGATTAAAAATCAAGATATTTCATGCAAATATAATATGCACAAACGGCAGAACAATATCTGAGGTGTGTTATAGGCTTATTATTTCTCAAATTCCTCGATAATCTTAGATTTCTATACTTTTTCTGCTGAGAAGTCACGGCCGAAATCGGTTAAGATCAATGGAAGTGGTAAAATATTTTCTCTCTAATAAATTCCTCCTCCCCCTGCCACCACTTAACACCGTTTGGGGATCGTTCACAAGGAACAGTTGAGAAGAGAACACCGGTTTGGCTTCGTAGTTCTTTCATGTAAAGTTATTTAAAATCACTAAACTAAGCTGCAGTGCTTTGTGGCGTAGTGATTAGCATGCTGGACAATTCACATTATATTTTCACGTTCGCGCCGGCCTACCGTAGTCGTTTTTTTTTTTCCTAAACAACTGTAATGGACTTTTCTTGGTGGCCGAACTGTTAACGTTGCAGATGTTTTTTTTTGTTTTTTCACACTTTATTTTACTACTTTTACTCATGACTCCGGGTTTGATCCTTCCTACTTACCTACCATAACATTTTTTTAAACTCCCCCCCGTCCCGGAAACAAACACTCGTGCAACGCCGGGTACCCCCGCTAGTTATTAATAAGTGAGTATAAATATATATATTTATTTACCATAATAATTATTAAATACCTACAGACACTAGTGCTTCATCCTTTTGGGAATTATCAGTGCAAGGTGTCACGAATAACACCAGTCGATAGATTCGAACCCGGCAACAGAAGCTATTTCTGACTCTATTAGCAAGCACATTATCCATTCGGCCACCGTGAATCGCGAGAAATACTGTTGAAATTTAAACATTGATTTTTTAAAATGTTTTTAACATCTGTCAGAGTGATCTAATCATTAAATGATGATCTGCGCTATTCATTCACACACACACACACACACATATATATAGATATATATATATACACACACAAGCACACACAATTGCACTTAAAGGGACGGTTAGAATCTTAAAAAGATCTCTCGGTTGGAGTGTCTAAAATAGCAGGTGTATGTTTGGCATCTGGTAGGATGCCCCATCCCTGGCTTAAACAAAATGATAAGAAAAATGAAAAAATAGAGAGAACACACACACACACACACATATATATATATATATATATATATATATATATATATATATATATATATATATATATATTCCAATTACTCGATTCCCTTGGATTTTATTTGTGGAAATGAAAACTTAACCAACATTTTTGGATTTTGATTTTTGGATTTTACCGTTATTGTATATTTTACCCTTCACCAGACCCTCTATTCACGTGAAATCACCTTGTTCTTCACCATATTCCCTCTCCTTCACCAATGAAGATCTATGACTTACTTATAGTTTCATCAAATCCGGCATTTTGCTAAATCCTACCCTCTGATGAGAAGGAAAGTATTTCTTCGAAACTCCGCGGATTAAGGACTATAAACTTATTTTGTGCTTCCTTTTTAAAATTAAATATTATTTTAACTCTTTTTCAAAGTGTTTTTAACATGTTTTAAAACTACTTGTTCTTATATATAAATTCGTATTCCTGTTTGTTTGTTTGTTTGTTTGTTCACAATCTGATTAATATATACAAAATGTCCGTAACTTTACTATTTCATTTATTTCTATATATAGTATGATTATTGCAAAATATACATGGCACCTCATTTGCATAGTGCATTAAGAAAAATCGATTTTATTAAATAGCAGTATTATAGTTAATGTTTCTAGCGTTAGAATTGTTTTAAGTGTTCTTTTTAAAATTGTTATTTAATAAACTTTAAATAACAAGTCAATTGATAATTTATTTAATTTAATTTGTTTGGAATTATTTCCGACGTCGACGTTTTTAAAGACGTAAAGTTATCTCCCTCCAGAACCTTTGAAACATAATAAACTCTTCACCAAATAAAATAATTTGGTAATCTCCATCAGTTTAATAATTACGTGTAGACAGAAATTTTTTTAGTCTTTGTTTTTAAATATTAAACTTACGAATAAACTGAAAAAATTTAATTTGTTGGTTTTTAATATTCTTGAACCGGCTATAGAAACTTTGACCGCTTCGACTTCAAACTTTAGCCACATTTTACAAACAAAAAAGCTTTCGTCTCAAAACAAGCAAATCGAAAAAGTCCCCCATCCCTAAAAAAAGCAAATCGAATATTTCCTTTATTTACGGGAAAAAAGACAGTGAAAAACCTGCATTTAGAAAAATATAAAAAGTGGATATTACGCACGCGTTTGACGAATTTTATTTTTTCGGTTGTTCTGGCACTCGCTTCTATTTTTATTGAAACAAAAGTTGTTTTGATTTATTTTTATTTATTTATTTTCTTCGATGGGAGTTTTCTTTTTAACGCACGGGCAACAAAAAGTGCTCAATATCTGGAGAGTAGTTTCTTCTCTTTGAATCCCTTCTCCCGAAATAGGGTATCACGTACTTCTTTTTCAGCATTCTTACATTTACATATTTTTATCCGTTCTTTTATTTTTGAAATTGTTGCCCATGATAAAACTGATTAATATCCTTAGGTGTGGTCAAACGGAAATTCATGCCAACCCAAGCAATGCCGGGTATCAATGCTAGTTTATATATATGTGAATGAATGTGTATATATATATTATACACACACACACACACACATATGTATATATATATATATATATATATATATATATACTAGCAAAAATACCCGTCGTTGACTGCGTTCAAAAACAGCCTACAGAAAATGGACTCTGATTTATGAAAGTGTGATAGGTTATGAAAAGGAAGGGTTGTAAAGAGATAGCTTCGAATTTGAGGGTATCAAAACCAAAGCAAAATATGATGAAATCAAAAATAAAATAGATATCCCCCATAATTTATTATACCATACCTGTTCTCACTGAAACACTTATCACAATATTCTGTGGATCTATATTAAAAAACCTTGTTCAACTTTGTGATATATTTCCATTCTATGGAGGTCAGGCGCGAACGAACACCCCATAATTTTATTATACCATATTTCTTCAAGCTGAAACATAATTATCAAAGTATACTTACGCAGATAGACATGAAAAGTCTTTATTAAAGTTTGTGCCTATTTCCATTCTATGGGGGCCAGGCGCGAACACAGACCCCACAATTTTATTATACCATCCCTATTTAAGTTAAAACATACTCATCAAAGTATTATTATGTACATCTATATCAAAAACACTTGTAAACGTTTTTTTTTATTTTTAAATTTTGTATTTCCATACTTTGTGGACCAGGCGCGTAGGCAGACCCCACAATTTTAATGAATCATCATTATGCCAGATCAAACATACCCATTCCTGTGTCTCGATACATCTTCTATCATTATATGTGATCAGTTTTCTATAATAGTCAACCATATAGGACCCTATTCGTGACCAGACACACACACAGATGTTCAGCTTTATATATATATATATATATATATATATATATATATATATATATATATATATATATATACAAGTTAGAAAAACATTTCATGCAAGACATGAAAATTGTTAAACAAAATGTTTTTTACTATAGGCTTTAAAAATAAAGGCACAAGATTCAATTTGAAATTTATTTATCTAAGTGCACCTTTATAAATTTTACATAGTAAGGTATAAAAATTTAATTTAAATTTAATCAAAAAATTACCTTGGATTTATTTTATGTAATGTACATTTTGGTGCACTTTTTGAAAAAATCATTGAAAATTTTATATCTATATCATTAATTGCTAGATGAAAGATAATGTTTTTGAATTAAATCTTGTACCTTTATTTTTAAAGCCTACAGTAAAAACATTTTGTTTAACAATTTTCATGCCTTGGATGAAATGCTTTTCTAACTTGTATCTTATCTTTTTAATATTATATTTTAAATCTCTCCTTCTCTCTATTTCAGTTTGTATTTCTCCTCACACCAAAAATTATTCATTCCACTCCCACTTTGTATTATTACAGGTTTGAATATTCTCTCTGTTTCAGTTTGTATTTCTCCTCACACCACAACTCAGTTTTTGCAACACCCTCTTTGTAATACAGGTCTGAATAATGAAAAAATCTGATTTTTTAAATAAAAACTTTAAAATAACTTTTTTAGATTAAATTTTTTAAAACTTCTTTCGGAATAGAAAATCTTTAAAATTTAATAAGGAACATATTTCATATAGGTTTCATTAACAAATATTCAATACATAACGAGAAAAATAGAGATGAAAATTTCAAAAGGACTGTATAACTGGTTACGGTCAATAGTAGTCCTTGCCAGCGAAAGTTTTTGTTATTGTTATTCTATTAGGAGGAGCGTGCAATAAGTAATGCCCCTGGCCCACTTCCAGTTATCTGATCTAGCTGAAATTTTGCATGTGCAATGATTTATATCTCTACGGGTTGTGGCAAATTACAGTCTGAAACTAATTGCGGTTTCTGTTATAGAAGTGTTTGAACTGAGTCAGGTGTAAAATGGAGCCTGTTGAATGTCGAGCAGTGATCCGGTTTTTGTATTTGAAAGGACGCACACCACAGGAGACTTTTGATGAAATGAAATAAACTTATGATGATAATGCCCCATCATATGACCTTGTAAAACGCTGGCATCGTGAATTCAAACATGGCCGGTAGTCTGTGGAAGCAGCTCCCAGACCTTGTTCTCCCCCCTTCTGACATTGATGAGGCATCTGTCCGTCAAGTTTAGGCTGCCATATTGGAAGATCGGCGCATTACTATTCGCCAAATAGCCCAAGATGTCAAGATTAGTACAGGTTGTGTGGAAACTATCATTCATGACCATTTGCATATGCATAAGGTGTCTGCCAGATTGATTCCCAGGTTTCTCAAACCATTCCAGAAGCGAGAACGCGTTAAGTGCTCGAGGATGAGTTTGGAGATGTGCCAAGAAGATGAGTCAAAGTGTTTCAAAAGACTGCTTACACAGGATGAAAACTGGGTCCATCACTATGATCCAGAGACCAAAGCCCAGCAAATGCAGTGGAAGCACTTGGACTCATCACCTCCAAAGAAGGCAAGGGTGCAGCCCTCCGCTGGCAATGTCATGCTCACAGTCTTCTGGGACCAGGACGGAGTAGTGATGACAGATTTCCTGGCAAAGAGTACCACAATTACAGGAGCCTATTATGCTTCACTTTTGAGGAAATTAAGGAAAGCTATCAAAATCAAGAGGCGGGGCAAGATCAGCAAATGTACCCTCCTCCTGCATGTCGCCAGATGAGAAGCACGGGCGTGTGGTTATGAAATCCTTCCCCATCCTTCCTACTCTCCTGACCTTGCACCCTCTAACTTTCACCTCTTCCCAGCCATGAAGTTGTTTTTGTAAAGAAAGCGTTTCCCAGATGATGCAACCTTGATTTCTGAAGTCACATCGTGGTTGGAGGACCAAGATAGGGTGTTTTCTCCAGAGCTACATCAAACGATTGGAGAAATGCATAATCCTGGGTGGTTCCTGTGTAGAAAAAGAATAATAACTGTGCCAAGTTTCGTTGCTCTACTGCTATGGGAAGTGGGTCAGGCGCATTACTTATTGCAAGTCGTTCGTATTATTATTATTATTTAAAACATTTTGTGTCCTGCTCTTTCGCGCGAGGACTAATATATATATATACAGTTAAAGCCGAAATTATTGTCACCCTTTCAATTTTTACGTTTTTTGGAGAAAAAAAAACATTTTTTCACGAATTATTTTTTATTAAAGTGTTGATGAACATTTATACCGACCATGTACAGATCTCCTGAAACACTTTTAGTTTATTATAAAATATTCAACATAAATATTATTAATTAGAACAAAAAACAGACAAATTCAAATTTATTGGCACCAATGATTTTTATCAAAGAATTCACGATATTTTATGCAAAATAATCCTTGTTTATTATGATTTGGGTATTGCATCATCTTCTAGAACGTTCCAAAGCCTTTTATAAATAACGTAAATTAGTCAATCCCTCACTTTATCAGTAATACCAGACTACGAAGATGGCTAAAATTAAGGAACACCTTTTCGATGTTAGACAAAAAATAGTGGATGCACACATGAAAGGTAGCGGATACAAACTCATTTCTAAGCGTTTTGAAGTTCATGTGTCAACAGTGAGAAACATTATCAAGAAAGATGGTGTTTTCAATACGATTCAAAACTTGATGGGTCGAGGCCGTAAAAAGAAACTTTCTTCCAGAACTCAAGTCATTCGAGAAGTTGAAAAGGACCCGAAAACTACTGTTAAGAAAGTAGTCCAACAATTGACCGATCAAGGTATTGAAATTTCTGTTTCGACATTGAGGAGAGCACTGAAGTCACACTGGATTCAGGGGTACTGACCAAGGAAGACTCCTCTCCTCTCCAAGAAATATGTTAAAGCCTGCTTATAGTTTGCACGGGAGTTTGTTGACAAGGATTCAACTTTTTGGGGTTCAGTTTTATGGTCAGATGAGACTAAAATTTAAATTTTTTGCAGCAGATATGTCGTTTGTGTGGCGGAAGAAAGGAGAAGCCTTCAACCTAAAGGATACAGTCCCTACGGTGAAGTATGATGGAGGAAACCGTATGTTTTGGGGTTGCTTTTCGGCCAATGGCACTGGAAAACTTATCACTCTGGATAGCATCATGAGGCAAGATCTATACATTAAAATATTGACTGAAAATTGAAACCTTCTGCAGAAGTCCTTAGTCTTGGAACCAACTGGACCATCCAATAGAACAATGATCCAAAACATACAGCGAAATCGGTGAAGAAACTACTTTTGGATAATGAAATAAACGTCCTGAAGTGGCCAAGTCAATTTCCGGACTTGAATCCAATGGAAAACTTTAGGGTTGTGGTGAAGGTGAACGTGAAAAGAAGGAAACAAAGGAACCTGAGGGAATTAGAAGATATCGCCAAGGAAGAATGGTTTAATATTTCTATTGATGTTTGTAGGAATTTAGTAATGTCGTATAGAAAACGTCTGGAAGCTGTTATTAAAAACAAAGGTTTTGCAACTGGCTATTGATAAGGGGGGGCCAATAAATTTGAACTCTGTTTTTATCATTAATAATATTTATTTTGAATATTTTATAATAAACTAAAAGTGTTTCAGGAGATCTGTAGATGGTCGATATAAATGTTCATCAACACTTTAATAAAAATAATTGGTGAAAAAATGTTTTCTTCTCCAAAAATCGTAAAAATTGAAAGGGTGCCAATAATTTCGGCTTTAACTGTATATATATATATATATATATATATATATATATATATATATATATATATATATATATATATGAATATTAACTAATTTTAAAAAATCGATATTTAAATTAAATAATTTTACATTATAACAGAAACAAGCTTTAAACTCTTAAAGTGCAAACGAAAATCATTTTGAAGTTATCTCCCCATAGAAAATGATAATCAAATATTCGACATTTAAAAGTAAAAAAAGAATATTTTGGATCTTAAAAAAAAACACTGCGTGACAATGACAACTTTCTTAATTAGTCTGTACATATTTATGAAAGAAACGTGCGCCATTAATCTGGTAACACTTTAAAATGATAATTAAAGCGGTTTAGCTTACCAACCATGTGCTTGTTTGTATATAGGGTTCTTGCTAAACTTCACATGAACAATTACATTTAGATAACTACCCATTTGAGAAAATCACAGTATGTCTTCAAGAAGAGTACCGTGTTATATTAAAGCTATAATTTATAATTAACAAACTCATAGATAATTTCATCCTAAATTAAAGAACTTCATCAGATCACAACTGTCAACAACATTCCACTAATCAAAAGCAAGGTACTAAAACTCTTTGGATATATTAAAATGTCCGTGACTTGATTTTCTAAGAGATGTTTAAAACGAGGATGCTAGAAAAAAAAGCGAAAGTGAAGATGTCATGCAGACACTGGCGTGAGAATATGTACGTGTGGTCATATCTAAGTTAAAATCAACTTAATTATGTAAAAAAAAAAAAACAGAATCAATAGAAAACACTTGTCAGTGCGCAGTCTAGTCTAGCCGGAGTTAACAAAACATTAAAAAAAAAACGCCGTCCACTTTAAAAGTGCCGGACAAACCTCAAAATATCACTAATAAAATCATTAATAAAAAGTTACAGTTCTTTTTGCAATGCAACTATATTTGGTACAAATAAACTTAGTCAATATTTGTCCACCGATTTCTGGTCATGCCCAACAGTTTTTAGTTGATCGCCGTTCAGTGATGAGCGGAGACACTTTTGTTATCGTCTGATCGGTATACGTTCACCGAAACTGGGGGGGGGGGGCTAATAGCCAAAAACTATGAGCGTGCCAAAATAGGAGTGTGTCAGGGTCATTGACAATTGCGCACCTGGCATCGAGGTGTTTTTTGTATCATTGAATGGCTATAAAAAAGACTGTGGGACATTTATGATTGAAACTCACGTCAGACATTGATTGAGGTGTATTTGTACCAAATATGATTGTACCTATTTACTATGCCTCCCCACGGGACAGAGTTAGACACCAGGGTCGTTTTTTTAACGTGGAGAAAAGGTACAAAAATAAAAATTGTCTCGATCGTGAAGGATTTCTCCTCCACCGAAAGAGAACAAGAAATAGAAGTGCAGCATCTGAAGAACAGATACTACACTTTGATCTTATCCCGAAGGCCAACATGATTGTAGTGTAACAGTGTTTTGAATTTTATTAACGATTCCATGGGTGATATTTTGGGGAGGTAATTACGTGTTATTATCAAGAAAGAGGTAAAAACTGTCTTTGAAATTTTGTGAGAAACATCCGAGACGAACTTCGGATCAGTAACATAAAGGGGGAGTAACCAATTATTTATAGATTTAGAATCGAAGCATACGATTTTTTTTTCTTCTTCTTCTTCTTCTTCTTCTTCTTCTTCTTCTTCTTCTTCCCTTTCTTACTTTCTTTCCTTATTTTTTTTCTTATTCTTCTTTTTTGTTTTCTTTTTTTCTTCTTATTCTTCCATTTTCTTCATTTTCTTCTTCGTTTACGTTTTCTTCTTTTTTTCTCCCTCTATATCTTTTTCCTCTCATTTTGCTTAACCTTCTCCCTTTCTTTTTCATCTTCCTCTTCTTTTTCTTCTTCTTTTTTCACTTTTTTCTTCCAATTCATTACCATTCCTCTTGATTTTCTTCTCTTCTTGTTTTTGTATATCTCTTCTTTTTCTTCTTTTTCTTTTTATTTTTCTTATTCTCCATTTTCTTAAAGTTTTTCTTCCGCTTCTTTATTTTTACCTCTTTTTATTTTTATTCCTTCTTAATGCTTTTCTTCATTTTCCTTTTTTCTTTTCTCCCTTTATCCCATTTTCTCTTTCTTTTTCTTTGTCTTCTGCTACTCTTTTCTTTTTTCTTTCTATTCTTTTTCTTCGTTTCTCATTATAAACTAGCAGCTGTTAACCAAGGGTCATAAAAAAACAAATAAACAAAAAATTAAAAATGAAACTCGTGTTTCTACCTCTCTATCTTTATTTATTTCCCTTTCCTCGTTTTACAGATCCCTTTCCACCGCCCATCTTTCACTTGAGCCCATCGTATTCATGTACTAAAAATAATAGTCAATTTATATTTTATATAATAGACTATCCTGGGTACCCGGCGTTGCCCGGACGGGTATTTGGATGTGTGTGTTGAGCAACAAAAAAGCAAAGTGGTAGTAGGTAGGCATGTTCGAACCCGTACCGCGGAGGGGAAAAAGAACGTGGAAAATAAAACGTGACGTCTTTGCCGGTGCGCCCATCCCAAACCGGAACTAGCGGAGGTTTATATTAAAGCTAGTCAATCGAAACGAGAGGATAACTTTCGAAAATATCGGCGAAAAAAGCGGCCCCTCTCTGTAAAAAGTGACCAGTTGGGAGTGAAGGAATTGATGTTTTTAGCTAATTGTTTGATATTTGTCGTCTGACGGATCGAGCTTCAAATCGATATCGATCTCGTGAAAATCCGTCGCCTCTGTCGAAAGTTTTAGGCATACATACATACATACATACAGACATACATACATACATACATTTAAACAGACAGGTGAGATTTATATTATAGAAGATGACATTTGAAATGGTTGAAAAACTGACCTCCTTCTTGACAAAACCTGGCTCAGTTCAACTACAAATAATGATTTTTTAGATATCATTCATCTATGACAAAGCTGATCAAGATTCTATTAACTTTGTATTTTTGTATTTTTATTTTTTTTATTTTTGTTCGGTATACATGCACACAGACAACTATCGTTGATGCAACAGATTATTTCGTTTTTCCAGTACGCCTGTTCAGTTCTTTGTTTCCCATTTGCTCATAAATCTACTTTTGAAAATATAAGCCACATATTAAATCATTGTTTCTTTTACACTTTCTTCGAAATTTGGACGCTTATAATGAACGCTACATAAAACCATAATAGTTTATGAGATTTACCAAGATACGACTTTCTGCTCAGAAGCAAATAAAACAGCGTTAAACAATAAAAAATAAAACGGCATTTGGAAAAATCATTCATTTTTCCCAAAAGAAATCTATTTTATTTTTGCCCAATTGTAGCATCATGACTTTCAGATAACGCCAAAACTCGTCGTCCTTTCTACCTACAAGGGCTACTAAATTTTAAGCTATTCTGTGCCGCATACACATCTTTTGGCAAATGATTAAAAGTCCTAAATAGTTAACACTCGAAAACTCATAAATACCATGATTTATGTAACGAACGAAATACTTTATAAAAGCTAGATAATTTTAACGCATGAAAAAAAAAGGCAATAAATTACAAAATGTTAACATTTGAGAACTCGTAGAAAAATCATTATGAAAATAATTTTACAAACAGTTTTTACGTATAAAAACTAGTCAAATATAGAATTTTGTTCTCGCGCGTTTTATATACATTATGTGTTGTATGTTTCTATAAGGGGTTCGGTTTCTTAAAAGTTAACTATTCTGTACATTTATCATCCATATATCTGGTGCAAGCAGATCAGGCTGTCTGAAGATGTTGGTTTTCTAACCTAAAATGTATCAAAGAGTTATGTTATTATTTCCCCTTTTCTTTTTTGCAAAACTCAATCAGGTTCTGCAACGCCCAAAATGAAAAAAAACATTTTTCTTCTACAAAGCAGCCAAGTTAGACGCCATGAAGAAATATTTGAAAATATAAAGAACTTGATGCATAAAAATGCTTAACAAAATGATCAGATCTGGCATTACATTAACTGTAAAGAGTGAATATGTCATAAAATAAACACAGCCAACAAAATAAATTATTTTTGTAGCGGTCAATACGAAAATACTTATAAGTTTCAATATTGTGTTCCTAGCTCTGAACGTGTAACATCAGTCACGTGACTATCTTCTATCTCTTTGGCACAAATATTCGTGATGAGAGGATCTTCGCCTGACATTTGTTCTATTTGATCTGATCTTTTTTTTTAACTCGACATGATGTGACGTTCTCACATCATGTTTAAGAACATGTAACGTTCGATGGGAGAAACATTTTCAACCCTATCATATGACCGGTTATCTTCCCAATGATAGAAAAAAAAATGAGTCTCTCAGAGTAAGTATTTGGATCAATGGATACTGACGTCTAGTTGTAAATGTTATAGTGGTGACGTAGCAGCAAAATCTGCTTCTCATTTTCTTTTAGTCTGTAATAAGATAAAATATAAATACGTAAACAATATACTTAATTAATGGCGTCATGCTTTTTGACGTTTATTATTTTTACATGAGATAATTATACATTACTTAAGTATCTCATCGGCTGTTCCCTTCAAGAGGGAGAAAACAAAGATAGTGCTTCGAAAAAAAAAAAACGCCCGAACTCCATTTGTTTATCGCTACATATCAAGTCGACCTTCCTGTCTATGTTATATCTTAATCTGTAGCTCCAATCCAATCTTTCAATTTCGAAAGGAATTTTCCATTTTTCTGCATAATCTAACCTTTTATGTAAATAGAGGTTTTAGCATTATTTTTACGCATTTAAAACCAATCTTTCTACACTGATAACTGGGTAGTTTTACCCATTTGAGTGACACACACGTATATATATATATATATATATATATATATATATATATATATATATATATATATATATATATATTATTTCAACCTTCGGGATTTTTATTTAAATCAGTTGTTTCAATAGATAGGACAATAAATTATCCTGCCGATCTTGTCAGACGATCTAAGCCAGGTCGACAGGATAATATATTGTCCTGTCTATTTCAACCACTTGTAATGATTTATGTAAAAAAAAAAATCCCTAGGTCGAAATAATAAAACAACATATTTAGCTCTACTAACGTATTGAACACTTTTTCTCAGTTTTTTTTTACCAAATTTACATCCTAATATATATATATATATGTGCATTTTCGCTCGCACTTCATAGTAATAAACAAAATACCTAACGATATGTAACACACTCTTACTTCAAATTCTTTATAAACACGTGTATAACATTTCCTCTCACACAGCACAATAAAACAATACTAATATATATTTCTTCTACAATTACAGTCGTTCTATTATTACAAATATTTAACTAACTTGACCTCCCCAACCGTCAAACGAGATATTTAGTTAATTTTAAGATCAAAAAAGTGTTGTTTTAGTGGCCCGAAAGTTAGGTGAGAAAAAATATTATTCACTACACACAGTGTAACCTCCCTTCCCCTAAAAATGAACAGTTAATGAAATCCACAATCTTTCCGCAGACCAATCAGTTCTTTTTAGTCCTGATGCATTCCGAACAAGAATTACACGATCATGGTTGATGGTATGAGAACAACTTACCTCAGAGATAAAATACAGGATTATTATTCACTCACTAGGAATTTTCACCCAGGTATCATCAAAGAATTCTCTTTAAAAACAAATTGTGGTGTTTCTTGGAGTCTGAGTGACAAAAAGTCTCCGTAATATTATTATTATTTACTCACCAGGAGTAGTCACACAGGCCATCCTCAAAGATTTTGCTTGTGGTATTCTCTAGAGTTTGACGGACAACACGTCTCCCCAGATTTCCAGTACTCTCCACCTTTGTCGTTAACCATTTGAGATGGATATGCGTTATTGTAGAAGCTGCTGACCATTGATTTCTCATTGGCGTCGATCATTGATCTTCACTGGAATTTGGGTGGCAGCAAGCCTCCCTAAGGTCCCAGTCCTCTTTGCACTCATCCAGCTGAGGTCTGGCTAGTTCTTTCTCTCCTCGGTCTTTCCACCCTCCTTGACCTTCCTCGCTTTGGTGTGGTGCTAGTTTTTCGTGATAAACACAAAAAATTCAATTTTTGTGACTCCATGTGATGCTCATCTGTAGCATTTTCTGCATGTCCAGTTTGTGTCTGTAGTTCATGTGTATGAATCTCCACATTTAAGGGATTTCCTTAATATTTCAGCAGATTTCGTTACTGTAATCCGTTGTATCAACCATCCCTCTGATTTTAATCTCTACCATTCTCTTTTCAAAGTTTTTCGGAATTGTTACTAGCGCTGCTACTATTAGTGATATTATCCTGACTTTTTTCATCTTTCATATTCCTTTGAATTTCATATTGGCCAGTTCAGGGTATTTGCTCCGTTCCCCGTCTCCTTGATTTTCACTTTGTGGTCTGCTGGAACAGCAAAATCTACAATCTGGTCTTTTCCTTCTTGTTAACTAGTATGACATCCGGTCGTCTTGCTTGGGTGGGTTTATCCGTTTGTATATTGATATCCTATAGGAGTCTGTGATTTTCATTTTCAAGTACTGCAGCCGGTTTGTGCTTGTACCATTTGAGTGGATGTTCAAGATTCAGTTGTCTGCTTTCCCCACTTGATCGTGCCTATTCTTATATTTTTGGGGGCTAGTTTACTACATCTGCTTATTAAGTGGTTTATTGTTTCGTCTCTTTATCCCCAGTGTCTGCATTTGCTGTTTTCTTGTCACTTGTCAATTTTTGCTTTTATGTGGTTGGTTCTTCTTATCGCGTTATCTTGTGCGACTGTTGTTAGGGATTCAGTTTCTCTGTTAAGGCTTCCTTTTTGCAGCCATGTTAAAGTGTTTTCGTTAATCTCATCTTTTGTTATCATTATGAATCGTCCGTGTATCTGTTTCTCTTCCCATTTTTCTTTTCTTGTCTTATTTCATTGTTTCTTCTATTTCTGTCTGGGTTTTTTTTCAGTGTCTTTTGCTGTAGTAATTATTCTTTCGGTGTTCTGTATTATGTATTTTTTTAATTCTTTTCTTGTGTCATTTACGCAGTCCTCTATACTAACCAGCCCTCTTCCACCGTCTTTTATTTTCACATAGAGTCTGTCAGTATCATCTTTTGGATGTAGCGTTTGGATCTTGTCATGAGTTTCCTGGTCTTCTGGTCAAGATGCCTTGGTTCTTGTTTGGTCCATCCTATAAATGGCCCAGAGTATCTTACAAGTGACACTGCCCATGTGTTATACCTTTAATTAGATTTCTACTATATAGCTTCGTTTCGAGGAGTTTTCTTGTTTCTTATGAGGTATTCCTTTCCAATTTTCTCTTTCATGTCTGTTGCTTTGATAGTGTCTGCTTCCAGAACACCCAACACCCAAATATTTGTATTTATCATGTTCACTTAGAGCCCTCATCTCCGTTTAGTTTGATAGTATCATACCCTCTGTTGCTTCCCGATTTCTTTCTTCTCATGATCAGTAGTGCACACTTTTCCATGCCGAATTCCATTTGGATATCCTAACTGAAGAGTCTGGTTGTATTTATTAATGTCTGTAATTCTTTATTGATTTTTGCAAATAACTTCAGACCATCCATGTACATAAAGTGGTTCATTCTTTCATCTGTATTGGTGAACTTGTATCTGGCTTGGAATATTCTTAGTATTTTGTTAAGGGGTATCAAATAATGAATAGTAGTGGTTATAAGGAATCACCTTGGAACATACCTTTCTGTATTTTAATCTCTGCTTATTATTATTATTATTATTATTATTATTGTTATTATTATTATTATTATTATTGTTATTATTATTATTATTGTTGTTATTATTGTTATTATTATTATTATTGTTATTATTGTTATTATTATTGTTATTGTTATTGTTATTATTATCATTATTGTTATTATTATTATTATTATTATTATTATTATTATTATTATTGGCTGACAAGGAGCTTATACACAGGTAATCAAAGATCTCTTCTTGAAAATAACCTGGGGTATTCTCAAGAATCGGAATGACAACAAGTTTCCTCTTTAGGTAAAATTTGCAAATGAATTTGCGCCATCGCAACAGCCACTTACCATCGATTTCTTGTTGGCAGTGGCCATTGGCCTCCACTGAAATTTGAGTAGCAATAAGCCACCCATGTCCCAGTTCTTTCCGCGCTTGTCCAGCGGATGTCTGGTCAGTGCTCTTTCCTTTGTCTGTCTATCCTCTTTGACCTTTCTCGGCTATTTTGTATTACTTTTTGTATTACTTTTTGTGGGGTGCGGTCATAGGGCAATGGGTAGGGATGGCGAAAGGGATAGCGAACATATAGACATGAAACTTTAATGTTCTTAGTTCCATATAATGCTTCTTCATGTTTCCTCTGTAGTAGTTTGTTTTGGGTCGCTCATGTGGCTCATGTGTATTAGTCTCCACACTCAAGGGTTTTCCTTAATATTCTAGCTGTTTCCATTATTGTAATTCGCTGTATTTTTCCAGCCATTCCTCTGATTCCAATTTCTGCCATTCATTTTTTAAAGGTTTCCGGGATTCTTCCTGGTACTCCTACTCTTATAGATATTATCCTGATTTTCTCCATCATCATCATCATCATCATCATCATCATCAATTATATTAATAGTATAATAGAAATAGTAATAGTTACAATGATAATAAAATAAGTAATAATAATAAAAAATAGTAACAGCAATCCAAGAATGTCACAGCAATAATGGCCATGGCAAGAGAAATCACGTTGTTGCTGCATCTCTATTTATACACACACATTTATTTATATACGAGCAGGCCAGCGGCGTTATCCGATTGTTAAATATGCATAAATATTATATTTAAATTCACACAGAAACTGAGACATGTGTATGCAAGTATTTTTTTTCTAAACAGTTCACTTTTGTGAACAAAAATCCAGCTGAGATCGAAACCAAAACCTAAAGACAGTAAGTTAACTACGATAACCATTAGGCCAGCTTAACACGTTTTAAAAAATGTTTTCGGTCATACTTATTCTTTACATAAAGAAGCTTACATTTGCATGAATCACACATACGCATTCTGTAGAACAGTTACAAATTAAAAAAAAAAAGTTAAAAACAGATAAACATTTGATGACCCCTCAATTTTAACCAATTAGCAGCCCTTTTTTCCGGAGGAAAACCGATTAAAATGTTTTGTACATGTCTGAATACTCTATATACCAAATTTCAAGATGGTAGATCAAAATTTCGTTGAGTATATAGGTTGAGAATGTCCTCTCACACACATTCTTACTTTTATAAATATATAGATATGTGTGTGTGTGTGTGTGTGTGTGTGACAGATGGAAAATATAAAAGACATATTCATGAAACTTATAAAAATTTGAAGAAAACTTTAGTGATAAAATGTATTTCCCGTGCAAATACATAAGATCGCATGGTTGCATACACTACGCAATGCATCTTGTTCGGATGGAATTCGTTGTAATAATTCTGCCGTGAGGATTGGTCGTTTTATCCATCACTCTGTGAACTGCAACCGGTCTCCAGACGATGCGCAATCACATGAGAATTTAAGCCAATGTATTTTGGGAGGAACAAGTCTGAAGAATTATCAATTTATAGAAACGGATAAAAGCTCCACTTGACAGAAATTCTTCATACACCGTTTTCAATATATATATATATATATATATATATATATATATATATATATATATATGTGTGTGTGTGTATATATATGTATATATATGTATATATATATATGTATATATATATATATGAAAATAAAATACAAATGCATATAGTATGTCCGAAAAAAAAATGTCATGAAGATAGAATTCATGAAAAATGATAAAGAAAAACAATTAAACAAAGGAAGAAATAAAATCAAACGAAAGATTGTCAGATTTCCTTTCGGGTGAACAAAGGTTTCCAAAAAAGTGAACAGTTGAAATCTATTATAAAAATATCTCATCCTTTAAAATAAAAGATATTGCATGATTCCACGTGCATGCACTCTTTTTTTTACAAAAAAAAACTTTATATATCATATTACCTGGAATATATATTCTAAAACTCATAATGAGTCGTTCATTAGTTTAGGGGTCCTGGATATGACCTTAAACTATATCCGATGGTGAGGCCCCAGCTTGCGGGCTTTGGGGAATGTGGAGCCACACTTTAATTGCCATTGCTCCTAGGTTCACTCTGACACGGAATGGTAGTACCTGTTAGGGTGCTAACTATGGGTTAAATGGAAAGCGACTTGAAAAAAATATATATTTTATCAAAAAATTTTCTTCAAAATAACTGGATTCGGCATTAAATAACCTGAAAAGGTTTGATATGCCATATAACAGAAAAAAAAACAGCCATTAGTTTAGGAGAGTATTTTATGCATATATATATATATATATATATATATATATATATATATATATATTGAAGTGAATAGTATCAGTAAGTAAAGAATTGCCTTTTAGAAAGGTTTTATTAACTGTAAAATACACGTACGCTCTTGAAAGGATCGAGCGGGAAAATGAAACAGAGGGCGCTTTTATTATGAATGTCAATCCCAAGGGGGATAACTCTTAACAACAAATTAAATCATAACATTTTCCCCGTCCTAAAGTATTCAAGTAAGGGGTAATTAATTATAGACAAATTTTTTTTTTTTTTTTTTTTTTTTTTTTTACAATCACATAAGAATCATTTTATTTACAAATAACATATGAACCCAAACTGCAGTTTTTTCAGTATTTAGTCACAAAATCCTTATATTTACTAGGGAATTGTCGAACTCGGGACGACCTCCGCACAGATTGGCAGGAATGCTGATTTTCAGTATTATTTTTTAGTGAAATCTGATTTTCTTCAAGATCAGACGATTGATTTTTGTCTTCCTCATGACCAATGTTTTCATTAGTAGAAGGTTCAAATAAAGTCTCTGAAGTAGTAGGATTATTATTAGAGTTTTCTTCATTTGATGAGTTTGGAGCTAAGTCTCGAACGTTGACAGTGGTTTCAGTACCAGAAGGTAGTTGAACATAAGCGTAGTGGGGGTTGACATCTATTAGGGTGGCAGGCGTTACAGGAGGGTCATGTTTACTTGTTTTAGTGTGGTTTCTAATATATATTGGGCCTGGTTTAACCCAAGAAGGAATTGAAATTCCGGAAGCAGATTTACGACTATATTTAAATAGTCTATCATGGGGAGTCATATTAGTGGCAGTACAAAGTAATGATCTAATTGAATGAAGTGCGTCCGGTAGTATGTCTTCCCAATAAGGTAGTTTCATTTGATTAGAATGTAATGTTGTTTGAATGGCCTTCCATAAGGTACCGTTGAGTTTTTCAATCTGTCCATTACCTTCAGGATGATATCTACTTGTTTTAGAAGTAGCAATTCCTTTTTTGTGTAAAAAATCCTTTATTTCTCTTGCTAAGAAATCAGAAGCACGGTCAGTATGTATCATGTCAGGCAAACCAAAAATTGAAAAGAGTTTGTTTAGACAGTGGATAATGGTTCTGCTTGTCATATCTCTGCAAGGAAAAGCGAAAGGAAAACGGGAATACTCATCAATTAGAGTAAGTAGATATTTGTTGCCATGTATAGAAGTAGGTAGAGGGCCTTTAAAATCAAGATTTAATCGTTGAAAAGGTAATATGGCTTGAATGAGAGTCCCTCCATTGGTATTGGCGAATTTGGGTTTCAGTAATTGACAGGATGAGCAAGAGTCAGTAATATTCTTAATCTGATCCAAAGTAAAAGGGAGGTTCCTCGTTCTTATAAAATGGCTTAGTCTTGAAACACCAGGATGACATAATTGTTTATGTAAATCACGAAGATCTTGTAGATTGTAAGTAAGAGCAGAGATGCGAGAGAATGTGTCAGCAGCAATATTTTCAGGTCCAGGTCGATAAACTATAGTGAAATTGTATTGGGATAATTCTATACGCCAACGACATATTTTGTCATTCTTAATTTTTGATTTTCTTTTATTGTCGAATATGAAGCTGATGCTCTTCTGATCTGTGATGACTTTAAAGTGCCTGCCGAGTAGAAAATGTCGCCACTTACGGAGAGCTTCTACAATAGCGGCTGCCTCTTTTTCTACTGCATGGTGCTTAATTTCGTTAGTATTGAGAGTTCTTGAAAAAAATGCAATAGGACGACCTTTTTGATTTAGTGTTGCAGCAATGCAATAGTTACTAGCGTCCGTTTCTACTTCAAATTCTTTATTTGGATCTACCGTTATTAAAGTGGCGTCTTTTAGATCATTTTTCAATGTTTGAAAAGATTTTAATACAGATGGAGGTAGTGGAAATTCTTTGTTTTGATTTAGTAATAAAATTTTATCAGAAAATTTTTTAATGAATTTGCAGTAATAGGAAAACATTCCAACTATTCTTTTTTGAGATTTAAGATTCAGCGGAGGTGGCATTTCGAGTAATGGTTTTAGTCTTTGATAATCGGGAGCTATTTGATTATTTTCTATGGTGTAGCCGAGTAGAGTAATAGAACTAGAAGAAATTATGCTTTTATTTTCATTTAAAGTGATGTTATATTGTTTAGCAATTTTGTAGAATTTTTGAAGATTGTAATCGTGTTCTTCTTGATTTTTTCCGCATATAGTTACGTTATCAACATACACAAAGGTATCGGTTAGATTTTCTTTTTCTATAATATAGTCTATGCTCCTCTGGAAAGCACTTAATCCATTGGTGACGCCAAAAGGAAGACGAGTAAATTGAAAAAGTTTGCCACTTACTTCAAACGCAGTGAATTTACGATCAGCATGATTTATAGGTATTTGGTGATAAGCAGATTTTAGGTCGAGAGTAGAGAAGATGTTATATTGAGCGATGTCATCTACCATCTTATTGATATTAGGCATTGGGTAAGCGTCTAGTTCCGTGAATCTATTAATGGTATCGCTGTAGTCGACTACCATTCTTTTCTTATGATTCTCATTCGAAGTTACAAGAACTTGCGCTCGCCACGGAGATATCGAAGGTTCAATTATGCCTTCTTTCAACATTCTAGCAGTCTCTTCTTTTATGAATTTGTTGGCGGCAAAAGTGTAACGTCGGGATTTTGTCGCAATAGGAGTAGTATGAGGAGAAAGATTAGAAAAGAGAGGAGGGGGTGGAACGTTTATGGTAGGAAAAAAATTATTCGTGTTTATAGCTCCAATTATAAGTTTGTCTCTAGGACCGTCGAATTTAAGTGTTACTTTTTTATATTTTTTTTTTAAATATCTTTTCCGATTATTAAATCAATGAAAAGGTTTTCAATGATTTCAATTGTTATTCCAGAATGGGTTTTATCTTTCAGTATTAAATCCACGACAGCTTCGCCAGTTATTTTAGCATGTTGATCGGAAGCAGCCAGAGCTATAGTTTTGTTTTTAGGTATTGTGAAGAGTTTAAGTTTTTTAGCAGTATTTTCATTAATGAATGTTTTTACACTGCCGGAGTCCACCATAGCGTTCACGAAGTGCCCGTTAATTTGGCATTGAGTGAATGTGACATCTTTGGAGTTAGTTCCTAGTCAGGATAGAGAAGGTGAGGGGTAGTCAGAGTCGTCATAAAGAACAGCAGTATGAGTGTTAGAAATAGAAGATTTACACACTTTAGCCCAATGACCATTTTTTTTGCATTTTTTACATTCGGCGTTTCGTGCAGGACATAAATATCGAGGACTGACGTGATTTTCCACAGAAAAAACAAACCCCTTTTGGATGCATATTTTCTTTAGTCACAGCTATACGATTGTAGCCCGAAGGATTATTTGTAGCTGCTACAGTAAAGTTATTTGCGTAGCTTATCGAATGCTTTTCTGCTTGTTCAAGAGATCTGGCCGTGGCATATGTGTCTTGTAAAGTCAGGATGGGTTTTTCTAACAGTCGTTGTCGGATGGACGAAGAAGAAATTCCACCGATGAAAGCTTCCCGAATGTATTGATTTTTGTTTTCTTCAGCAGAAACCGCTTCGAAGTTACATGTTTTGGCAAGCATTTCCAATTGTAGTGTGAAGGCATCTATGTTTTGTGTTGTTTGTTGCTTCGTCGTCATCAATCGATATCTATTATAAACAATATTTTCAGGTTTTAAATAAGCGGCGTCCAATGGTCTTAATGCACTATCGTAGTCGGTTTTATCGCTTATTAAATCGAAAACAGAGGCTGAAATACAATTGATCAAGGCAAAGAAATTATCTGAAGTGTTTTCGATTAATCCGTTATTATGTGAGCGGATAGAATTCTGGAGGGTTAATTTCCAATGCCTATAGGATTTTTCGGAATTAGGGCATGTAGGTTCCACCTCGAATCTGTCGGGACGTAAGATTCGATCCATTATTTTATTTTTTTTTTTTACAGTTAATAAAATTGAAGTGAATAGTATCAGTAAGTAAAGAATTGCCTTTTAGAAAGGTTTTATTAACTGTAAAATACACGTACGCTCTTAAAAGGATCGAGCGGGAAAATGAAACAGAGGGCGCTTTTATTATGAATGTCAATCCCAAGGGGGATAACTCTTAACAACAAATTAAATCATAACATATATATATATATATATATATATATATATATATATATATATATATATATATATACCAGCAGCCATCACGTATAAATATTTTAATTCATGCAAATTTCATATTTATCATTCCAATTCTCTATCAATTATCATATAGTTATCTTTTTCTTTCTCCATTGTGAACTGTATCGATGGTCTTATTGAGTTCACATGGTCTAGGAGAGCCTGGATGTCTTCCTGATGGGGCCAGAGTATGAAGGTGTGATCACAGTATCTTAGCCACATGGTTGGCTTTAAGGGAGCTGAACCTAAGACCATGTCTTCGAATATGTTCGCCATCACTGGTGATAATGGCGAGCCCATAGCTAGCTCGTCCTCTTGTCGATATAGGTCATTACCCATTCTGAAGTAGGTTGTTTCTATGCAGAATGTCAGCATTTCCATATAGTTTGGCAATGGTACACATGTGCGCTCGTCTATGGAGAGGTCTGCAGCTAGTTTGTCTTGAATTACTGCTAGTACCTCACTAATTGGGACTTTAGTGAACAGGCTAACCACATCTAGGCTTACCATTTGGTTTGTACTGATGTGTGCTCCCTTGATCAGTTCCGTGAAGTGGGCAGAATTCTTTACATGTGTTGCTGACTTGCCTGCTAATGGGTTTATTATATCCACAAGGTACCTGCTCAGTGGGTGGCATGCTGAGCCTCGGCAGCTCACTATGGGTCTGAGTGGAATACCGTCTTTGTGTATCTTGGGGAGACCGTACATATGTGGTAGCTTACTGTAATGCTGGACCAGCTGTCTATATCTAATCGGAGCGATGTGTTCCTTGTTTTTTGGTAAGGATTTGTAACAGCTTTCTTTCGGTTTTCAAAAACCAACTGGCTTTCCTTGATATACTCATATCACGCACAGAGCATGGGTTTAAGACATCCGTATATCGCAAGCCTACCTTCACCGGACAATACCTTAACTTCAACTCCAATCACCCATGCAGTATCAAACATGGAATCGCACCCTGCTTACAACATCGAGCAGAGACAATAAGTAGCGATACCATTACACACCACCAAGAAATGGTCAGGTTGAAGAATACCCTCCGTCGTAACAACTACCCCGATAGCATACTATCCATCAGACGTGTCAATAGTATAAGAGAGGAGAATGAAACCCAAAAACCTCCAACGGTCTGCCTACCATACATACGAGGCATCTCCGAAAAGATTCAGAGAATATGTGCCCCCTACAACATCAGGACGGTATTCAAGAGCGAGTCAACACTCAGACGACACCTAGTACGAGTGAAGCCCCACATGGAGGAGAACATGACCAAAAATTGCATATACTCCATCCCGTGCAGTTGCAGAAAGGTTTACAAGGGTGAAACATTCCGCCCCCTTAAAGTAAGGGTGGAAGAACACCGAAAAGCGGTAACTAAAGGGGAGACGGAAAAATCGGGTATAGCCAATCATGTCTGAATGAAGAAGGGGGACCATCGCCCTCTATGGGATGAAGTAAAAATAATAAACAGAGAGACCCACTGGAAAGTAAGAAAACTTAAAGAAACAGCCCACATGCTCGGACATAACAACCTACTGAGCAAACCAAGCATAGAGTTGAATGCAATTTGGACACCTCTGATAGAAAGAGAAAACCTTGAATAACAAAATAGGTGTAACATTAACAAAAACCAACTAAGAATTGTACTAGTGACATATGGCCGAGTGGTCCTAGACGTTGTATCAAAGTTTACATTTACCCAAAGGTACTGAGTTCAATTCTGAACGAAGGCAGTAAAAAGTAACATTCAAAAACAGAGAATCAGCAACTATGTCCCAGAGCCTAGCTGGAGTCCGAACACGGTACCCCCGTAATAATAATAAAGGGTTGGGTTCTAGACTCCTAACAAACGGTTCCCCAGTTCGATACAAAAAAAAAACACCTGATGAAGGCCGGAGGGAAAAACGGCCGAAACGTTGTGACAAAAACAACCAAGATAAGGAAGGCAGTCCGACAATCTCAATCAATGAAAACACCTCATCTCAAAAATACAGACAATTAATATATATATATATATATATATATATATACTTCAGAATAGTTTTTATTTAACAATCAGTTGTTATGGAAACGTGAGGTTGTAAGGTTTACACAATATTACTGGCAGTAATATTCTATAAGTTATCCCATCCAAACAAGAATTGCTCGATATGCAAGATAGAGCAAATAAATTAAATTGTAATTCAATGAATTTCAAAAAACTCTCATTGAAATGAATTTCATATCAAAGAAGTTTTATTATTCTAAGTAAGACAAAGAATGCTTTAGAAAATTAATCTCCTTAACCTATAGGGTTTCGATGTCTACCATCTCATCAGAGGAGAGAAAATATTAGCAAATATTTATAAGGTATGCACCCTATTTTCTAAAGTCAGTGAGACATGGAAAGTCAAAGTCAAAATAATAAATTTATCAGAAGTCCTGTAGTAGGAGGATTTGCAGAAAAAGGATATGAAAGTTTTTTTTAGATCCAGCTTGCTTGGTAAAATCCATGTTATGCGTTCTTTACATCCATTTGGTAATAAAGTCCAAGTTATATGTTGGGTAATCCGCATAGCTGTGTAGATATCCGAATCGGGCAAGTGCTTGTATAAATTTGTTTGTGGGTCCAGCGATAATAATTCAAAGTTTGGTGGAATTCTTTTCATTAGAAGTGTATATTATTTTTAGTGGGGCGAGGTGTTAATATTAGGGAAAGTAGGTAGTGGTGAGTGGTAGGAAGTGGGGTGAAACATATGTGCATATTCATCCCTATATACACATGAACACGCATATACAAACACACACATACACACAATATACATATATATATATAGTTTAAATGCAAAGGTTCTGCTACACGCACACATACACACACACACACACATATATATATATATATGTGTGTGTAGTAGTAGTAGTAGTAGTAGTAGAACGTTTGCATTTAAATTATACTCAATTATGCACAATGTAGAAACTGTGCATAAATAGAACAGAGCGTAAGAGTTAAATGAAACCAACTATATAATAAGAAATAATAAAAAAATAAATAATTTATTAATTAAAGTTCGATTTTTAAAGAATATGCAAATTGGTTAACCTTTATTTAGTCGCTCACATATCCATGACTAAGTACATTCAGTAGTTCTTTTTTGTAATTTTTAAATAGAAAAAGTAGGCTTTTAATATCAATGTAAGTGCGATGAAAAACAAATTTATATCGATATATATATATATATATATATATATATATATATATATATATATACTCGTGTATATATTTATGGAGAAATTAAAAAAAAGGAACAAAGCAGTAATATGTTCATCAACATTTCGTTTTTATTTCAAAACTTCCCCGGGATGATTAATTTGAAGAAAATAAAATGCTGTTATAAAATTTCACTTGTTTTGTTTGTCTTTGTTCTATTTTAAAAGAAAAACCGTTAGGATTCAAAGTATATATAGCGTTGTGGGTTGGAGAGTGAGAATTTTTAACGTTATTGGCCGTTAGACATAAAAATACGATGCAATTTCTGTTATTTAGTAATAGAGGTTATAATACAAATGTCGGATGCGAAATTGAAATGAAATGAGTGTTCCTTGTTTTTGTTATTTATTGATTGATTATATATATATACACACACACACACACACACACACACACACACACACACACACACATATATATATATATATATATATATATATATACACTAGCATGAGTGGCCGGTGCTGCCCGGATGTTGGGAGGTGTGTGTTGAGCAATTATATATACACACACACACACACACACACACACACATATATATATATATATATATATATACACACTAGCATGAGTGGCCGGTGCTGCCCGGATGTTGGGAGGTGTGTGTTGAGCAATTATATATACACACACACACACACACACACACACATATATATATATATATATATATATATATATATATATACACACTAGCATGAGTGGCCGGTGCTGCCCGGATGTTGGGAGGTGTGTGTTGAGCAAAAAACAAAGTGGTAGTAGGAAGGCAGGCTTGAACCCGTACCGCAAAGGAGGAAAAGAACGAGAAAAAAAGCGTTATGGCTTTGCTGCTACGATAATCTCTAAACCGGAAGTGACGTAAGTTTAAATTAAGGCTAGACAATCGAAAAGAGGGGATGACTTTCGAAAATATCGGCGAAAAAGACGACCCCTCCCTGTAGTAAAGTGCCCAGGTGAGGGTGAAGAAATTAATATTTTTTTGGCAATTTTTCGGCATTTGTCGTCTGAAGAGTCGAGCTTCAAAACGCTACTGATCTTGTGAAAATCCGTCGCCTCTGTCGAAAGTTTTAGGCAGACATGCAAACATACATAGATACATTTATATATTGGTAGCTCAAATTTTCGATTCCAACCGATGCCCTATCTCTGAACACCCTTTATGTAAAATTTCAAATGTTTAGACCAGAAAGTGTCTGTCTAATTTGGTAGAAACCGCAGAGGTCATTTTTTTTTTTACTTTGACCCCTATTATGACCCCTTAAAATTTATTGTTTTGGGGCTCGAATTGAGTTATTAAGTTATTTCCATGTCCAAGAAACCTATATCTAAAATTTCAATTGTTTATACCCAAAATTGGCGGAGGAGTTTGGTAGAGTTCTTAAAGGTCAAATCGTTGAACTTTGGCCCCTTAACAGCGAAATTTCTAGCCGAAAACTGATTACAAAGATGTTTCCAAATGTCAATATCCTGTATATCAAATTTCGAGTCTGTAGACTGTAAATTGACAGAGATATTGGTTAGGGAAATGTACACAGACAGGCAAACACACAGACAGACAGGCAGACACTTTCACTTTTATATATATATACTAGCAGTTCCGCCCGGCTTTGCTCGAGCCCTATGTACTGAACATAAGGTTATGTGCATATGTATATATTAAAAAGTGTGAATATGTAAAGTGATGTCTTTCTGTATAATAGTCTTCCTTAACTACCATAGAGGAAATACAGACAGACATTTTCACTTATATATATAGATATATAGATATATATAGAGATAGATAGATAGATAGTAATGATTTGAAAAGTATTTAAAAAAAAGACTCATGCGCCACCATCGAGAATCGAAACCAAAACGTTTAGTTCACGATTTACTTTGCCTCTGCCGCCAATGATTGGGCTATGAAAACATGTTTACTTCAATGCTAAAAATTGAAACATGAACCAATAGCTACTACGTTATGCATTCGTAATGTCGGCGTTCGACCTTCACCTGGCAAATTTCATTTTTTTTTTTTTCATTTTAACACTTTTGCACCGATTTTTCCGGGCTAAACCCCAAATATAAATTTTTGCATAGATTCAAATGCCTTATATATGAAGTTTCAGGTCTGTAGAATAAAAACTCTAGGGGGAGTTTGGTAGCAAAATTTGTTAAACAAAAATATATACGTATACATAAATATATATGGAAACAATTTTGTGTTTACTATAAATTTTTTACGCAAATATTATGCAAATATAAATCATGTAGAATATCTGCATGAATATAATTACACGGAATAGTTCACTAAAGATGATCATCCCATTAGAAAACCGAAGCGACTAATAGGGAATTAATTAAAATAAATGTTTAAAAGAATATACAAATTAGCTACATCTTTTGCTAGTGAATGCAATTCCACAGCCCGTATATAAGAAAATTTTATTTTATTTTTAAATAAAGATGCCTTTTTTCTGTTGTTCTTGGCCTTCTAGTCGAGATCAAAGTGTAGCATCTGTTCTGCAGATGCTGCACTTAATGTAATTTGTCTCAGTCAATGGAGGGGAAACCCTCTATACTGGGACAATTATTATTTTTGGTCCCAACCAGAGTGCCCATTTTGCCTTTTTTTCGGTTTAACTCCACATAAAAACGACCTCGTGTCACATTTTGCTTTGGTAGGAAAGCAAATAAATACTAATAGAAAAGAGGGGTTTAATATGAATATCAATACACACAAAAGAAAAACGAATTTATAGGAATATATATATAAAATTTTCAAATTATTGACTTTGTTGTTGTTCCTTCTTATGAAACAGATTTTTAATTTTTAATTCTAATTTGAATTTTAAATTATCAATCATATTATTAAATATAGGAATATATATATATATATATATATATATATATATATATATATATATATTATCATAGATATTATTTTCTATGCTGTAAATAAGTTACATTCCGTCAAAAATTAATTTCTGTTTTTGAATATAAGTTTTTTTAATTAAAGGAAACAAATTATAGAATCTTCCACGTCGTTTGTGTTTTCAATATGTGCTGATTCAAGAAGTTCTCTAAATAGATCTCGACGAAGACTTCTGGAATTAGCACTATCTTACTACCTCAAAGAAAATTCTTCCATAGCAGACATTATAAAATAAAGTGTGGCTCATATCAGATGTTTTATGTGGGTGAACTGCCAGATATCTAAAAAAAAAAAAAAAACGACTTTTCTGAAGATAAACATTTAAGCGCAATAATCCCACTAGACATACACAGAAACATTTTTACCCAAAATTTGGACATAGAAAAGTGATCTTCTTCAAGACTTAACTCTCTCTCTCTCTCTCTCTCTCTCTCTCTCTCTCTCTCTCTCTCTCTTTCGCACTGTAAATGCATAGAAAGTGCTATAATCATTCTTTCATCCGATTAGCGTCTTCAAAATGCTGTTAAAGTTTTGAAAAATTGAAGAAAGCAACATCGCCTTTTTTGTTAAAGCAATAAAATCACAGATATAAAACTTGTACGACCCAAGTAGTCGAAATGATTTGACGTCTTTAAATTTCCATACCTTTCCTTTTTTTTTCCTTTTTCCAATTTTAAGGTTTTCAAAAAACATCCCGCTGCGCTTCTTCTTTTTATTATGTTTTCGTTATTCAATAAATTGAAAATCCTCACTTTTTCTAAAGATGTTCGTTATTCGAACGAAACCGGTAAATCTCCCGTTTTGTTGATTTATTTCGATGTATAATTTCTTTTCCTTTTCTATTTTTCATACCCCCTGTCCCAATGATATTTAATTTTATGATATTTATATATATATATATATATATATATATATATATATATATATATATATATATATAACCTAGCTCTAAAACAGATCCTTTGTTTGATAAAATGCATGCCCATTGGCTGGTAGGAAGGGGCGCGGTGGATACTAGAAAGCTGATTGGCCAACTAGTAATCCTCAACATGTATAAAAACAAGAAGCAACGACAGAATTCGCGCATAAGCCTGACGAATCCTATAGTTGGATGAAACGCAGAATATTCAGTGTAGCTTAATCGCCATATATATTTTATAAATTACTAACTAGCTCTACCTACGTATTGAGCACTTTTGAAGTAAATACTTAAAGTTTACGCATAAATCTATACTTTCGTATTGTAAATTTATGTGAATAAATGAAATAGTTATATATATATATATATATATATATATATATATATATATATATATATATATATATATTGTGGAAGGAAAAAATTGTCGCTATGGAAAATACATGATTCCATTTCAGTTTGAACCGGTTTTGTTTTTGTACTGCAGCTATCTACTAGTTGGCCAGTTGTGTACAAATCCCAAGAGCGAAAGGAGCCTTCTATAATGGTTTAAAGTGAAATAATGTTCAACGAGCAAGATCGGAGATGCCCTGTTTCGACTCAAGTTATGACAACAGAATCATTGCCAACGTCCTTAAAATGCACGCTGGATTGCTGCTAATAACGAGGATGTGTTTAGGGTGATGAAAACAAAGTTTCCGGCCATGGTTATGGTCTTTGATGTGGTTTCTAGTGAGGGCCACATCATGCCACCTCACGGCTTCAAAGTCGGCTTCAAAGTCAACACCAAAGTATATATGATGATTTTCACAAAGTTCTTTTAATATAAATTCACAATACCTTTTCGTTGTTGAATAAAATAACACGAAGACGCAGACACAAAATTATGATGATATTCGTTTATTCCATTCCGACCGGTCAATGGATTTGCATCAAGGAATTCAAGTCTTTACATGATACTTTCTTCTCTCCTTCGCTTCCAAGGTCCCATGTCAGCTCTGTCTCTGACTCCCTCTCTTCTCCCCTGACTGACTGACTAACTGACCTCTAATTAAAGCTCTCTATATTGAGAACTCATGACGTCATTGAATGCCCAACACGTGCATATCATACTCGTGGCCTGACACGCCTACTCTAACCTAATTTTCCTAACCCACTTTACAAATATGTTTAATATTTTCCATTGTCCGTTTTTAAATTCCTTATTTTAATTTCATTTCTTTAACAGAAACAAAATTCATCATTACATTCCTTTTTCAATAAACAGATATCTAACTATTTTATGTGAACTAAACAAAAGTAATTCTACATTCTATTTTCAATAACATTCTGTATTTATTTTAACTTATGATCGGAATTCTCAATTCCAAATCTAGCTTCGCAAGTTCGATTCCTCGGCTATCCTATCTCATATTTACTCACTTACAAGAACAGGCGGCTGTTCTTTAACAACTCTGGGTGGATCAGCAAGACTCGGCGCCGGCCCACAAGTCCAAAGAACCCCATTTCTGGTTTCAAAAGGAGTGCTACAACTTGGTATCGTTCTCTCACTGTCCCCTGCGCTCCCCACCCCCGACCTAAATCCGCTGGATTACTTCGTTGAGAACTTGTGGAAAAGTCATGCTCCCAGTTCCGGACCTGTATTGAGACAGTGATTGAGACTAAAGGCAGTTACATTGAATATATGTCAGCGCTACAAAATAATCAGGATATTTGAATTGTTCTTTTCAATAAAAGTTTTTAAATAAAACTGTACTGTTGCTTATCGTTTCACCCTGTGTATATACTATTATATAAAAGGAACTTTGTGTATGTCTGCGTGTGTGTATGAATTCGTACCCTCTCTGAACTCCGAAACGGCTGGGCCAATTTTTATCAAATGTTGCACAAATGTACTTTATGTATCTGGCAGTGTTCTTAAATAGGCCTTATATTGGAATATCTTCGATAAATATCCATAATCGATAATCAAATAAATCCGATGAAACGCGGAACAGACGATTTTTGACTAAAGTAAATACTTTATACAGCTTAACATCACAAGTGCATCTGCCAAGTTTTATTACCATAGTAGCAGAAATGCTAGACAAATAAATCAACAGTAGGTTCTTTGATATGACAGGGGTGTGTTCAAAATAAATGTGTCTATTTAAAGCACAGTTGAACCATGATACTTGACTTTTTCATTTTAAATTTAAATTCTAGTCATTATCAATCACAAGCAGAAGGGCACGGTATATAAAATCAACAGTAGGTTATTTAATATAACAGGGGCGCGTTCGAAATGAATGTTTCTGTTTAGAACACAATTGAAGCATAATACTTTACTTTTGCATATTAAAATTTAATTCAAGATATTACATATAAAAATAATTTTATAAAATAAGTGGGTTCTCCTAAAGTGCAATATAAACTACAGTGTACTGCGGACTAAATCATTACGGGGTTGCAAGTAAAGGTAAAATGCCTGATGAACCGTAATTGATCCCCTAACTCGAGCAGACAATCAATTGATTTGATAGAAAAATTGGGGATTTCACTGATATCGATGACTATATATATATATATATGTGTGTGTGTGTGTGTGTGTGTGTGTGTGTGTGTATGTGTGTGTGTGCGCGCGTATTTATGCAGCATGCTGTTTCATTTAAACACGATTTTTTTAAATAACCGAAAGATGATTAATTATACCTTATTTTTATTATCTTTTTGTGTGAAAGCAGTCTAAACAGTTATGTAAGTTTCATAGGTGTCACGAACGTTTTCGATTGAACGTCGAATCATCATCGGGTGAGTAAAAAATGATCAAGAAGACTGCGGAAAAAGAAAGGAAAGTTTGGAAAAAGAGAAACTAGCAGCTGCGAGGGCGTCCATTTTTAGGCGCCAGAGAGTTCTGTCTACACCATGTGGGTTAGAACATAGGTCACTGAATAAGAGTATTAAAACACCAGGCATTTTAAAATATTATTACTGGTTTTATAAATTGTAGATTATTGCGTTTTTATGAGATTAGAAAAGTGTACTTGAATAGAGGTTATCTGTTACTTTTAACAATGTTTTATATGATGAACTCTACCATCGAGGTCCTGGATATGACTTTAAACTATATCCAGTGGTGAGGTCCCAGCTTGAGGGATTTGGGGAGTGTGGAACCACCCTATAATTGCCATTGCTCCCAGGTTCACTCTGACTCGGAGTGGTAGTACCTGGTAGAGTCCCAACTATGGGTTAAATAGAATCTTTTTTTCTTTTACTTCCTATTCCCCTTACCTCACCCTTTTTTAACCAAGTAAGATCTGTGACTTACTTGTGGTTTCATTAAATACTTTTACATGCAAAATCCGATCCCGCATTTTGCTAATTATTGCCCTCTGATGAGAAGGAGAGTATTTCTTCAAAACTCCGCGGATTAAGGACTATCCACTTATCCTGTGCTTCCTTTTTAAAATTAAATATGTTTTAACTCTTTTTCAATATGTTTTTAACATGTTTTATTAATCATTTGTTCATATATATATATATATATATATATATATATATATATATAAGAATCTGATTGGCTGACTAGCACACCTAGTACCATGTGGATATATAAAAACATAAAGCAACATCAATTTCACGCATTAGCATGACGAATCCTCTCAATGATGAAACGCGAAAACTTCTGTGTAGATTAACTGCCATATATATTTTCCAAGCCTACGATATGTGTGTGTGTGTGTGTGTGTGTGTGTGTGTGTGTGTGTGTGTGTGTGTGTGTGTGTGTGTGTGTGTGTGTGTGTGTGTGTGTGTGTGTGTGTGTGTGTGTGTGTGTGTGTGTGTGTGTGTGTGTGTGTGTGTGTGTGTGTGTGTGTGTGTGTGTGTGTGTGTGTGTGTGTGTGTGTGTGTGTGTGTGTGTGTGTGTGTGTGTGTGTGTGTGTGTGTGTGTGTGTGTGTGTGTGTGTGTGTGTGTGTGTGTGTGTGTGTGTGTGTGTGTGTGTGTGTGTGTGTGTGTGTGTGTGTGTGTGTGTGTGTGTGTGTGTGTGTGTGTGTGTGTGTGTGTGTGTGTGTGTGTGTGTGTGTGTGTGTGTGTGTGTGTGTGTGTGTGTGTGTGTGTGTGTGTGTATGTGTGTGTGTGTGTGTGTGTGTGTGTGTGTGTGTGTGTGTGTGTGTGTGTGTGTGTGTGTGTGTGTGTGTGTGTGTGTGTGTGTGTGTGTGTGTGTGTGTGTGTGTGTGTGTGTGTGTGTGTGTGTGTGTGTGCCGGGCGGCCGGAAAGATCACTAAGAAAATTCGAACATGGATAAAGTTTAGAAAACGGAAAAATACATAAAGAACGAGTTTGTAATATTTAGCGCCAATACGGCGTGCTACGAGAGGTGTCCAGAGCGATACCTCTCAGCATATTTATATCGTTCAGGAGAGTTCATTTATTGTGTTTGAGTGTGTTTCTCACAACAATTCATCCCAAGTTTTTTGCAAAAAGCTGTTAATATCTTTTTTACTTCATTAATTGTTTGACCGTCGATGTTCTGGTGTTGCTTGGGTTGGATCAAGATCGAACGTGGCGTCCATCAGCTTTTTCTCTTTCTTTACGGATATTGCATCGCTAGTGTTGTCTGAGCGCCTTTTTTAAACTAGTTTTTTATGGCGTTTATGTATATGGCTCGGACCTTGTATTATATACGCCATGTCGCCAATTCTTTACGATTTGATTTTAGGTCTTGTTTTTAGTAATATTATCCATTTGTTTCTGAATGACGCCTTAATTCCGTTGTGTATTTGTTATTTCTACATTTATACAAAGAAACTGAAATCTCAGAAGCTGGAATAATCGGACTAACTTCGTATTTGTCAATCCTACTAGCGGCTCGGGTTGATATTTGTTTTTGCTTTTTCTTTAACGCTTCAACCTATTTTTGTTTGCGTTCGAAATAACTTTTTTTGTTTGCAACGCTTTTATTTTCTTTTCAATTTATAATTGTTTTTGTCGTAGCTGCGTTATTTCTCGACATCGTTTCGAATTATATGCGTTATTTATTTTCTTCGTGAACTTCATTTAATAAACCTTTGGTATATATTTCAACGGTATTTCGTATAGTACGCTTTCTTTTCTTTCGTTAACTTGCCAGCTTCTGGCAAAAAAAAGTCCAAAGGTTGAAACTATTTATCTAGTCTGTCCCAAATAAATAAGACTACCCAACTATAATTTCATTTCTTTATTAGTTATTTCATACTTGCGTGAATTTTCGTTTGTCTTTTTCTTTCTATTCGTTGTTTTGCTTTTGCTTTTGTTTTGGCTCCTTTATGGTCACGCTTACACCAATTTTGCCAAGTTTTGTTCAGAAATGGGCAAAATTTTTACCATTTCTTACGTTCGTGTACGGCTGGCTTGTTTTGAAAATGTAGAAACCCATTTCTTTTTTCTCTTTTTCAGAGAGTAAAGTTTTGATTTATACTGAATTTGTGGTCGTATATATCCTGTTTTCTCATTTTTAGGGAACTTTTTTGACATATGTAACGCCTAATTTTTCTATGTTTTTAGAATTGCTTCTCACGCTTTTACAACCCTTTCGAAATCCTCCGCAAATTTCTGTAAAGTGGGATTAAGTTCGTTTTCGAGTTTCACTTTGTCTGATTTCAGTATACGTTGCCGACGCTTGTCCTTTGGCGAAAATAAGGCATTTAAAATTATCTGTCGACAATTCTAAAGTCATTGGAGTTCTTGTTTACGACCGACGCAAACGCTAATCTTCGTCATCGTGCTTAGCTAAGATAAAACATTTCCATCTTTTGTGGAACAATTTAGTTTGTGCTGAATAGTTTCTGTTAGTAAGTTCAGGTTTCCGCAAACTCCGGATATATTTTTTATGGTAAAATGTAATGTAAGAACCTACTGTGTTCAATAGTTCAGTCTTCACAACTGACGTAAGAAAACATCTTAATACTTTCTAAAAATGTGTTGGTTTCTTTCTCTCTATCAAGAACGTAGGTACAGGTCTTCATGTCAGTGTGTGATTTATTGTTAAGCCTTTTGAGAAGTAATTATTTATTTTTGCAGTTGTTCTTTTGTTTGCATCTGTTGTTTCTGTAGTTTTTGTTGTTGATAGATCAACCTTCCTTAAGTTTGTTTTTGTAAGACCTATTGTTTTTTGCATTTCTTGTTGTTGCTTCACCCAGGCTTTAATCATCTGAACAATAATAGCATTAAATTCATCCATTTTGCGGATTCATTTTTTTAATAACGAAATTTACTTACTCGGAAGACAAACATTTTTCTACTATTCTCTAATTCTCTCTAATTATATGAATTGCGGTTTAATGCTGTACATTGTAAAACGTTTTCTTTTTCTGAAGAGAAGAAAAAAACTATTTTAGTTGACAACATTTTATTTACAGATTAACTTTTTCGGTCTTAGTCGGAATGTTAAAATTTTGAGAACCTTTTTTATCCGGTGTCCGACAAAAGCGATTTCTTCTGTCTTACATTATTTGCTTATAGACTTATATGATGTATTTGACAAATATCTTGTAATTTAAGTATACTACTTCGTTGTCACATAGGTTCTGTTCATAAGTGCTGTTGTGGTTTATACTTTTACTTTTTGTTCGAAGACGGGTTCGTTGTTGTATATTTTTATGAATTCGAGTGCTTCGTCGTCATTTGTTGTGGTACAGGTATACCTCTTTATAAAATCGAGTTCCTCGTTGCCAGATTTTTTTCTGGCTCGGAGAGGGTAGTAACAAAAGCGCGGATACGGATATAGTTTAGAAAAAGGTATTTGCATTTACAACAAGACAGGGCACATAGGGAACGAGACTTGTAACACTTAGCGATGTAGGCCTGAAAAAAAAACATAAATCGCCAGAATCCACAGGAGTAAACATAGTTATAAATATGATTATAGTTATATATTTATATTTTAATCACCTTTTTAACTCAACGGGGTTAAATTACATTTATTTGTAAGGAAAACGGGCTAAAATAAGTTAAAACAAAAATATTGTTGACCTTGCCTTGCTTTGAATAGTAGCAGTGGATTTTAATATGAGAATTAAGACAGGACGAGCAGGAAATAGGTAAGCATAGCAATTTTTGAAATCGGAAGTCACAAACCGGATGAACGGTTTAAATGCCCAAGCAAGTAAGCTGATTTAAGTTATATATATATATAGATATATATATATATATATATATATATATAGAGAGAGAGAGAGAGAGATGGGCAGAGACAGACAAACAGAGAGAGAGAGAGAGAGAGAGAGAAAGAAAAAAGAGTGAGAGGGAGAGAGAAAGTGACGCTTTTAATTCCGTACGGAACATTCTGCCTTGGTGTGCAAATACCTGGACCCTATCCTCCCAATTATAATTATATCTCCCAGACCGGGATAAAAAAAAGTTCCCATAGATTCGATGCTGAATCAAATTCCCTCCTAATATTTTATATCGATTGTTAATTTCATGTCAAACACTTCTTCCTTCTCTTCTGTGCTGGTGGTGAGATTATATCTAAATAAACACGATATCACACTATTCATGGTTGTTTATTGCCTGAAGTTCTTGGAACAAGTAATTGAACCTATACTAATTCGTTAACTTCGTTTACTCCACACATAATATCATCTCTCTCGCTCTCTCTCTCGCTCTCTCTCTCTCTCTATATATATATATATATATATATATATATATATATATATATATATATATATATAAATGTAAAGTTGGTTCGTTCTAAACGAATAAAACCATATTTCTACGTTACCAATTTATTTGAAATTTTCAGACAACCCATTTTTAGAGTCGAGGTATGTTTTTATGTTATTAAAATAAATTTACCTCGCGAATTATTAAAATTAAAATATTAAATAAAATAAATATATTTTTTAACCGTTAATGCGAATCTGTTCTGTAGATAAAACTGAACTTCCGGTTCGATTCATTTCACAGCCACGAATTGACGAAAGATTTCATTTTCTGTTAACTCGATAAGTAAAAAAAAAAAAAACTTACTCATGCAGAGAGTGATCCGTGCTGAAATAATAATGTTATTATTTAAAAAGCCCTTCTTAACATGGGGAAGGGAGGGTGTTTTGTACCTATTCTGTACTTTAACCTTACAATAGAATAAAAACATATCACAAACTTTAATTAATTAAACGTGGAAAACGATTTTAAAAAAAATAGCGCGGATCACTCTCTGCATTAGCACACACAAAAAAAATCCCATATTTTAAACATTTAAATTCATTTATGTACTTACCAATTTTTTAATTTTATTTATGTTAAGGCTTTTCACTCATGAAACATTACGTTTTAATTGTTTCGTTTCTTTTCACGGCATTGTTTACATAAAAAAATTTGTTTTAACTTTTTCTAAACTGTTTCATTTTTACGACATGCCTCAACGTATTATAAAAACCCTACCCCCCCCATGTTAATAAAAAAACGCCCTTCCATAAACCTCGAAAGCCGTTCTTAATATGGGGAGGTTGTTCATTCCGAAAACCGTTTTAACATGGGGAAGTTAGGGTGTTTATAATATGCTGGGGCGAGTCGTAAAATTAACGAAGTTGCTATATATTATTTATTGCAAAAATTGCTTGAAATTTATTTATTTGACAAAGAAAATTACATTTTGGTACTTCTTGGGCGTTGAGTTCCATGGCGACCAGTAGAAAAAAATAATAGTCGCTCCCTTAGTCTCTCACCCCACCCCGCACGTAACATATTTTATTTACTGACGTTGCCGTAACTAAACGATTATTTGTCACATTTACAAACATTTATTTATTTATTTATTTTGAAAAAAGTTTTACTTTTTATGAATATTAAAAGAAAAATGGGTACTCATGCAGAGAGTGATCCATGCTGAAATAATAACGTTATTATTTAAAAAGCCATTCTTAACATGGGGAGGGGAGGGTGTTTTGTACCTATTCTGTACTTTAACCTTGCAATTGAATAAAAAAAAACACGATTTAAAAAATAGCGCGGATCACTCTCTGCATTAGCACCGAAAAATGTTACTAAACATTTATTAATAATTTCTCACTTTTACAAACATTTGATTTTAAATTTCTTTTTAAATGACGACTTTTATCGACTTTTTTTTTAAATACCCCCCCCCCCAAATAGTGTTTATTCCGAAATCCGTTGTTAACATGGAGAGGTTGAGGGTGTTTATTCTGAAAGCCGTTCTTAACATTTGTGGAGGTGGACCTAATGTAAAAAAAAAAATAAATAAATAAATAAATTTAAAAAAAAACTAAATCCTTTTCTCACTTTTACAAATATTTTTTAATTTACATGCGCAGATGAACAAATTATTGAATAGTGCGAAAACAAAACGTTTTTGTAATAAACTTTGGGATAATTTTTAGGGTAAATATTTACATTTAGGTCCATCTCCACAATTTTCTTTTTTAAATGACGACTTTTATTGATAAATAAATTTACTTCTCCGCAACTTTTATTGATAAATAAATCTACTTCTCTGCCACGGGCACTGAACCCCTCCTTTTTTGGATAACCTTTACGGAGATAGTCCCAACGTCTGCCACGTTCTGAGCTCGGGGAGAGGCCGTCTGACGTAGGCGGTGTCGAGGCAGAAAATTACCCCTTCAATAAAGTGCCCAGTTGTTAACTTAAGGAGAAAAAAAACCGTTCCAATAATTAGAATTTTTATTTTTTTATTTTAAACAGTTCAAATAATTAGAATTTTAAAAAATAAACAGTTCAAATTTTTGATAATTCAACAGTTCAAATAATTGGAATTTTACAAAATAAACAGTTCAAATAATTAGAATTTAAAAACAAAAAAAAAACAGTCCACCTGATTAGAATAGTTCCACGTGGTTAGTTAACCCTGTAAAATTCTGTGATTTGTTTCACAATATTTGTAAAAGCATCTGTCTGTGACATATCGCATATTTTAGGGTTAGGGTAATTTTCTGCCTCGACACCGCCTACGTAAAACGGCCTCTCCCCGAACTCAGAATGAGGCGGACGTCGGGACCATTTCCGTAAAGGATAACCCCTTTTTCTTTTTTTTTTAATAGTATTTTCGGGTGAGTATGCTGATCAGTTAAAGTTGGCAAATAGCCCCACACTCCAAAAGTGGTGTTTATTCCGGAAGCTGTTCTTAAGATGAGGAGGTTGGGGGAGGGGGTGATTATAAGGTGGACCTAAAAACAAAACAAAAAAAAACAAGTTTTTTATGCGCACATAAGCAACTATTTTTTATTAACTTTTTTTTTTAATTTTTTATTTAAAAATTAGTAAATTTCAATGAATAGAATAATAAATCATTTATCATTAATGTGTTTTTGGTTTTTTGTTGAATGAAACTTTTTTTTTCATTACAACAATAATGAACTAATTTAAATCTTCCGGCATGCGTTTAAGGGTTACGAAATTATCAATAAATCGTTTAGTTACTAAGCCAACGTCAGTAAATAAAAAAATATTACGTGCGCATGCATTAGCCTTGACTGGGGGGGCTCAGGGAGCGACCATTAAATAATTATGCTGGTCGCCATGGAACTCAACGCCCAAGGAGTACCTAAAGAGGCACTTATGCACTTATGTTATCGTGCTATTTTTTAAAATAGTATTTTCCTGTTAAATTCAAATTTTACAATATGTTTTTCTTTTATTAATTTGTTAAGTGAAAGTACAGATAACCCGGTCGGTTTCTAATGCGAGGAAAATCTAGTCCCCCCCCCAAAAAAATGGGTACTCTGGATAATAACAAAACATTAAAATTGCCTCAGTCTCGAAAGATTTCTTCTCTACTGAACGAGGAAAAAAACGGTGAAGTGTAGTTCACCTTCTGTTTCTCTCCCCCTCTTTCTTCCTCTCTTAATATCTCTCTTTATCCATCTCTCCCTTTCCCTCTCTCAATCTATCTTTCTCTCTATATCACCCTCTCCATCTCTCTTTGAGTCCCTTTCTCTCTCTAACTCCCTCTATCTCTCTCCTTTCCTCTGTTTCATCCCTCTCTGTTTCTAACTCTCCCGCTCTCTCTGTTTATCTATCAATCCCTTTATCTCTCTATCTCCTTCTCTTTCTCTATTTTCCTCTCACTGTCTCTTTTCTATCTATATATCTTCCTCTCTATCTGTCCATCTCTAATCCCTCATCCAATTTTAGTCTCCTAAATTAATTACAGTGAATAAGGCATTGTCAAAACATGGATAAATCCTATTTTAGTCACCTAATTTTCTGACTGTGAGAATAGAAGTTATTTGGAAATTACTGCTACCTTGAACAGCACCAGAAGTAACTGGTAAAACCTTTCTAATTAAATTGATTTTGGCAGCCATTTGGTAACAAAATGACATAGCCTTAGCCCTTGCTGCATGAGGAATACCTGCGACCTTGCTGCCAAGTAGAAGAATTATTTATTCTACTTTAAAACATTCAATTTTTCAAAAATCTCATGTTCGACATCTCCAAAACATCCAATATGGAGAAAAATATTGCAGAAATGCAAACTTATTGTTTAGGATGAATGCACAATGGTACGCAAAAAATCACTTGAGGCTCTTGGTAGATCCTTGCAAGATTTGCGTGGCAATGTCAGACTATTTGGGAATCCAGTAATATTGCTTGCAGGAGATTTCAGACAAATGTTACCCGTTATTCTTCAATCAACACCAGCAGATGAAATAAATGCTTGCCTCAAATACTCTACTTTTTTGTTCCATGTGAAGACATTAAACTTAATTCAAAATATGTATGTACAGTTGCAGACTGTTCGATCCGCACAAAAACTTTTGCATCACTTGTAGGAAATTGCGTACAAAAAAGTGCCAGCTGATCAGAGTTAAGGGCAAAATTCTTTGACTTTTAACTTCTGTAATTTCTGTTTATTTCATCAAAAGAATAGTTAGTTTAAAAGGTTTTTGCAGATATTCAAATTATAAGAGTTCCATTTGACTGAGTGAATGAGCTATTCTTGCAGGTCAATACAAAGATGCCCATGAACTTAACGCTATTATTCAATGTAAAATTCCTAGTGAGGTAGTCAAATACAAATCCATCGACACTGTTGTGAAAGCAGATAAAGTGGTTAATTATCCAACAGTTATATTTGCCAGGGATGCCACCGCACGTATTGCAACTGAAATTTGGTGTACTAATTATCATGTTGTGAAATATAAACCAATCACAGCTTTGCAATGGCATATAGCTTGCAGTAAAAAAAAATTAACAAACAATATCATAGAAACAACAATCTTAACAGGACCTTTCACAGATGAATATATCTTCATTCCATGCATTCCTATGATTCCACCGGATACATCATTACACTTTAGCAAATTGCACTTTCCAATTATATTGTCATTTGCAATAACCATCAACAAAGCACAGGGAACAATCTTTACAATTGTGGGCCTTACAGTTACACACTGACTGTTTTTTCACATGGACAATTTATATTACATATTCAAGAGTCACCAAACCGGAAAATCTCTATATCAGCTAAGAAAATGGAACAACAAAAACTGTACCCATGCAAAATGGAAATTTAAACCTATAAGAAACATACTTTTTCTCATTTTGGAACTTTTTCCATTGCGCCAATTTGAGCCACAGCAACGCGTGGCAGGGTACAGCTAGTATATATATATATATATATATATATATATATATATATATATATATATATATATATTATAAAGAGAGGTGCTATTTTAAATATTTCATATATCTTTCACATATATCTTATATATCTTATATATCTTATATATATATCATATATCTGTCATATATATATATATATATATATATATATATATATATATATATATTATAAAGAGGGGGGCTATTTTAAATATTTCATATATCTTTCACATATATCTTATATATCTTATATATCTTATATATATATCATATATCTGTCATATATATATATATATATATTATAAAGAGGGGGGCTATTTTAAATATTTCATATATCTTTCACATATATCTTATATATCTTATATATATATCATATATCTGTCATATATATATATATATATATATATATATATATATATATATATATATATATTATAAAGAGGGGGGCTATTTTAAATATTTCATATATCTTTCACATATATCTTATATATCTTATATATCTTATATATATATCATATATCTTTCATATATATATATATATATATATATATATATATAAAGAGAGGTGCTATTTTAAATATTTCATATATCTTTCACATATATCTTATATATCTTATATATCTTATATATATCATATATCTGTCATATATATATATATATATATATATATATATATATATATATATATATATTATAAAGAGGGGGGCTATTTTAAATATTTCATATATCTTTCACATATATCTTATATATCTTATATATCTTATATATATCATATATCTGTCATATATATATATATATATATATATTATAAAGAGGGGGGCTATTTTAAATATTTCATATATCTTTCACATATATCTTATATATCTTATATATCTTATATATATATCATATATCTGTCATATATATATATATATATATATATATATATTATAAAGAGGGGTGCTATTTTAAATATTTCATATATCTTTCACATATATCTTATATATCTTATATATCTTATATATATATCATATATCTTTCATATATATATATAAAGAGAGGTGCTATTTTAAATATTTCATATATCTTTCACATATATCTTATATATCTTATATATCTTATATATATATTTCATATATCTTTCATATATCTTATATATATATAATATATATATATATATATATATATATATATATATATATATATATTATAAAGAGGGGTGCTATTTTAAATATTTCATATATCTTTCACGCTTTCATTTATAAGGAGTAAAAGTATATCCAGATATGTTTGCATTTTCTGCCATATTGATCGCTTGCAGATTGGCTAATGAAATTATTCGCTCTTCCTGGTTGTGTTATTACGGTCGCCATTTTGTAATACGAATTCATTAAATATTCCTGAGAAATTTTCTTGCGTAATAAAAGTATGCGGACAAATTGACATGGCTTTCTTGATAGATTCAACATTCCTGTAGCTTCCTACAATTTGATTTCCTATATTAAATTATTGGACGAGAGGCACGATAATGGTATATTTATTTCATTTTCGGTAAAGACCGAATGTTGGTGAAAATTAATGACAATTCGGATCTAACTCTCCAACTCGTTTTTAACTACCACCCCCGGGGTGTGAAATAATTGTTTCCTGAGTGCCCGTTCACAAAATACAATATCGGCTTTATTGAATTTAGTTTTTAAAAAATGAATTCATTTCCTAAAATTAATGACGAGTTATACCTTTCCGGCGTTTTCGGGATATAGTAAAAATATTTATTTTTATTTGTTTATAGATTTTAAAACTTATACACAAAAAGAAATAAAATTTTGGTTGCATGCTCACAAACGTTTATATTCTTCAAGCAAAACTAAGAGTCATCCACTTATTTTCAAGTGATTATTTAAAAATATTTCTTATTACCGGTCGTAAGTTTAGAAAAAAATGTAGTGAAGTGCATTATTTTATTGCTAATAATATGGTACGACAATAACAAATGTAAATTGGTCAGATTAAAAATTTGTTCATCAGCCTTAACCTATTATATCAAACCTTTTAACTCGACTAATTTTAATGAAATAATAAAGTATATGTTAGATTCGGATAGTAAATATTCACAAAATTTCGTCTTTTTTTTGAGTATTTGAAAATTGTTATGGGCAAAATATTTGAAAGTTCCAAATATCAAATATGCATTGTTTTTATTAAATTTACTCCATAATAAATCGATATCAATCAAACAAGATTCATTGAATTTCAATTTTTTCTTAAGGGCCCTTGAACCTCCAATTGAAACATTTTCTAGACTGAAAATAATAGAATGAATTTTGATGAAAATAAGTATGGAGATTGTATCAGAATATTTTCAAAAGGGGGGGGGGGGCATGAAAGTTGTTTTAAAATATTTTCTTTCGAGAATTAATTTCAACCGCTAGCAGACGCGCATTCATCTGATTAATTATAATCAAGTATTTTATTAGAACAGACACTTCAACCATCTATATAAACCTGAGCTCTGTATCAAGTTGAACCCTTGATGGGCAGCCAAGTTATTCCTGTGGATTCTCATTCGTACGTTTTGGGAATTTTTATAGTTTAATTTTCAATAGTTCTCTTATTTTCAGCAACATCTGTTCGTGTGTTTGAAATACTCTCAAGTGCTTTTGCCTTCGTTGTTTCAAATACGCTTTTTTACAAGAGAATCACCACTTATCAAGGCCCGAAAGCCACGCGAAAATAAGAGTTAATGACTGTAAGGTGGTAGTTTAGTAATCGTTAATTATGTAGATTGGGTAGAATTTCATTATTTAAGGGGACCGCTCAACAAGAACTTGTTTACATTGGACTTGAAGGCTAAATCGGCCGGAAAGCAGGCGGGCAGATCTAGGAAAGAAGCTTTGTTCATGGAATCTGCTTTTAGATTTAGACACAGATAGAGCGTGGGTGAAATTGTTGATAGTGGTTATAGCTAGTCGAGTGTTTTTGTGAAAGTTTGGCAAGGATGAGCATAGATTGAAGCTTAGACGAGCACTTTTCATGAAGATAACGATAGAGCAGAAACAGACTCTTAACGTCAATTCTGTGGGAAGAGAAAAGGGCATCACCTACTAGGTTTCGAAGTCGTTTTTGTAATTTATCAAGACAAGATAAGACGCGTCGATTAACTCCTGTGAAGATGTGGCAGCAGTACTCTATTATAGAACGTACTTGACTCTTATACAGATAAAGGATTGCATTGGCAGTGAGATACCTACTTGAGCGGTAGAATGATCCAACAATTTTTCTTTTTACTCTTAGCAAAAGTTTTGCACTAAATCTTCTTCTTCTTCTTCTTCTTCTTCTTCTTCTGTTGTTGTTGTTGTTGTTGTTGTTGTTGTTGTTGTTGTTGTTGTTGATGATGATGATGATGATGATGATGATGATGATGATGATGATGATGATTTTTTTTGTTGTTTTTTTTTGCATCATACTGTCTAATCTAGGTATTTATGTTTGTTAGTTATATCCGGTTTTCTTCCTTTCTTTTGCTAGTGTTATGTATTTTTCTGTTATGACGCGAGCAACTCCCAGATTAAGCACAGAGTTGTGCTATCCGACTACAGAATTCAATATAGTATGACTGAAACTATGTCTTTGTGCCGAGAAAATTTCAATTTGTTATTACCAAATTTGGTAATAACAAGTGTGAGGGATCATCCTGACTCCATCACGCCATCCCGCTCTATCCTCTACCACACCTCATAAGTTTTTATAGTAAGTCTCTTACTGTTTGCTTGATCTAAGGTTCTATGCGATCTCCCCACTGAACAACATAGGTCTTAATATGTGTATTGTGAGTCCTCTGCTATGGGCTTGATATAATGATCTGAGAAACATTCTTGTTTTGACATCCCCAAAAGAGCATCGCTGAAGATTTCGTCCTTAGCTCTCGTTTTTCTAATCAAGGCTGAGATCTGAAGAAACTGTCCGTATAGTTCTTTTCTTAGGTTCTGTTTTCAGATGTTTATAACATTTGTTAGCATTAAGTGTGCACACCATCAATTTTCTTCGCTAATATTTTCGTGAAGTCCAAGTGCTACACCCATATACAAGAACAGATGAAACAATGGTTCCAAAGAAGTCCCGTTTTATCTTTATTTAAAAAATAAACATCGTTGATAACACCGAACGAGTTTTGTTTTTTATTAGTGGTATCATGCTACGAGGGATCAAAAAGATTAATAAAATTGTGTCTATCCTGATAAAGATGTGATTACGTAGGAAAGTTCGATTTATAAATAAACAAATGTTTGTATATATATTTTTTAAATCTGCGTTTAATTGGCTTACTAAACATACATTTAGAATTTGCACTTAAACAACGCTTTTATCACGGAGAGAACACACACACACACACGCACACACACACACACATATATATATATATATATATATATATAGAGAGAGAGAGAGAGAGAGAGGGAGAGAGAAAAGGGAAAGATTAATGCTGACCATCATCGGATTATAAAGACATAAGGATCTTTCATTCTACAAGTGGAGTTTGCGGGATTTATTGCGATTTATAAACAAATAAAGTTTTGTATATATATTTTTTTGAAATCTGCGTTTAATTGGCTTACTAAACATACATTTAGAATTTGCACTTAAACAACGCTTTTATCACGGAGAGACCACATACACACACACACACACACACATATATATACATATATATATATATATATATATATATATATATATATATATATATATATAGAGAGAGAGAGAGAGAGAGAGAGAGAGAGAGAGAGAGAGAGAGGGGGCGAGAGAGAAAAGGCAAAGATTAATGCTGACCATCATCGGATTATAAAGACAAGTACCTAAGCATCTTTCATTCTACAAGTGGAGTTTGCAGGATTATCCCCGTGGTAACGTATAACTGAATATACTCATCTCCTGCAGCTTCCTTTTCTTCAACTTCCTGCATCGCTTCAGTTCGTCGTAATGTCTCATTTCTTGAGTAACCGTGGCCGGAAGTGAACTTGTTCGGTTTTTCTACATACTTGCTTATCTTCTTAACCAGACGATATCTCGTTCAGTTCCCCCAGTGTGTTTGTTTTGTTTTTGTATTTTTGTTTATAGTATTTGTTGCAAAAAAATGAAAGATGGCGTCGATCCGGTGGCTTTACACGAGGAATTATGGCGCCAATGGCAAGGCCCTCAGTCGTGTGTTCCATTCTAATAAGTATTGATAAGACAGTTTGAATTCTTTACTTCCAACCTATACATCAAACAACAAAGAGAAACTGTGGGAGGAAATACCATAATTTTATACCTCATTGTGCTTTATCATTCGCAGTAACTATAGTGTTTACTTGTATACTTCATAACAATGAATCGTACTAGAGACATACAGTAATGGGAATAGTCATAAGTTACATATGCATATCCATGTATATATATATATATATATATAGAGAGAGAGAGAGAGAGAGAGAGAGAGAGAGAGAGGGAGAGGGAGATAGAGAGAGAGATACTAATTTATGAAATATATACGAGGGGCGTGCAATAAGTAATGCCCCTGGCCCACTTCCAGTTGCCTGGTCTAGCTGAATTTTTGCATGTGCAATAATTTATAACTCTACGGGTTATGTGGCAAATTACAGCTCTGAACTAATTGCGGTTTCTGTTTTACAGAAACTACAATTAGTAATTTGTCAAGTGTAAAATGGAGCCTGTTGAATGTCGAGAAGTGATCCGGTTTTTGTATTTGAAAGGACGTACACCACAGGAGACTTTTGATGAAATGAAAAAAAAACTTATGGTGATAATGCCCCATCATATTACCTTGTAAAACGCTGGCAGCGTGAATTCAAACATGGTCGGAAGTCTGTGGAAACAGCTCGCAGACATTGTCGCCCCCCCCCCTTCTGACATTGATGAGGCATCTGTCCGTCAAGTTAAGGCTGCCATTTTGGAAGATCGGCGCATTACTATTCACCAAATAGCCCAAGATGTCAAGATTAGTATAGGGTCTGTGGAAACTATCATTCATGACCATTTGCATATGCATAAGGTGTCTTCCAGATGGATTCCCAGGTTTCTCACACAATTCCAGAAGCGAGAACGCGTCGGGTGCTCGATGATGAATTTGAAGATGTGTCAAGAAGATGAGTCAAAGTTTTTCAAAAGACTGATTACACAGGATGAAACCTGGGTCCATCACTATGATCCAAAGACCAAAGCCCAGCCAATGCAGTGGAAGCACTTGGACTCACCACCTCCAAAGACGGGAAGGGTGTAACCCTCCGCTGGCAAGGTCATACTCATAGTCTTCTGGGACCACAATGGTACCACAATTACAGGAGCCTATTATGCTTCACTTTTGAGGAAATTCAGGGAAGCTATCAAAATCAAGAGGCGGGGAAAGATCAGCAAAGGTACCTTCCTTCTGCAGGACAACGCTGCGGTCCACAACTCACATGTCGCCAGATGAGATGCACGGGCGTGTGGTTATCAAATCCTCCCTCATCCTCCCTACTCTCCTGGCCTTGCACTCTCTGACTTTCACCTCTTCCCAGCCATGAAGTTGTTTTTGAAAGGAAAGCGTTTCCCAGATGACGCAGCCTTGATTTCTGAAGTCACATCGTGGTTGGAGTGTTCTACAAAAACGGTCTTCAGAGCTGCATCAAACGATGGGAGAAATGCATAACTCTGTGTGGTTCCTATGTAAAGAAAGACTAATAACTGTGCCAAGTTTCGTTGCTCTCCTGCTATGGGAAGTGGGTCAGCGGCATTACTTATTGCACGCCCCTCGTATATTAATATATATTCTTTGTGTAAATATAGTCCTATCTTGCTACAATTAAAAGTTTAAATAATAATGATCGAAAAGGTCTACGCATCGTAGCAAGATATGACTATATTTACATAAAGAAAAATAAAAAAAATTATAAATTTGCTCTCTTTGATTGAGAACTATCAACGACCCTTGTTGGAATTCAATGATTCTAATATTTTGAATATTATTATTATTATTATTATTATTATTATTATTATTATTATTATTATTATTATTATTATTATTATCATAAAGCCAAAATATGTATTCAATTTTCGAAGTTTTTTTTCTGGATTATGTTATACATGTGTTTCGTTGAATAGTGTAAGACTGTTAAACAACTATTAAACAACTCTTCAGAGAAATGTATGTTCCTTAAAACCATTTTTTATATTAAGTAAAAACAGATTTGGAGAAGAAAAATGTATATAAAATGAAAGTATATATATATATATATATATATATATATATATATATATATATATATATATATATATATGTGTGTGTGTGTGTGTGTGTGTGTGTGTGTGTGTGTGTAAGAGAGAAAGAGAGAGAGAAAAAAGAGAGAGAGAAAGAGAGAGATACCATAGTCTTTATATCCAAAGGTTATTTTGTGATCAGGTTTGAACTCTTCAACCGGCAGTAATCACCACTTCGCACATCTATGATTGCATCAGCATAAACCATGTTTGTAAGTAAAAATGATTAATAATTATTTATGAAAATATTATAATCTTTCTTTTAACTAGAATTGATAATATATAAAAGAGTTCTAAAAAGCAGCCAATTTTCCAATTTTCCGTCATCTGCTGTTGAATACTATCTGATTCGTTTTTTTTGTATTTTGCCTGGATACGATGTATATGACTTAGTTCTCTTTCCTTTCCCAGGATAATTCATAATGATTGAGGAATTCAACTATTAATTGCACAGTCAAATATGACTTTGTGACTAAGTTCAAATTATTCGACTTGCACTAATTATCACTTCCAGCACTGATGATTTTGTAAGCATGAAATATTACTGTCTCTATGCAAAAATAATTAATTATTATTTCTAATCTATATATATATATATGTGTGTGTGTGTGTGTGTGTGTGTGTGTGTGTGTGTGTGTGTGTGTGTTGTTTTGAAAAAAGAAAAACCGAATGAATTCATAAAATGGTGATCAACGTTTCGTCACTATTGCAGGGGACATCCTCAGGATATTGGAAGGGAAAATGCAGAGGGATTCTAGAAATAAGCAAGATCAATAGACACATTAATACAAATAATAAAACTTATCACTGATACAGTCTATTTCCAATTCAATAATTCCTATTACAGACAAAAATTCGGACTCCCTATGGGAAACCCCCTTAGCGGAGTACTAGCTTGCTTATTTCTAGAATTCCTAGAGACCAACTCTTTCAAATTCAGATTACCTAAAAACTCCACATACTTCAGATACATAGACGATATAATTATTTTTCTCCCCATAAACGCACAAATAGAACAACTTAGAAATAAATTAAATTCAGTAGAACCATCCATAAAATTTACACACGAATCCGAACAAGACCATTCCCTAGCTTTTCTAGATATACTCCTCATCAGATCAGAAAAGAAAGTACATAGAAAGACCACACACAAAAACGATTATATTCACTACTACTCGCACCACAGTGATAAAATAAAGACTGGCATGATCATTGGTTTTTTTCTTGCGTGCCTTTAGAGTATGCAGCCCCCAATATCTTAATGATGAAATTCCACACATTACGAATGTTTTAAAAACACTACAGTATCCGTCCTATTTCATTTCTTACGCAAAGAAAAAAAACTACGAAAATACACTATAATATAAACAGACAGAAAAATAAAACAAATACCTCCCTATTAAACAGACATCTTTTCATTCTCACCCACCCTAAAAATTCAAAAATCGACGACACTCTTAATAGACTTGGTTTTCACTTGATACAAGCAACTTTCACAACAATAAAACAGACATTAAAAACTACCGAGCACTCTCCCAAAACCCTCACATCCGACGCCTGTATATATTCCATCCCATTTTACAATTGCCAACAAGCATAAATAGGTGAGACACAGCGTAAATTGAAATTAAGACTTTAAGAACACAGAAGAGATATAAGGAATGGTAACGCCTTAAATGCACTGTTTTGCCATTGTGCAGAACATAATCATTCATTTAACTTAGATCATGCGAAAATTATAAAATTCGTGATAGATAGAGCTAAAAGAAGACTTTAAGAGTCAGCACTGATATTAAACACTAATACTATTACACAAAGAAAGAGCTTGTACCATTTAGCCCATACTATAGGGAAAGAACAAAATATAAAGACAGATCCTGGTTAATTTATTCTATTGTCCCAAACCGTTTTTCTTTAAATAATTTAGACAAAATGAATAAGATTAGGAAAAAAAAACTTGTACATAGGTGTTTAAATACCATATTTTTAAAAGTGTATATATATATAGACATTGAATAACCAAAACTTCCCATACACACGCATTTATAGTTTCCTTCCCGTTATTGGTAGGATTCTAACACTGTTTCCTTTTCACTTACGTATGGTCTATGATCGTTTTCTTCTTCTGCATTTTTTTCTTTTAATATCCTGAACATGTCCCCTGCAATAACGGACGAAACGTTGATCACCATTTTATAAATTCATTGGGTTTTTCTTTTTTACAAAACAACATAACGTCAACCATTGCTGGTATTTTTATTTTATTTTTATTCATATATATATATATATATATATATATATATATATATATATATATATATATGTATATATATGATGTGAAAAGGAAGCGGAAGACCGGAGGCTGGACGTTTCGCCCGAAACCTTGCTAAAAGATTATATGAACACAAAAGAGACATAAAGAATAGCAATACACTTAATGCTCTTTTCGGTCACATAATAGAAAATGATCATCATTTCGATTTCGAAAATGCGACCCTCCTAAAGCATATACATAGTAGGTCAACACGCCGTCTGTTGGAATCTGCTCTTATCTCTAACTCTACTAACACTATCAAACATAGACAAGGATTTTTTTAACATTTCTTTCCACTTATCTAAAATAATATTCATACACTCCCCCAGTATATATAAAACTAAAAACATCGACCCTATCGTCAGTGACCACACCTCTTGAAAAAGCCCGCATAATTCGGGCGAAACGTCGAGCCTCCGGTCTTCCGCTTCCTTTTCACATCATAACGTTGGATTGTATCCATTTTAAAATTCATATATATATATATCATTATTATTATTATTATTAAATGCAACGGAGACACTTTGCTTTATGATTCTTTTTTTTTTTAATTTTTCGATTTTCCGTATAATCTTTTTTGTGTCAAAATCAAAAATATTAATAAAAGTTCCATATTTTTTGTTGTCACGAGCGCTTATGATTCGTCCACAAATCATCATCAGATGTTGAAGTAAAAGTGCGAAGGAGTGAAAATAAGAATTAAAAGTGAAAACTAAAATATACAGTAAACGGCGGTAAGTTAAAATATATAGAATCGATGAAAAGTCGATTAAAAATAAAGGTCGATTAAAAATAAGAGTATTAAAATCAGCAGGTTCGAGGACACCGTTAACAAAGTTCGTCCTATAAGAACTACGCAAGACATTTTAGAACGTTACTGCTTTTCTCAAATCCAATATCATTTATAGTGGGTTGAAGGGTTCTAATATATGACGCTTCAAAGATTTTTAATTTTTTAATATTATTTTTGTGTTGTATGATTTTTATGTTGTCAACGAGGACCTTTCTAAGATTGGAGGGGGGACAGTTATGTTCTTTTATCAAATATTTATATATAGAACTAGTATTATTTAGATGCATAGTTATTCGCCGGGACAACGTTGTCATTGTATGCCCAATGTATGTATTATTTTGGGAGTTACATTCTCCCATAGAGCATTTGAATTTGTACACTACATTGGTTTGTTCCAACGTTTTTATAGCCGGTCAGGATTTGTTTCTAACCACAAGGTTTTGTGTTCTAAAGTTCTTGTAGTAGATAATAAATTTAATGCTCCCCTCCAATCTTAGAAAGGTCCAATTGGAACTGTACAAGTGCCATACAGCCGGTGGAGATTACTTCGAAAGAGACTAGAGTTTCCTGTGTGTAATCGCAATAAAAGTGCCCATACGAAAAACGTCTGCAAACTTATTGAAGGCACCTCGTAGCTGGATATTTTAAAATTTAACTAAAAACTGTCATGCCCCAATTTGTTGTTCATTAATAATTTTAAAAGACTAAAAATTAAAAAAGAAAAAACTCACAGGGAAATTAAATAATAAACTAATTACACACTCGTATTCTTTGGGTTATTAGGACTACTGTTCTCATCTTGAGTGTTATTTGAACAACTTTAGTAAATAAAGAATTTGGTAAAATTCAGGTTGTAAGTTTCCGTCTTTTCGAGGTTGAAAATTTAATCGTCAGTGCGGAAGACACTAAAATATAATAGCGAATTACTTAAGGCGTCTACATAATCATGTTTGATGATACCAGAGCATGCTACCTCCGTAGGTTAAATAAAAGCTTCCATTCGAAATACCATACAGATTAAAGAGTTTCACAGCCATCACAGAAAGATGCCCAAGTTTGGCAGGATCCACCTGATAGGAGGTGACATCGGCTGAAACGTTGTGCAAAATAGTACTCAAGGTGAATACAGCATTCTGAATAATTCAAATAACACGAATTATCAATACCTATTTTTTTTAATCAGAAACAAGACGACGTCACTTCTCTTGATGTGGGTATTGAGTGGAAAAGGGGTTCTTTCTAATTTCAGTCCGCCTAAAGAAAACTCCGTTTTTAGAAACACCAATGCTAAATTTTGTGCAGTTACCACCAATAGTTTTGGCGCCTTATCGTGTATGTTTTTAAGAATATCATTTTGATCCATTATGAGTAACTCTGTATCTCCAGTTTAAAAGATGATAAATGTTTTTATAAAGTAACGTCAAATAGTTTAAAAGATGATAAATGTTTTTATAAAGTAATGTCAAATAGTTTAAAAGATGATAAATGTTTTTATAAAGTAATGTCAAATAGTTTAAAAGATGATAAATGTTTTTATAAAGTAACGTCAAATAGTTTAAAAGATGATAAATGTTTTTATAAAGTAATGTCAAATAGTTTAAAAGATGATAAATGTTTGTATAAAGTAATGTCAAATAGTTTAAAAGATGATAAATGTTTTTATAAAGTAACGTCAAATAGTTTAAAAGATGATAAATGTTTTTATAAAGTAATGTCAAATAGTTTTAGAGCCTATAAATTATTACAGATGCATCAGTATCATATGGTCAACAAAAAAAATAATTAAACCAAAATAATCAAAATAACATGTATGCAGCTACTTTTTTTTTCTTTCTTTGGATTATAAAAATATTAACTCAAATGTTTTGTTTTGTTTTTCAGGTAAGTGAACTCTTAAATATTTTCCCTTAAAGTGAGGTAAGCTTTTATTTCATTATTTATGTAAAAAAAAATGAACACCTAATATTGTTTAAATAAAAAAATTTAATTCGTGTAGAAAGAAAAAGAATTACCTTCCTTTTTGACGAATTTAGTCTTTTATATACTCTTCGTGTTATTTTACTTCAGTATGTTCTCAGAAATGAAGAGGTCCCCGTCTGGGACTAACACGATATTTCTATATACATAGATACTCTCATTTACCATAGCTCAAACGCTGAGTTAGTAAAAAAGTGAAGTACACTAATTGGTCACTTATAGTTTATTGTCATTGTGTTTTTTTCTAAACTTTGCTAGATTCCAGAACACGATTTTTTTTTCAGGGCTTAAATTAATATCACTCCTTGTACTACTCTAAATCAGTTTTTAAATGAGTTCCTCAAATCTAAATTCAATGTAACCCGACTTCACAAGTTCCATTATTGGAATTTAATTATAAGGTGAAGCTCGATCGTTCTAACTCGAGATATTTAAAACAAAAAACATCCACGCATTAATATGGGAGGGGAGACTATCTTCAAATATCATCCTAAATCGGAAATGGAGAAGCGGACTTTATAAGTAGATATTAATAAGTCCCTCTTTCCCTTTTTTTAATAGAGAGTAGATAATGCAGTGGAAGAGTTATCGGCGGCTCCAGTAACTCTCGCTTCTCTTTTTTGTCCCTCAGTCCTCATTTCCAATGAGTGATGTTTCTGACAAAGGGTGAAGAAAAAGCTGCTTTCCAGGTCGGTAGTACTTCGTGAACAGTAGTCTGAGATGTCGGAATTTTTCTGTTTCTATGTCTATCTTTGCGGCCATGTCACAAGTAAGGGTGCTCGAGGTAAACGTTTCATCTGGGCTGACGTTATTCGCCTGATAGTCAGGGACCCGAACCTTGGATTAACCACTAAAGAGGCTGTCCTATCAGCAGGTGCAAAATACTGGGGGTGCTGTATTGCCATTTGGTGAATAGATTCTGGACCATGCAGTAGTCTCTGGTGGGGCCTCTTGATGCCATACTAGTGGGTAATTGTTACGGCTTTACCTTATCATGTGCTGCAAAAAATTCCTGTCTTTTTCTCTCCTACTTTCCCTCTCTGTCCTGCTCTAACCAAGTAAGCTGGCCTGTTCCACAAATCCCAAAATCCTCAATATGAAATATCTAAAAAAAAAACACGAATAAACCTAGAACTCCATCCTCCAACGTAGATCCCAACTACCATGTCTCCTTCTCCAACATCAGGGGTCTATGTTCCAACCTTCCAGAGGTTGAAACCCAATTACAGCAGACGAACCCGGACATATTCTTTCTAGGTGAAACTGTCATAGGGCCGGCCACCTCCCTAGATGAGTTCATAATTAAAGGATACTCTAACTTAACATCTAAATCTGACCTCCATGATCACCATGGGCATAGTATATGTGCCTACATTAAAGATGGCTTCCCACGTGGCAGGGATATTTCCAGAGAAGACCCTAATTTACCTTATATGTGCTTCCGGGTTGCACTTGTTGCACCACCGCATTTATATTTGCCCTCTATCCCCCCACAACAACTGAGTTACTATCTTTAAGAGTATATCTGAGACAATTGACCACATCCTGTCTGCTCATCTCTCGGCTAACATTCACATTTGCGGTGACTTCAATGTCCATAACGTGGAATAGCTGACTCACTCAAATAAGACAGATGATGAGGGGAGGTTCTGTCGTGATTTTGGCATTGCATATGACCTCACTCACATCATTCGCGAGCCCACCCGTGTGCCCGATACTACCGGTTAATACGCAAGCCTTCTTGACCTTTTTCTTTTAACTTCCCCTGAGCTATGTTCATGTTACGTTCTATCTCCTCTTAGATCCTCCGACCAATCCGTTGTATCAGTTAAGATAAAAATGAAATGTAATAAGTCTGCTTTTAGGACCGCTAACAAACACTATAAAAGAGTAATAAAAAATGCAAAAAAAAAAGTGCATCATTCCTAGTATTAGTCAGTTTATAGCCGTGTCCAGAGGACTTTATTTGTGATTCCGATATATGCTATTTGGAGTATTTGGCCAGTGCTTAATTCTAGGGTGAAGTATCATGTCTAGTTGTCCTGACAAACGTTTGTATAAAGAGGTTAAAGACATGCGAGGATGGTCTCTAGTAGTAATTGTATATATTATATATATTGAGCGTTTCTTTGTGTTTTACATGAGGGAGAGTAAAATCCTCCGCCATATCGTTATCCTATGCGGTTTAACATTCATTTTACATATTGGCATGCGTTGAATGGCGTTTAGACTTGATATTCAAACTAACTTATCCATGACCGAGTATTTAATGATCTCTTAAGTCAACCTTTTTTCTTGCTTTTTTTTTACTGACTTGAACTGACTCTGCTACTTCAACTGTCCCACATCTATTAATTCAACAACTCTTAGTGACTCTTTCAACCTGGCCAAATCAATAAAACTCCTGTTTAACACACACCTCTCTATGTTATCCATATTTTTTTTTCCTCTGAAGTCACCAGATCTAAATAAAGAACAATGTGTAAACATATGAAAATATTATTGGAACAGTGTTATTAATTTCTATTTTCTCCTTGGATTTAACCTACAATACTTAATTTTTAATAAGGATTGTAGGAGAAACTTTCTACTTTTTATGCAAATCAAAATATGTTCCTTGGGCGTTTTTTTTTTTTTTTTTTTTTTTTGCGTAAGACTTTTGATTGGTTAATCATGTTGATTAATTAATCTGCGATAAATATAACCAATCGCTATATAGAGTATGAAATGATTTTCCTTCCCCAAACTATAGTTGGTTTAAAGTTGAACGAAATTTAACTATTAATGAACAATGCAGTATTATTTATTTTTATTGATGAACCTAATTATGGTGTATCCCACACATGGGGTAAATTATAATTGTGTTTTTTTGTTGATTATAGTTGTGGTGTTTTTTTTTATACTTGTGGTGTTTTTGTTGATGTATATTTGTGGTGTTTTTGTTGATTATACGTGTGGTGATTTTTGTTAACTTATACTTGTGGTGTTTGTTTACTTATAATTATAGTGTTTTTATTATATTTGTAGTATTTTGTAGACTTATAATTGTAGTGTGTTGTTTACTTAAAATTATCGTGTTTTGTTGACTTTTAATTGTTGTCGTATAATTGTGGTGTTTTTGTTGACGTGGTATCTTTTATATTTGGTATTTTTTCATATTTATATGATAAGAAACTTAACAAAAATCTACACTGAAACGTTTGTTGTATATTGTACAGTATTTCTGGGTATATGATAGGCTTAATTTAACCTCAGCTTTTTCATTTCTTTAAAGTTTCGTTGTCGATTTGGGATGCTACTAACAACTGCTGATTGAACTCCACAGTCATTTTACCCGAGAGATCGTTTTAAGATTATAATCGTTCCTTTAAGTACAATCGTTTGTATCTTTCTTGCACTTGGTTTAACGGGTATATTTGCCAAATAGTTTTTGAAATTTTTTCATGAGTCTGGTTGCTATTATTATTATTATTGAAATTGTGAAGATCATCTCAAGATTCCCGTTTCTTTTCAGGTCGTATATAATTGATTCTTTGTCATCTTTTCTCTCAGCATCATTACGGACAATAACTTATACTAAGTTTACTTCTTTATCTTTCTTGTACAATGTCAGGTTGAATAGATCCGTTTTCTAGGTACTTAACTGTAAAAAACTTCATTGTCATATTGGAGGGTGTATCCCTTATTTCCAATGGTTCTTTCTAGTATATGCTCCAAGAACTTGCTGCTAATATTCAAATTTTACAGTTGGTCCAGAGGAAATATTTACACACTCCATCGCATCGTATTGTATAACAGCTGTACCCTAATAGAATTTTACAATTGGATGTCAGGTGATTTCCACTCTCTACTTCTGTGTGGCAGAACTTGCACCTGTTATCATTTCTAATACCACTCATCTTCTTAAAAGTGTTGGTGATCAAGCTTGATCATGAGCAACCATTATAATCCTAGTATATAGGACGACTTTCTTTTTTGCCAATCTACAGCGGCTTCCTTATCTATGTATTCCCGAGTCAATTCATCCAGAAAATACTTGGCACGCTGTTGATTGGTCTATTCTTCCAATATTTTTGCAATGGAGGGTTTTGGTGTAATTTTAACGACTATTTTGGGCCATTTCTGTATCAGGTTTTTTTTCCTCTTTCTCTCTCTCTCTCTCTCTCTCTCTCTCTCTCATTTGTAAGACTCTTGTCTGAAGCATTTGACCTGTTTCATGATGGAGGTTCTTCTGTTGTTGTTTTTTATCATGATGTCGATGTTCTATCACTAGGTTTGAAATTATGAGATTTTATCAAATATTGCACGATGCTCACAATAGTGACACAATGTTGATGATCAAGAAACGCAACCTCCTTGGCATATGTAGACAGACACTGGTTTCTGTATGCTATACTGTACAGTTTAAACATGTTCTTCGTTTTAATGTCTAGTCTGTTTATGTTCTCTCTTGCCAGTCCACACTGCTAAAGCTGTGTTATCAGTGGCATGACTAGTTGGTTCATTGCAGTTACCTTGTTTTGCAAAGTTTCTTACACCGCATGCATATTTTCTGACATTTTTCAGCCATCGTTGTATACTGAATTTAATTGTTCTCTTTTATGCCAAGGAAATTGTATTACCCGTGCTCTTCTAGGTGTTACGGCGAAGGTGTCCTGGGAATCGCTAAAACCTCAATGAGTCAATCCCAGGAATAAGATGACCTGTAATTCATAGTCCAGGGGGTGAGCTGAGACCGCCGGGGGGGGGAATGCATCAATATGACGTCAATCGGCCAGAAAAGTTAACCGATATTAAAATGGATTAGACCAAAACTAGCAAAATAACAAAAAACAAAACTGGCTAAAATTAGGTTATCAGGTCAATCGACACGTGAACTCTGACCAAGAGAGTTTGGGCAGCAATAAACAAAGCTGTCGAGAAAAAGGCCATCAGGTCAATCGTTACAAATAAAAAGAAGAGGAGAAAAACAGGGAGGAGAGATACAAAGCGACAAATAGAGGTTGACAAATAGAGGTCGACAAATAGAGGTCGACAAATACAGGTCGACAAATAGAGGTCGACAAATAGAGGTCGACAAATACAGGTCGACAAATAGAGGTCGACAAATACAGGTCGACAAATACAGGTCGACAGATACAGGTCGACAAATAGAGGTCGACAAATAGAGGTCGACAAATACAGGTCGACAAATACAGGTCGACAAATAGAGGTCGACAAATTCAGGTCGACAAATAGAGGTCGACAAATACAGGTCGACAAATACAGGTCGACAAATACAGGTCGAAAATAGAGGTCGACAAATAGAGGTCGACAAATACAGGTCGACAAATACAGGTCGACAAATACAGGTCGACAAATACAGGTCGACAAATAGAGGTCGACAAATAGAGGTCGACCAATACAGGTCGACAAATACAGGTCGACAAATACAGGTCGACAAATAGAGGTCGACAAATAGAGGTCGACAAATACAGGTCGACAAATAGAGGTCGACAAATAGAGGTCGACAAATACAGGTCGACAAATACAGGTCGACAAATAGAGGTCGACAAATACAGGTCGACAAATACAGGTCGACAAATACAGGTCGACAAATAGAGGTCGACAAATACAGGTCGACAAAGAGTTCTGAAAATCCCACCCTTACTCCACTAACCTCCGCCGCACTCTCATGTTAGTTGTCACTTTTATTTGTGTAAACAAATTTATATTGAAATCATAAAAAGTGCTTCGTATTCATTTTAACATGGAAATAACTTTTCGTTTATACGGCCGAGAGAAACTTGATGATCACAGCACATTCATATAACATAACTCTTTGATGTCATCAAGCTGTATATTTTCTGTTTGCATCTTCTTCCCAGCTCTGATAAAGCACTAAGCATATCATAAGCATTTATCATAAGCATATGTCATAAACATATATCATAAGCATATGTCATAAACATATATCATAAGCATATATCATAAACATATATCATAAGCATATCATTAGCATATATCATAAGCATATATCATAAACATATATCATAAGCATATCATTAGCATATATCATAAGCATATCATAAGCATATCAGTACAGCCTAAACTTCATTCCAATATCTTTGGATAATATGTGCACGACCTGCAAGAGTCGATTTAAGTAAACATCTGAACTGGCATACAACATGAGATCATCCATCAAGAGCAAGTGGTTGACTCTTTTGTTCAGACTTTGTTGGCAGCCCTGCCTCAAGTTATTCAGTGTTTTATTTAACGGATTCATCGACAGGTAAAAGAATAAAAGAGATAAGCTATCCCTTGGAAGATTCCTTTTCGGATCTTGACGTCAGGAATTGTTTTTGTTCTATTAGTGTGGCTTAATGCTATGGTTACTTGCCATATCTTCATACAGGGTGGCCCACTTAAAGTAAGCCAATCTCCCTAATCTTTCTCTTAGTGACCAACTGACACCACAACCCAAAATGCAATTCCTCTTTCAACAAGATGACGCTACATGTTACACGTCTCACAGACCACTGACACGAGTTCATGACATGTTTACGGAAGAGAGAACAATAAGCAAAGGGTTATGGCCATTGCATTCCCCCGACTTATCAACATGTGATTATTTATTTGGGGGGGGGGACTTTAAAACAAAAGTTTATGTAAATAATCATCACAATAGAGATCAAATAAAGGAGAACATTACCAGCGTTATCAGGAAAATCACCAGATAAAATTTACAGTCAGTATCTGCAAACGTTGTTAAACGTTCCCAGAAATACATAGATGTCAACGAGGAACACTTCCAGCATCTTATATAACACTACAGGTAATTTAAACAATAAAAGAATGCTGCAGGTCATTTAACAATAAAAGAATGTTCCTCCTCTCTACTACACTTTATGGGCTACTTTTAAGTGGATCATTCTGTATATACAGCCATGGTCTCCTTGATTACCAGATGAATCTTATATAAATCAAGGCACCGAGGTATCCCCATGTGTGGGAGCACTATCATATATCTTTTGGTAATCAATCCAAGCCATGCTTAGGTTCCTCTACCTCTTCCTGCCATAGTCAAGATGGTCTTATTAATCAACATCTGGTACTTGGTGTCTAAACACTTCCTCCTGCGCCCAGTAGAGATTCTACAGATCCTGCCTGCAATGAGACCAAAGAAGAGCTTGTAGATCGTAGTGAGAGAGCAGATGGGTTTGTATTTACTAGCTAGTTGTGTTTCCTTTGTTTGAGGTATGAAGATTGTATTACCTTTTACTAACCATGCTGGTGTATCCTCTTAACCCTTTAATAGTTTGGTGAAACAACTACTATAAATACTATAAAGTGCTATCAATTGCTTAAGCCAGAAATTAGGTAAGTTGTTTATAGCAGGTTTTTTTTTGAAATTCTGAATCTATTCAGCTTTTGCTTTATATTTCAGCTGCTATCTTAGGCTGGTTTGTTTTCATTACTTTCAGCCACATTTAAGATTCATTTGGCATTTTTATTGTACGTAACCCGATTTTCAAACAGAGGCTTCCGGTAATCCTTTTTTCCCAGCTTTTTCTTTATCGTGACTGTTTCTATAATTTCTGTAGAACAGTCGTGAATTTTCGTTAAACTGTTTGTTTTTGTTTTTCCGCTCTGTTCTTGCTCTTCTGTCTTTATTTTGCTTACAAATTCCTTTGTTATATTTTTAGTTCTCCTTATTTTTGCCTATATTTTAACTGAGTAGATGATGTTATTCAGCCGTCCCTGAACTGTACGGGCGACAAGAAAGTGTTTGATCTGAGACAATCCATGTCTACAAAAATCCGATTGGTTTGGAAGCTTTCGTTTCGAATGTCTTGCTTTGTGCTTTAGGCTCGCATTGTTTTAGAAAATGAAAGGCTGTTCTTTTGTTTAACAATGTAGAGGCCTGCAGCATATACAACACACATTCCTAAACTACTGAACCGATCACTATAAATTCTTGAATACATATTCTTTGTAATGCTTGTAATAACATAAGCACATTCTTTTGTAAACTTTACAATCTAAGAGTTATGCTCATCAAAGCTCACACCTACCACCAAAAAAAAAATTAATAAGTTAGATACAAAATAATTAAAAAAGAAAAGTGATCTACATCAAAGTTTTAAAATTAGCGTACGCATTACCGCCAATAATATGCATGCTATTATAGTCATGATTTCAAAAGTAAAAAAACATTATTTGAATGCCATAAGCTAGAATCGAAACCGAAACCAAATCATAAGAAAACATAGTTTCATGATTGAAACTACGACTATAAGTTAAGCGAAAAAGAACTGAAGTTTATTTGTACCCAAGATCGTTGGATTGTGGGAGGAATTATTATGTTGGATTGTAGGAGGAATATGAATTTTATTTAATACAAGCTGATTTCCATGACAACAATATTTTTGATAGACAAGATGCAAGCTAAGACGATCGGACGGTCCTAGCTGTTTTATAATTATATAGATACTAGTGTAAATCCTCCGTCAAATGTGACTGAAAAAGTTGCTTCATAGAATTATGTCGGTAATTAATTTTGTATACATAAATTATTATCATTATTATCACTGTCAAAAATTTCCCCCACTCTTTATCTGTGCCAAAACCAAAACGTAGATTCCATGAACAAAGCTTTTTTTCTTAGAAGTGCACGCCTGCGAAACTCTCTTCCGTTTGCCTGTTTCCCACATGACTACAACTTGGATGTCTTCAAGTCTAACATAAACAAATTCCTGATGAACCGCCCCCTTAAGTAAGACACTTTATCAAATCTCCAATACTAATGATTACTACGATACTATCCCATTGATTACTGTACACGCAATAACCCTTATCCCCGAGTGGCTTCCGGGCTTTGATACGTGGTGACTACCTTGTAAAAAAAACTACTATTATTTTTAGGTTTAAAGACTTTTTCCTTTTTTTAACCGACGAGGTAAGTCTGACTTGCTACTGTCTTTCCGGTGTAAGTTTCTCTGTTTCATTTTATTTCAGAATATTTTATTTAAAATAAGACTGAACTATTGTGAGTTGAAAAGGTGAAGAGAATAAAGAAGAAGAAAAAGCGCCAACTTTGATGTTTTTCTTTTTTGTGCGAAGGATTTTTTTCGTTTAAATTTCTTCCTTTTGTTATTGAAATGTGGGTGAAGCTACACATAAAAAAATGACGCCGGATATCATAAAAAAACATCAAAGACGTTAACGGAAATTAAAAATGAAATTAAATGAGATCAATCGCCGTTTGCATAAAGAAATAAGGAGGAAAACATCTCAAATTGGAAAGTTGAAAAACGAAAAAATGAGAGAAAACATCTGATTATAGAAATATATTCTTGTCTTCCCTTCCCTTTTTGTCGGGCAGACGTTTGTGCGGCGGGACGGATATATATTTACAAATAAATGCACACCGTTCTTCATTATAGTGTGGAGGATAAAAAATACTAATTAAACCTATCGTTGTCTGTGATACAGTGCAAAGATTTTAGCTTATAATTTATATTTGTTTACACACTTCTAGACTGAGAAATGAAAACTTATAATATTCTTTATAGAGGTATCTCCCTTACTAGTGTTTGTTTAGATTATTATTTATAAATGCTAAGAATGTTTAATATTAAACAATCGCTTGGACCGAGTTTAGATATTTTTTAATAAATTGTAACAAAATACATTATTTTGTTGCCAATAACAAAGGACAACAATAACAAATGAAACTTTGAGTAATTAAAAGCAAAGTTTAATTTGTCAATTTAAATGTTATTTGGGTCTAACTCTAAAAACTTACATGATAATTGTATGTGTGAGATATATAGTAAGAATAAAAAGATCATAACTCCACAATCTAGTCTATGTTACTATAAACATATAAAAAAAAAAAATTTTTAAATAGTATATATAAATATGTAAGTGTATAAGAAAGGTGAGGCAATGTAGAATACCGACGATTTGATATAAAGAGCTGTATAAACAAAACAGACAAATGAACGAAGGTTTTGTTGAGATTATAAATATTCGCATTTTTCAAAATCATTAACACATATAAATCAGTAAATATGGGTTTACTGTTTAATATAATCCGAATTGTAATTGTTTTTAAAATTTCGAGCATAACGTCTCATTTTCAACAAGAAAACACACCAAAAGAATAATTTATTTGTTCGTCTATTTTTGTTTATACGTCACATAACTTCAATACACCAGTATTCTACATTCCTAAAGCCTTCTTATACTCTTACGTATTTGTTCTGCTCTTCCCTTTTACACGTGCATGCGCACATACCCACACACGCATATACACACTTTAGGTTAAATAATAAGCTTTGTTAGTTAATTATAAATTAAATAAAGAAAACATACAATGTTTGTTTCAAATAAAATTCACACGGAAGTCATATCAACGGTTGGCAAAAGGTAAGAAATCAATTAACAACGCAACATGTTTTTAGCCTTACACGCAGAGACGCAGAGAGATATGCCTACATGATTACACGCGAAGAGAATGATCATATGTAGAACACCTTTTATATACAAACAATCAAAGAGAGATAACTCTAAGTTATTTAAAAACTTAAATAACACCTCAGCATAAACCCAGACAAGAGAAACAATTTCAGGTGGCTAAACGCTCACATCGCTGAAAAATAAGCAGAAATATGATGCCGTCAAAAGGGAGGCAACTCCTACAACTTTCACGGCATTTAAAACATGACTGCATTTAAAATTTATCTCACGTTGATAATTCCGGCCTTTTGGTCAAGATCAAAGTGTAGTATCTGTTCTTCAGATGCTGCACTTCATTTTCTTGTTCTCTTTCGGTAGAGGAGAAATCCTTCACGACTGAGACAATTTTTATTTTTGTACCTTTTCTCCACGTTAAAAAACGACCCTGGTGTCTAACTCTGTCCCGATTTCCAATACTCAACAGTTCTTTGAGCTCCATAAGTTGTCTGCTCACAAGTCATTTTATTTTATTTTTCCATGCATTATCGACCTCTCTAGCTCCTTTAAACGTTTCTTTGTTTTTATGAACTTACAAATTAAAAAAAAAAAACTTTTAAGTTTCAATATGCGAACAGCGATTAGTCCTTTTTCGTGCCAAGGTTAGAAGCTGTTTTCCTTCAGATTACAACTTTTTACTCCAGAAAGGCACAGAATTTTGTTTTTCTACTAAACCTGCAAAACTGAGACATATCAGAGATAAATATCAGGAATGTGTTAGACGTGATTTAATTAAGATTTTCATTTTTAAGAAAAAGAAAACGTGTCAATCTATCAAATGCGATCATAATTTCCACACTAGTTTTTCAAACTGCTGCAAACTCCTTTTGTAAGAACATCGGTTATCAGAGAATTTAACTTCAACGTCACCTCTGGCACGAGTGGATTATTAATGAAGTACGCTTTTCTTTTTCGGATAATTCAGCTTGAAATTCACCTAAATATCTTCACCAAGCAGTCCGAATAACGTTTAATATGACCGTTTTTTTTTTGTTTGTTTGTTTTTTTTTTGTTTGTTTTTTTTTGCACAACGACAACCCTTGGGTCCCTTTCTGTTGATATGGTGTTTTGATGTCATGTTTTTCAATTCGGCATTATCTTCCTTTTTTGATTTTGGATTCTTCACGTAATAGTCGCTCGGTTACTGAGATCCACTTAGGAACCTCTTGATTAGCTTTGAGTGCTGTCACCAACATGTTGTGGGAATCTGCAAATGTAGCTAGGAGATGCACGTGTCCTCTTCGTTTATTAAGTCACCGGTGACTGCCAAGTCATCAAATATCTCAACCACAGTTTTGATGTGTTCGTTAACAGAGTCACCCTCTTTTAATTTAAGAGAATATAATTTTCTCCTTAACACTAATTTGTTAGTCCACGTTTTCTTCTGAAATTGAGCAGCCAATTTCTTCCTAACGATTATGGGGTTAGTCTGATCCCCAATTACCTATAAGAGCAACGTTTTCACTGAAAGAACAATTGTGGCCAATGCACGGTTTCTCCTTAGCATATAAGTTCTGTGTGTTTGTACATTAAGACTGCTAGGGAGAAGATTCTGTTTTAACTACAATTCCCCGGGCACAATCTTTTATTAAAGCTATCTTGCACTGAACTCTCACTGTGGCGTAATTTTTTCCATCAAGTGGTTACACGAGAACGTTAAGATTCGTTTCCATAAATATTATTTGTCAACAATTTTTTTTTATCACAAGCAAAAATTCCAGATGGTCAAAAACAAAGTTCAACCGTGTTTAATCCTCGATGTACGTTGATGTTTTGCACGTGACTTTTGTAGTTTAATTAATAAGCTTTGTTAGTAAATTATGAATTAAATAAAGAAAACATACGTTGCTTGTTTCAAATAAAATTCATGCGGAAGTCATATCAACGGTTGACAAAAATAAATAAATTAATTAACAACGTAACATGTTTTTAGCCTTATACACAGAGACGTCTGTTTATTTATATGATTACACACGAAGAGAAAGATCATACGTAGAATATCTATTATATATAAACAGTCTAAAGGCGATAATTCCAAGTTACTTAAAACCTTAAATAACACGTCAGCATAAACAGAGAAAAAGAAGCAACTCAAAGTTACCTTACATCACTTACATAAGCAGAAATCTGATGCCGTCAAAAGAGAGACAACGCCTATAACTTTCACGTCTGATTGAACACACGACAAAGTTCTTCTTTTTCCGATTTTGTTGGATATCTTTTCAATTCGCCGATCGGTTTTTTCTTATTTCGGATGGCATGTGGTATTTTATGGCGCCCAGTAGTTGCTGTTCGGTCATATTCTTCTCGAACGCTTTCAACTAGTACATTCGATTTTTGTTGTTATCATTTTATTTATTGACATTTATTGATATTTATTGATAATTGTCGTTTTCTTTTTCTTTATTGAGATTTGGCGTATTTATAGTAAGTTCTAATTTTTTTGTTATCAAGATATGTGCATGGTGGGTAGGGGCGAATTATTTTTATTCTAAATTTCGATTTTTTTCATTTTTATATTTTGTTTATTTAGTTTATTTATTGTTAGTTAATGAATAGAGTTATTATATTTGTCTCGATATTAAATAAGATCCGGTTAATAAGAGACTGTAGCTTTAATTAGTATGAATAAAAACCTCTCGGCGAATTGAAAAGTTATCCAGGAAAATCGGAGTTGTGTTCAATCAGACGTACTTGAATATTGACTTGCTGCCAAAATATACTAATACAGGGTGACAAAAAAAAACAGAGGACATTCAATTGTTTTTCTGAGCATTTTTAAGTCAACGGAGAAAAAAAAGGCCAAAGACCCTAGTGTTTTGATGTGATGTTTTGAATATAATAAACTAGTTATGACCAAAGTTTCATTTCATTCGGACAAAACACTAAGAAACGGGGCCTAATTAGAGTTGGGGCCCGTTTCTTTTGGGTCACCCTGTATATATGTGTGTGTATATATATATGTAATCAACAAAAATATATAATAATGCATATAAATTTAATCATTCATTTCATATGGAAATTACATCATTCGGAATAGAGTACATATATGTTTTTTATACTTTAGTATTTCGAAGCGTAATGCTTCTCATCAAAAGTTAATCAAAGTTAACAGATAGGAAATGTGACGTCAAGCGATAGGCACATGAGGATAAAATATTGGGGCATCTAGGATAGAGGGCAAATAGTATAGCGTTTGAGGGGGAAAGCTGGTGAGCTGTTGTAATGAAGGTGGCGGAATCCAGAACTGGGATTTTGACATATTGGATAAGAGGAATGGGGTGGGATAAGGAGGGAGGTGCAGTGATATGTTAGGGGTTATGAGTTCAATACGTGTGATATATGAGGAAATATACAATTACTTTTTAAAGAATAGAAGTAGTAATAAGACATAATGGTAACAAGATCGTATAAAATAAAGGAGTATAGGAGCATATAGGAGTATAGCTGGATTCAAACGGAGTATCTTAAAATTAAAAACAAAAGTTAGACCAGAGTATGGCTGTAAATGCATGACAATATAAGATAGTATAAACAAAATCAAATTTATAAAATAAAATAGAAATACAAATTTAACAAAGATAGTAATAATAATAATAACAAACAATAATAGTAGTAATACTAAAAATAATAATAATACTAAAAATAATAATAATAATAATAATAATAATAATAATAATAATAATAATAATAATAATAAGTGTACAGTGAATATAAAGTAATAGTAATATGTTTAATGATAAAAGTAAGGCATAATATAAAAAATAATGATGGAAAGTATAATGAATTCAAAAATAGAGATTTTAATAATAAATACAACAATAATAATAATAATAAATACAATAATAATAATAATAATAATAATAATAATATAAAGAAGAAGAAAAAAGAATAATAACCATAAAAATAAACAAACATAAAAGGATAATGTATAAAAAAAATAAACATATATATAAAAGGAAACAGAAAACTAGGGGAGAGATACTAAGTAATAGAAACAAAGTAATATATAGAGTGATGAGAGAAGCTATATATAAAAAAATATTTCACAACAAAAAAAATAACTAAAGGAATAAACATCTAAGTTCCACATTACATGTTGAGCCTTTTATTATCTCGATATCTATTTAAAGATGTTTTTCTAATTCCGCTTGGTTCACTTCTTATATATATATATATATATATATATATACATAGATTCAATTCAATGACTTCGGTCAACTGAATTAGTATATCAGTTCTTAATCTTTAGATTATGGGCTCCCCGGAAAATTCTACATTGCAACAGACTTCTTATATGCTTACCTTTAACCCTTAACCTCGAGTGGCTTCCGGGCCTTGATAAGTGGTGACCACCTTGTAAAAAAAACACATATTTGTTCACCAACAATGGTTCAAGTAAACTATGGTTCCATTTATATATATATATATATATATATATATATATATATTGCACTGAAGACATTTTAACATCTAAATCTGACCTCCAAGATCGCCATGCGCATGGAATATGTGCCTACATTAAAGATGGCTTTCCGTTTAATACGGATATCCAAAGAAACCCTAATTTACCTTATGCTTCCGGGTTGCACTTGCTTACACCACCGCATTTATATTTGCCCTGTATCGCCCCCACAACAGCGGGTTTACTGTCTTTAAGAGTAATTCTGAGAAAATTAACTACATCCTGTCTGCTCATCCTTCGGCTAACATTCACATCTGTGATGAATTCAATGTCCACAATGTGGAATGTCTGACCCATTCAAACAAGACAGATGATGAGGGGAGGTTTTGTCCTGATTTCTCCATTGCCTATGACCTCACTCAGATTGTTCACGAACCCACACGTGTGCCGATACTACCGGTCAATATGCAAGCCTTCTATACCTTTTTCTTACAACTTCCCCTGAACTATGTTTATATTCCGTTCTACCTCGTCTGAGATCCTCCGAATACTTCGTTGTATCAGTTAAGATAAAAATGAAACGTAATAAGTCTTCAGACGTACCTCTCCACCGTACAGTATTTTCATATTCTATGGCTGACTGAGATAGCTTCAGTACATTTATATCTGATCTACCTCTGCATTCCATGTTTAAAAAGGATGTGTCCTCTATAGTATCAGACCTGACCGAATGGTTAATTGTAGGTATAGATCGATTCATACCATACAAAATATTCCAACAAAAACCGAACAGGCAGACATGGTTCTCCCCAGAATGTGCTGCTGCCATCGCACACAGAAATCACTTTTTCCATAGCTACAAACGTAATAGATTTAGGAAGAGACTAAAGCAGGACTGCGAGCAACCACTGTAAAAGAGTAATAAAAAATGCAAGAGAGCTATATGCTCAGTCCGTTAAATCCAAAGTAGCTGAGAAGCGCTTGGTTTCCACCAGTTTCGGCAAATAACAAACAGGATTCTGAACAGAAGCGTGCGTTCTATGCCAACCATCATTGACCTAAGGTCATCTCGTCATCATCAGACAAACCCAAACTATTTGCCAAAAACTTTGCAGCTAATTCTACCCTATACGACCAGGGCCATCAACCCCCCGTATTTCTTCATATAACAGACAACACGCTATGCAATATGCAAATATCTGTGCGTGATATTGCCAAGCTAATCAAGAACCTTGATTCCAGTAAAGCACCTGGCCCCTACGGCATTTCAATTACAGTGTTGAAAAAGCTTCACCCAGAACTTGCTCCCATACTTACAAAACTGTTTAAGCGTTGTCTTAAGAATGCTTCCCAACACCCTGGAAAAACTCATCCATATGCCCTGTATTTAAGAATTTAGGTGATAGATCATCTCCCTCTCAGTACAGACCAATAAGTCTACTGTGTGTCATGAGTAAGTTACTGGAATCCATATTAAATAAAGAAGTAGTCAACCACCTCAGCAGAAATTTTGGTGACATGCAATATGGTTTCCGTTCTGCCAGATCTACAGCAGATGTGCTAACGGTTATATCTCATAGGATTAGTTAATCTCTCGGCAAAGGCTTCCTTTCTAGGGCAATTGCTCTTGACATATAAAAGGCCTTCGACAAAGTATGGCATAAAGGCCTACTTCACAAGATTTCCAGCTACGGTATAACTGGAAATACTTTCTCGATCATTAAATCATTTCTCTCTGATAGGCTCATAAGAGTAGTGGTTGATTGACAGACATAAGAAGCCCACGGTATTAATGCTGGAGTCCCTCAAGGGTCCATTCTGGGCCCAACTCTCTTCCTGATCTACATCAATGATCTCCCAAAACACATACTGAAATCATTCGTTGACATCTATGCTGATGAGACTACCATCTATGGCAACACATCAAAGGCCGTAAATGACAAAATTCTCTCTGATTCTCTCTCCTCTGATCTTGAGCGCGTGGTACAATGGGGGAAGAGGTGGCTGGTTACTTTTAATGCATCTAAAACCAAACTCCTATCTTTACACCATCAACGCTCTGATCCCTATCTGGCATCAATTGAAATGGATGGCTCTCGTCTAGGGGAGGCTCCATGTTTTGACAAGCTTCTGGGATTGACCTTTACTTCTGATCTGAAATGAAACACGTACATCAAATCTGTTGCCAACGTCGCTGGGAAAATTGTGGGATCCTTCTACCGCTCCAGTAGATATCTCACTGCTGATGCAATTCTCTATCTATATAAAAGCCGAGTACGTCCAAGGATGGAGTACTGCTGCCACATCTGTGCAGATGCTGGTAAAAACAGTCTATCTTGCCTTGACAGATTACAAAATAGACTTCATAGCTTACTTGGGTGCCCTTTCTCTTCCCTCCAACCTCTCTCCCACATAAGAGACGTTGCAAGCCTGTCTTCGTTTTATCGTGATTTCCATTGCAAGTACTAGTCTGAGTTCCAATCTCTGGTCCCCCTCGCCAATCTTTCACGAAAAACACCCATCTAGCTGAAACCACTATCAAAAATTTTCCCCACTCTTTATCTGTGCCTAAATCAAAGCATAGATTCCATGAACAAAGTTTTTTTCTTAGAAGTGCACTTCTGTAGAACTCTGTTCCGTTTGTCTGTTTCTCACCTTACTACAACTTGGATGTCTTCAAGTCCAACATAAACAAATTCCTGATAAGCCGTCCCCTTAAGTAAGGCACCTTATCAAATCTCTATTTCTAACGATTACTACGATATTATCCCATTGATTACTGTTATCGCAATAACTCTTATCTCCGAGTGGCCTCCTGGTCTTGATAAGTGGTGACTACTATGTAAAAAAATAAATGTTTAGCTTAAAGTACTAAAGAAAAAGACAACTGTTATTATACATTTTAATTCAAAATGATTATTTTTATATGACATGAAATGCATAATTTTTAGCAAATATACACCTTTAAATTAAATAATTAAATAATTCTTACCTTATATACACCTTTAAATTAAATAATTAAATAATTCTTAGCTAATATACATCTTTAAATTAAATATTTAAATAATTCTTACCTAATATACACCTTTAAATTAAATAATTAAATAATTCTTAGCTAATATACAACTTTAAATTAAATAATTAAATCATTCTTACCTAATATACATCTTTAAATTAAATAATTAAATTATTCTTAGCTAATATACATCTTTAAATTAAATAATTAAATAATTCTTACCTAATATACACCTTTAAATTAAATAATTAAATAATTCTTAGCTAATATACATCTTTAAATTAAATATTTAAATAATTCTTACCTAATATACACCTTTAAATTTAATAATTAAATAATTCTTAGCTAATATACAACTTTAAATTAAATAATTAAATCATTCTTACCTAATACACACCTTTAAATTAAATAATTAAATTATTCTTAGCTAATATACATCTTTAAATTAAATAATTAAATAATTCTTACCTAATATACACCTTTAAATTAAATAATTAAATAATTCTTAGCTAATATACATCTTTAAATTAAATATTTAAATAATTCTTACCTAATATACACCTTTAAATTAAATAATTAAATAATTCTTAGCTAATATACAACTTTAAATTAAATAATTAAATCATTCTTACCTAATACACACCTTTAAATTAAATAATTAAATTATTCTTAGCTAATATACATCTTTAAATTAAATATTTAAATAATTCTTACCTAATATACACCTTTAAATTAAATAATCAAATAATTCTTAGCTAATATACACCTTTAAATCAAATAATTAAATAATTCCTAGCTAATATACACCTTTAAATTAAATAATTATAGACATATTTAATTCAAAATAAGTTATCCCAACTTACTCATTTTTATTTTTAGGTGCTTATTCAAAAACGTTTCATATTACTAGACTAAGTAATTGTTTTAAGTATATTATAGTAAAGTGCATTGAAGTATATTGTACAATAATAACAAATGAAAATTGAATAGTTAAATATTAGTTTAAATGCTAGTTGGGCCTGACTGTGAAAATCTAACAAGATAACTTCATATGCTAGTTATGATGACGTAAACAACAGAATTTATTTCCAATAATCTGCTGTGAATATTGCTACTTTTTGGTAGGCAGTAATGTCTGCTTAGGTAATACCGGTATCAAACAAATTAGTTATTTGCTGAGAACATAGAAAGTATTCAAAGAGAAAAATGATATCTGTTCATATGCGTTTCGAATCTGACCTTACAAAAAGGAACCATCATTAACTGATATCGCTTTAATAAACGTGGTCAATCAGATTACGGTGATGTGAGATTGAATTTAACAACTATCTCCACTAAAACTAATACACTACAGTCGATATTCTAGATTTGCCGGATAATTTCACTTAATAGTAATGCGTTGCTATCTTCTGCTGGGGGGGTATCTTCGTTAAGCCATGTCGGAGAACGTTTCTGGAACGGCTGTTAAACACGATGAACGTTTCTGGAGCGGCTGTTACACACGATGAACTTTTCTGGAACGGCTGCTAAACACGATGAACGTTTCTAGAACGGCTGTTAAATACGATGAACGTTTCTGGAACGGCTGTTACACACGATGAACGTTTCTGGAACGGCTGTTACACACGATGAACGTTTCTGGAACGGCTGTTAAACACGATGAACGTTTCTGGAACGACTGTTAAACACGATGAACGTTTCTGGAACGGCTGTTAAACACGATGAACGTTTCTGGAACGGCGGTTAAACACGATGAACGTTTCTGGAACGGCTGTTAAACACGATGAAACCATAAACACACCTCCTTTAGATTAATGGGTTTATATGTTGCTGGCAACCTCTGCTGATGGGTATGCTCTTCTAGTTCTCTGTTGGCGTCAATACTGGCAGAACCGCTATGCTGGAACTGAATGCCTGTATAAAATATGCGTCAGACACATTTTCTCATAAAAATATAACTTTTATTATTTTGGTAGCTTATTATTTTAATAATTAAAGATACCTTTTTAACTCATTCTCGATAAATTTGAGAGCCTAACTTTTGCGACCCATCTCTGCCCAAACTCGGATTCCAACTGAATTATAATTCTACCCTCGTCGAAAGAGAGAAAGAGTGATAGAATGAGAGTGAGAGAGAGAAAAGATGATAGATAGATAGACAGACCCCGTACTGCGAAAAGGGAAGTGGCGAAGGTTTAACCCAAGGTTAGTCGATCGAAAAGAAGGGATGACTTTCGAAAATATCGGCGAAAAAAGCGACCCCTCCAAGTTGAGGGTGAAGGAATTTGTTTTTAGCCAATTTTTCGATATTTGTCGTCCGAAGGGTGAAGCTTCAAAACGGTATCGATCTCGCGAAAATCCGTACTCTCTGTTGAAAGTTTTAAGCAGAGATACAAACAAAGATACAAACAAACATACATACATACAAACATACATACACACAAAAAACATACATACATTTAAACAGATAGGTGATATTTATACTATAGATGTCCTGATTAAAATGAATAAGATTATTATACTAAAATACTTAGAATTATCATTATCCTCATTATTATGTAGCTTAACGCCTTCGTTTATTCTTATTTTATTCTTTGCTTTGATTTCCTATGATTCATTGTTCACTATTAATTATTGTATTTATCTCAAGTATTTTAATATTTTATATTTTTAAACTACACTTTATTTTATGTTTTTTTATTGGTACTTGTTTGTTTTTCTTATTTTTTTATTCTAATGTATTTCATAATTGGAACATTATATACTTTTTTCATCTCTAGCAGTATTATATATGAGTCACTTTGTGCGTGTAAGCTTCTTCCTTATAGGTTCCGAAACGGCTGAGCATATCTTTTGCTAATTTCACACAACGCTAATGCATATGTCTGGTAGTGTTCTTAGATATATTTTTTTACAGAAATTCATCCGACAATTACCGAAAATAAAAAAAATCCGATCTTTAAAATAGCTTTCATCTTTGATAGATAAAAAAGAATAATTTTTACATTGCGTTATTCCAGCAAGGGAGATAATAGAATTTCAATCATTTCTTCCAAAAAAAAAACAACAACAAAAGATTTATATATAAATATAACACACACACACATATATATATATATATATATATATATATATATTATAAAACAGATTTATTCTATCTGGAGATATAGCTTAGTGAAAGAGCATTCAACTACAGATCGAATGATCCTCTGTTCAAACCCGGGTGTCCCCCACCATTTTATTGGAATTTTTTCTTACTAATGAGTTCAATTGACGATAAAAGAAGAGGTACCATTTAAAATCACAGCAAATCAATTCTTCGTTAGCATATTTTAAAATAAAATTAATCAGAAGTGAATTTTCCAGGGCATTCATCGTCAAGCCCAACTATCAGATTACATAATATTGTAAACAAACACAGACGGAGTTTGATAAACGATATTATCATTATTATTTTATATATATATATATATATATATATATATATATATATATATATATATATATTGTTTGCAAATTAATTCACCTGGTAAAGTATTCCTCGTAATATATAATATTCAATGGGGGATTGTTTCTATAATAATACATACGTAATCTACATAAATTAAAATATCGTGTTTAATCGTATTGTACGACTGAACAACGCCGAGCGCCAGCTAATTATTATTATTATTATTATTATTATTATTATTATTATTATTATTATTATTATTATTCCATTAACTTCACAATGTTGTGATGTTTTACGCCGGTTTTACCCCTCAAGAACGGACTCTTACACAAAATCTAGTGAGGATAGTCAAAGAGTCAATTAAATGAAAAGCACCTGGCGTAGGATATTTGCTGAGCCAAGTAGAACTGACTTCTCGAGTACGATGATATATCTGATTCCTATTATTATTATTATTATGACAATAATAATAATAATAATAATAATAATAATAATAATAATAATAATAGATTGGCATAAAATCACATAATATGATATTCTATGTCCCTGCCCATACTAGATACATGTATTCAAAAATAATGCTAGAATTTTATTATTTTTTCTTGCTTGATTTCTATATATGATCTTATGAGGGGCGCTTAAAGACAGAGTATTGGGAATTACCGGAAATATAATACAAGTAATATTCCAGATGCTTATATAGTGTTGTGTTTGAATATTTGGAACTAATATAAATAATGCGCTAATTTTGTCTGAAAATACCATATATTTCAAGACGTTTTAGCCCGTTAAAAACGAGCCAATGTTATAGACCATTGTCTTAGAATGAGTGAGTTTTGCTTAATTACTGGTTGAATATGTTTTTATTTGTACTTATTTGAAATACTAATCCCTATTAATATCTGTGCATCGAACGGATACCATAATACTTTGTTTACCACGCCTTTTGATAACAAGCTCCATACAAAATTTCAGCTAGATCGCCTTAGTAGTAAACTTCTATATCAAATTTGATATGTTAGTGACTAATCCTTATTAATATCTAAGTGTGAATCGAATGGATACCATAATATTTAGTCCGTTGCACTTAATCATAACAAAAGTTTGTGCAAATTTTCAGGAAGATTGGCCAAGTAGATTCTTGGAAAAAGTAGAACATATAGACAAACAAACTGACATCTAGTGGGGCTAATATATATATATATATATATATATATATATATATATATATATAGTCATCCACATACAGTGTTGTTTAGCTGTATCATAGCTCATCAGTGCGGTTAGACAGGCATATATATATATATATTTGCATGAATGAAAACATGCTGCTATATATATATACATATATATATATACATATATATATGTATATATATATATACATATAGCCAGTAGAGTTTAGTTTCCTAGAAGTACATCCAATGAAACAACATGTGCCTACCAAAATAGTGCTCAATGAGTGAACAGAGCAGGTATATTAATTTTATTTATACAAACATTAATGGCTACATATGTGCATACATGTTTCTGTAATCACCCACGTTGGGGGATTACGTCTTCAGGCCAAGAATTACCGTCGAAAGTAATATTTCCACCAAATACATTTTCCTGTTTCGTTTATCAAGTTAGAATGCAACCTGGGTGGGAGTCATAAAAAACGGTAAGAGGATGAGTGAGGTCTTTGAAGATAATAAACATCTTTTTCGTTTCCCTTTCCCCCATCCAACCTAACTTTTGGTTTTTATGGCATAAGGTACTTGAGAATTTAGTTTTCTTGTCTTGGAGTCTGTAAGTTAAGAACCTTAGCAATGGTCAACTAAGTACTGACCGGTGCCTTTTAATCTACATCCACCCACACATACATGCAACACACATACAACACACACATACACAGACACCGCCACACACATACACACATTAATACATATATTCAAAAGCGAATCCATGCTGTACGCTTTTATTTTATTCACAACACACATACTGAAACTAGACAATAACTCTAAAACTATGCAGGAATAAAGTTAAAAATTACATTAAGGTAAATAAAAGAAAACAAAAAATAAATAAAATTAAATAAAAATAAATAAAAATAAAATAAAATTAAAACAAATAAATAAACAAAATATGAATAAATATAAAACACGAAAGTTATCTAAACCCCACATGTACCTATATACATATATCAATATTCTTATAAATGCCTACACTTTGCTACACCCGCGCATATATACACACACACATTACAGACATCCAGAGACAAATAATAGCATTTTTCTTTACTTCTGTAGCGTGGTAACCCCTTCGTATATGCAATAGTATGCTACCACACTCCAGATGGGTGTATATATATATAAACACACACACACACACATACACACATACATACATACATATATATACATATATATACATATATACATACACACATACATACACATATAACATTTATATAAACAACATTCGGACATCCATACATTCTTGTAATCTATATTGTTACAACAATCATATACGAGGCAGCCTATTCTAATAGTTCAGAAATATATGTGCATATACATACATCTACATACATACACACACAGAAATACATCCATATACAAACATACACACAGATATATAGATACACATATATATAAATATACAAACATACATGCATACATAAAATACACTTATACATACATACTCACACAAATATAGACATATACATATATACATGTACCCTGCCACCAAATGATACATCTAAAGTAGAAACAGACATGAATACATTTACTATATAAATTCCCTTTTTCTATCAAACTCCACACGCATAGTTATATTTCATGGCCCCACCCGCTTGTTACATTTTCCTAAGTTGTAGGTTTTTTCTGTAAAAATTTACACTACGTAAAAATTTATATTGAATTCAGCATGAAGTTCATAGGCCTATCCTCATATTAAGCAAACACTCTTTCGATGGTAAGGCAGATATACATAAGATGTATCACGATACAATAATAATATATAATAACACATGACAGAAATCAGAGTTGCAAATAAATCAAATTTTAGTCATTCAATGAATTAAAAAATTTATGACGTGAAATGTTTGAATTTCAAATCAAAAGATTTTCATTATTCCATGTAAGACAAAGAATACATTTGAAATATTATAACTCATTATCCTATCATTTCAGGTCATAAATTTTTAAATTCACCGAATGACTAAAATTATATATATATATATATATATATATATATATATATATATATATATATATATTGGATGGTTACGTATCTAGGCACTTTTAAATCTTATTACTGTTTTCAAAATTTACATTGTTGATTTTTTGCTATTTAGCTCTTATATACAGTGCTTCCAATATTTTTAGTCTTTTTACGTTTGAATTCGTATGAGTGATTTGTGTGTTTTCAAATAGGACTTTTCTAAATTGGGAATGTGGCAGCTATGTTGTTTTAGGTGTTAGCAAATCGAGCTTGTATCTGAAAGGTATAGGGTTAATTATCTGGACAATGTGTTGTCGTGTCCAATAGAGCTATTAGTGTGTCTATTGTTGGAGGATGCATTCTCTCAAGGGGCATTTGAATTGGAAAACTAAATTGGTTTCGTCGGCTTATTTTGTTGTCCGGGACGTGATGTTTTTAATTATGAGGTTAGCAATTGTTAATTTCGTGTAGTAGATAATAAATCTCATCTTATTATTTTGGACTGTGGATATATATATATATATACATATATATATATATATATATATATATATATATATATATATATATATATATATCGATCTATTACATTATTTAGTACCTTTTCATCTGATTTTAAATTGTAGTTGCGATCGAATATATTGATGGATTGCTGACTTGGTTATTATTAGTTTGATTTAAGTTTCTACTGTTTGTTTTCTTTGTTTATCAACTAAGAAATTGGGGAATTGGTTATTAATTAAGATCTGTTTGATGTTTTTAATTCGCTTTAGATTTGTTTATTAATTTCAGGAGATCAATTGCGTTCAATTAATTAAATTCTTTATAATTGCTGCTTTGTATCGTTATGGACATTCCCTTTTGAAATTTAAGATACAGGAATTGGTTGCAATAGTCTTTTTATACAAAGAACTAATTCATTTATCTTTGCTTGAGTCTACAAGAACGTCGGAAAGTGGAATAATATTGTTTATATTTAATTCATAAGTGAAAGCAAGTGCGGATTTTTTTTAATGATCCTTCAGTTTCTCTATTTTGTTATTATTGTCTGCAAAAAATATTGTCGACGTACCTAACATATGTAGAAGGTTTTTTAATGATATTAAATATTTTATTCTCAAAGTTAGACATGTAAAAAGTGCTAAAACGTAAAATTAAATTAGAAACCTAGACTAAACTAATAACAACTAAGTTAACAATCCCCACCCTATCAATATATTCTATCTTAACCAGCCACACCATAATTTTAAATCAGATGAGAAAGTACTAAGGAATATAATACATCGATGTATATCGCCAGTCAATAATAATAAAGCCAGGTTTATCAAATACTACAAAATATTAACAACTGCTAACCTTATAATTTAAAAAGAAAAAACACTTTCCAGACAACAGAAAGATTCCCGAGTTCTACAGAAATTCCAGAGTTCGAAAGAAAGAATCCAAAGTTCAACAGATAGATTCCCGAGTTCGAGAGAAAGGCTTTCGAATTCTTATGAAAAAGAAAGGACTGATATTGTGTCATGAGGTGAGGAAGAAATGAAAAGACAGGTTTTTCGTTCTAATATCATGAAAGTTAATGACTAGAATTATGAAATTTGTTTAAAGTCTTAAGATGCCTAAATGAAATGCAATTTACCTACTGTTTACAGAAATGCCATCAATTCTGCCGAATCAGAAGAGAAGTGCAGAAATGTTTTTTTTGGAGGGGGGGATAAAACGAACGTGCTAACTGTTTCGTAAATATATGGAATAGTCTAAGAGCAGGAAAATTTTGCTAGAATATTTGTATATAAGTAAATGCAGTTCTACTAGTCAGAATTAATATAATGATCATGGCTCGTGTATTCAATCCAATAACTGTCTATGTATTAATGCTATTGTAATACGTAAACCGACTCTAAAAGCTATAATACCTACTTTAATAACAAATCTGGACATGCAGATATTTGAGAGAAAATGGTTCTGGGGTGAGTGAGAGGACTTTATGACTAGAGAGTGAAATTGTTTCCTACCATCTTTGTTGGAATATGTATTTGAGAGACTCATGTTGTTTTAAATATAATAATTTTTAAACAGAGCTGAAATGTATGCATAGTTCTGTAAGTGGTGAGAGTGCAAGGTTTGTTTCAGAAGTATTTGATAAAGTTTCTATTGAAACTGTATTGGCAAAGGAGAAAAAATTGAGATTATATATAGTGTGTGTTTGAGGGATAGAGAGGGGGAGAAGCAGTAGAAGTAGGGGAAAAGAGTATGGACATAAAAAAATGAGAGAGGGTTCAAATTGAGGGAGGTGAAAGAGAGAAAAGACGGGTAAAAGAGAGAAAGTAAGAATATAAGTGAAAGAGAGTGATTGGAGAAGGAAAGAGATGGATGTATATGACAGAGAAAGTGGGAAAAGAGAGAGAGAGGGGGCAATACATGAAGAGAGAAAGCGACGGAGGAAAGAAAGAAAAAGAGGCGGAGAGCACAAAAAATGAGGGAAGAGGGTTAGTGGCCTGAAGAGAGAGAGAGAGTAAGCTGTGGGAGAGATAAATAATAATAAAAAAAATAAACTTATCCTTTGCATATCTTTAGAGTTATAGTCACGTGAACACCAGCAGAAGTGACGAAGGAGGACGAGAATAACTTTTCATCTTTCTCTCCCTTTTTCTCGCCTTTTCTTGTGAACGCCTTCAAAATCGGTAATGATCCGAGTCAGCATTAAATAAGTGGCAGTCGAGAAAGAAAGAAAGAAAGTGGAAGACGGCGTCACGGACGAACATCCCTCGAATTGATCCGCAAGACAGAAATCAATCTTTTATGCTTTTCTTTGGTAGTTTTTTGTTTTTCATTGTCCGCCCTCCCCCCATTCAAGAGTCGATGACTGAGATGAGAAAAGATTATTTACGTAACGGCAATCATACATACACAAGATGCTGCCCATATTCAGACTCATTTTCATCGTTTCTCGGTTGCCACGGTATCTTTCATCCGGCGCCTTTGTCTTCTAATGGACGACTCCTTTCATAAAAAAATATCAAACCGTAAAACCCGCCGCTGGCTAAAAATCCGGTCATTCAAGTTAATCTCGCATCATTGCAAAATGATCTACGAAAAGGCCAAAACAATTCTTTACAAATATTATGGCTACCAAAAAATAATATGGGTGTCCGGAAACTCGTTAACGGAAGACTCGTACACGGAAGACTCGTCTATGGAAGACTCGTCTATGGAAGACTCGTCCATTTTTGATAGGTAGGAAATTTGGGCAATTATTGAATAAATATCGATTGAAAACACATTTTATAGCCGTTCTTGAACAAGATATTGTGTTAAAAGAGACTACAACCCCACAATATTTTTTTTTATATTTTTACTTGATTGTCATTGTTTTAAAAAAGATAACCTCGTTTTTCTAAGTGTTCATTTTCTATCAAGCTAGGAAAGATTTTAGTGGTTTAACTTATTGTGAAGCGTTTATTAAGTTAAAAAACAAGTAGTGTCGAGTGTTACGTGAGAACAAGAAAAATATTTGATATGAGAGGACCACATCTTGAGAGACTGTATAATTATTTGTATACTCGCTCAAAAATAGAAAATTAAAGAAAATACGGAGTGAGATATAGTTTAAAAGTAAATTTTAACATAATTCTTTTCTTATTTAAAAATTAAAATGGTTGCGAAATATAATATGACTATTTAAATGTAAAATAATAATCCCTCTTTTGTTTATTAAACTTTTTGTTTAAATAGCTTTATTTAAAAAGTTTGTTTAAATAGTTTTATTAAAAATGTTGTTTAAATAGTTTTATTAAAATTTTTGTTTAAATAGTTTTATTAACATTTTTGTTTAAATAGTTTTGTTAACATTTTTATTTTAAATATTTTTATTAAACATTTTTATTTAAATAGTTTTATGAAAAAATTTTGTTTAAATAGTTTTGTTAAAATTTTAATAAAACTATTTTTAAAAAAATTAATAAAACTATTTAAACAAATTTTTTTAAGAAACCAATTTGTTTTATTAAAAAATGTGTTTAAATAGTTTTATTAAAAAAAAATTACTAGTTTTATTAAAAAAAGACTCGTAAATAAAAACTGCACTCTACATTAAGAAAAACATTGACAAAAAGATGAATAACTTGTTTTTTATGTTTGTTTACAGAATGCCATGTGCGGGTTCGAAGGTCAAAGTGAAACGGTATCGACCGAAAGCTATTTCTCTTGTTTTCCTCCAATACTGGAGTCTTTAAACCTTAATTGATCAAAAATTATTAAGATTAATAACTTTGTACTAATAATTTAAAAATGGGCGACTATTTTTCTAAAATTTTCTTAATTTGTTAGATGAGGATTTATAAGTTGGATTATTCGATTTGCAGTTCTAATCTTGAGTGTTTTCACCGTTTTAGTCAATGTTACCATCGCAAGAATCCGTAGCATAATAGGTATAGCGCAAAGTAAAAAAAAAAAGTCACTTCTAAATAATACAATTCTGGGAATTGAAGATCCAATTCTTAGTGTGAGAGTAAAACTTTACTACTGGATTTTACCAAGTGCATTATCCACTACGCCACATATCATCGGTGACTCTTCTGGGGGTTCAAGGTTCAATCTTTAGTGTGGGTGACACCCAAAATAAAATTTCGAATTGCTTGAGTTTCCTACCTAGATATGGCTGACAGAAGGAGAGCATGCTATCCCCGTGGATTAAATAAAGAATTCCGTTCGAAATTTCGTCTAGATCCCCGAATTCAACAGAAAGATTCTCTATTTTGATGGAAACATTCCAGAGTTCGACAAGAACCACGTCAGTTAGTAATAGCATAAAACTTACCAAATATTTACAACAGCATAAAAATGAAGTGCCATATATCAGAGTAAATTATTTTTTACCTATTGTGTAGATTTCAAATATCTTTCAAGGCTATATCAACAATAGCGTGAAAGAAAACCCACAAAGCACAAAATAGGCTCAAAACAAGATAGACGGAATAAATAAAAAATAATCATGTCAGCTTTCAATTATGCCTGCGCAGTTAAAAAAAATTCGCTAAAACACTTTTGCGCGGCTAAAAAAAATTCGAGCCGATTACTGCTCGTAAAGGCATTGAAAACTTGAAGTAGTCAGTCTCCAGCAGTCAGCTAAAATCAGTCACATCGACTGGTCAAAAGAAAGGACGTAATTACACTCTACCTGAAGTATCATGAACCTAACGATATCACATAATACTCCTACACTTAAAAAAGAAGACAAATATACAAACTTTTCCATACAAACTAATCCATTCCTCACATCGAGGAGCACAATTAAACTGCATTAACATTGGTACACGAAGGAAACAATTCATTTTTACAAACAACTTTTGCATCTTGTAAATGCATGTATCTTTTATATTTGTGCATCGATAATTGTGTTTTTATAAACTGTTGTTTTGTTTCTCAAGTTTAGATTTTATATAACATTTTACTCAATTAATGCGAATCTTCTTCTATCTTCTATCTATACTCCTATAAATTCGTTTTCTTTTGTGTGTGTTGATATTCATATTAAAAACCCTATTTTCTATTTATTTAAAAAGGAAATACAATTTTCTTATATATGGGTTGTGGAAATGCATTCACTAGCAAAAGATCTAGCTAATTTGCATATTCTTTTAAACATTCATTTTAATTAATTCCCTATTAGTTGCTTCGGTTTTCTTATGGGATGATCATCTAGAGTTAACTATTACGGTTAATTATATTCATGCAGATATTCTGTATGATTTATACTTGCATAATATTTCCGTAAAACCTTTACAGTAAACAAAAAATTGTTTCCATATATACTAATGCATACGTTTATATTTTTGTTTAATCTATTAGTCTATCTATCTATCTATATATCTATAAAAGTGAACGTGTCTGTGTGTCTTTGTATCTGTGTGTCTGTGTACATTTCCCTACGCAATAACTCTGTGAATTTTAAGTCTACAGACTCGAAATTTGATATACAGGGTACTGAGATTTGGGAAAATCGATGTGATTGGTTTTAACGATTTGACCTTTGACCAAACTCCTCCGAACATTTTTGGGTCTACACACTTGAAATTTTAGATATAGGTTCCTTGGACATGGATCTAACTTAATAACTTGATTTGAGCCCAAAACAATAAATGTTAAGGGGTCATAATAGGGGTCAAAGTTAAAACAAATTGGCCGTTTTTTGTTTTTTTTTCCTTTGCTCAGCATACACCTCCAAACACCCGGGCAACACCGGGCACCCATGCTTGTATATCTATAAAAGTGAACGTGTCTGTGTGTGTAAATTTCCCTACGCAATAACCCTGTGAATTTTAAGTCTACAGGCTCGAAATTTCATATACAGGATACTGAGATTTGGTAAAATCTTTGTGATCTGTTTTGGGCCAGAAATTTGGCTGTTAAGGGTCAAAGTTCAACGATTTGACCTTTGAGAACTCTACCAAACTCCTCCGCCAATTTTGGGTCTCAACACTTGAAATTTTAGATATAGGTTCCTTGGACATGGATCTAACTTAATAACCTAATTTAAGCCCAAAACAATAAAGGTTAAAGGGTGATAATAGGGGTCAAAGTTTTAAAAAATTGACCGCTTTTTTTCTTTTTTTTTTTTTTTTGCTCAACGTACACCTCCAAACACCCAGGCAACGCCGGGCTGAAATGCTAGTGTTGAATAATATAGTAAAATTAGACGACGGATGTTTAAAAAAAGGTCATAAATAAAACAGTCGATGTAAGGTTTGTTAAGTAGTAAAAGTGAAGTTACCATTTGAAGTTAAACGAGTTGAGGCCATGTGTCAGTATATTACGTCACTAGCGACACCCAGATGATAAACTTAGAACATCTTCAAACTTTACCTGAAAAGAAAGTGTGAATGCGTTTGCATGTTGTGGTCATGCGGGACTTTAGTATTCAAAACAAAAATAGTGGTATAGTTTTTTTTTTAAAGTGTACTAATAACAGTGTGTTACAGAAGTACACGTCATTATTCTTGGGCCATAACTGCCACAAATCGTCGCCATTATTGTCTCTATGTAATCGGTTCTGCCCGTTTGTAACTCTTAAATTTAATAAAATGTCGTCTTACTCAAGCTTAAAATAGAATTTCTATCACTAACCGCGCAGATTGAATGAAATGAGTGAAGAGAAGAGGAGGGCGAGAGAAAGAGGAGAATGGGGAATAGGGAGGTGTATTTAATCAGATGTATCCATGAATCTGAATTAAATGCTCTGTCGGCATGTCAGAAATAGTATTATCATCCCTAAACGCGTTTATTTCTTTTATTAGATTTATTTTATTGTGAATCACTCAGTGCACAGGTTGCGTCTTAGGTTGTGGTATAGTATAACTGATCTCATGTCCCATAGAGAATGGGATGAGGGTATTATTTATGTATGTGTGTATTATGTATGTATTATTTATGTTTACCAGAGAAGAGAATGCAATTTTTAACCTTAATGATTACACGCTGTCATTACTCCATATTAATTAACATGCAAAGCTAGAAAACAACAATGAAAGCAAAGAGAAGAGATAACGAAATGCTGCTACGTGTTATCTATACGATGCAGTTCGAGTTGCCTTTGTAATGAGTTGTCGTTCGGATAACTTGCTAGTATCAAATTATTAGTCCCCGTAGTGCAGAATATATGGAAACGCATGAAAGGAAGAGAAGGGTGAAAAAAGAGAAGGGGAGTCAATACGATACGTCCACGCTCCTATTTTAGATGCTCTGTCGGCCTGCTGTGTATTTTTATTGATATTATTATTATTTCATCAAACAAACCATCTTTATACTAAAATCAAACCGACAGACTTTTGGGTATGATGATGTGGCTGTGTTCTATCTCAGCCTAAGTTTCACCTACCCAGGCTTTGTCTTCTCTCCCTTTTGAGAAGAGGTTAGTTTATTGCTAATCGCCTCGGACGCTCTTACAGGGAAATGCTGGCGGGGCTGCTTAGGCATTTTGTGTGTTTTCAGCACAAAACCCGCCATTATTGGGAGAGCTTTTCTCTGTCAGCTAAGGTATGGTCCGTATAGACCTCTAAAGCTTTAACTTTCTCAACCTTTGAGAAGGGGTTAGTTTATTGTTAATCGCCTGAGGCTCTCCTACTGAGGAACGACGATAGGGTTGCCCAAGTAATTTTTGGTCTGCCAGTGTGCTCTTTCTCTAGGTTGCGTTATTATTATTTTTTTTAAAACCCACTTTCTGGATGTGTATCTAATCTAATCTGGTAAGGGGAGATAACTAAATCTTACATCGTTAAACGCATAAATTGAATAGTCGTATCTTTGTGATATTTTTCCATCGTCTTTGTTTCCTAGATTTATTATTGTTGCAATTTTCATCGGCTCCGACGATCCCTTAACGGTGTTTTATTATCAAATTAGGGACTGTTGGTCGATATCGAGGTGGCGCCGTCGATGATGTAAATGCAGTGGTTTATCAGTGTTTATGGTGCGAAAGGAAGGAAGAGAATAAAATATTAAAGAAAGATTTATTTTCATAACAGTTGAACTTAATAAGAACAGAAATATCGCATTAGGCGAGAATAACAAGATGCGACACATATTGGTACTTATGCAGAGAACGATCCGCTTTTCCGTGGATGCTGTGTCGGTATATTCCAGCAGCTTACGTAAACCACTGGAATATGCCGAGCAGCACTGATCAAATCTTAAACGCTAGAAAAAAAAGGAACACAAAATTATAGAAAACATTTATCGTATAATAATTTCAATGAAAAAAAAATGGAAATACAAAAAACGTCATACGGTAAGATTCATGATTAAATATTTATTTATTTGTAAAATAATGTGTAGCAACAAGTAAAAATAGTTTTTATTGATTTTAGAGGGTTTTTTTTTAAGAAATGTTTGTGTTAATGTTAGTATTTTAATGATTTCTGTTTGTTTTGTTTTGTTTTTTGTTTTTTTTCAAAAAATATTATTTTAATGAGAAATTTCTTATCAACTCGTGTTTTCTGTTAAAATTAGGGGCTAAGCGTTTTTTTTTGTTTTGTTTTTTTAAGATTTCCGGTTAACTGAAGGGTAACCGCCGTCAGCAGAGAGGAGTGAAAAGGGTTAGAGTAAGACTGAGCGTTTCGCCATATTCAGGAGGTTCACTTAACCTTGAGAGGAGGCGTTTAGTGAATATATGTGAAAAGGTTTGCAAAAAAAATCGGCAAGTTATCTGAATATTTACTTTGGTTATAGTAATTGACCAATAAAAGGAATAATTAGGCTTTGAGAATCAATGTTCAATCTGGGAATGAGATTTATAACCTATTCTGTGGCCCGCTAGTAAATAAATGATAAACTTCTAATAAATAAATGAATTTATGTTTGTTCCTATTTCATTGCCTCCCCGCGAGGGCAGAGTAAGACACAATGTCGGTTTTTAATATGAGGAAATCCAGATCCTTAAAAAAGGGGCAGTTTCGATAGAAACAAAAATTAAAGTTGTTTCAGTCATGAAGGATTTTCCTCCACTGACCGAGGACAGAAAAGATTAAGTGAAACATCAGAACATATACTACACTGTGATCTTGACCCAAAGATCAAATAAAAAAAGTATATAAATAAATATATAAATAATATAAATTTGTGTTTGTTTCATTTTTATTAAGAAAGAAAATGAAAGTTTTGAAATCGGAAATAATGTACAAAAAAGAAGGGAAACCTTTTCCTCGGCCTTATTGACATGATAATGTAACATTAATATTTATTCTCTTATCATTTTCTTATAAATTGCTAATCTTAATCGGGTAGAGCTTCATATATCCAGACAGGTTGACTTTCTCTCTGTCAAAAACTATTTTTCAAGTTAACTTTATCGCTCTTTCTCTCTCTCTCTCTTTCTCTCTCTCTCTCACACACACACACACACACACACATACACGCTCGCTCTCTCTCTCTTTCTCTCTCTCTCTCTCACACACACACACACACACATACACGCTCGCTCTCTCTCTATATATATATGTATATATGTATAATATATATATATATATATATGCAACCAACTTTTTATCTTTTTTTATTCATTATTATTATTATTATTATTATTATTATTATCCTATTTACTTTTGATCCTTGTGTGTTCTTAAGCAAAAATATATTCAATATGGCGGCCGCGTGTTAGAAAATTTACTCCAACCCGTCCGTCGCTATAAAACAATAAAATGAAATATTACATATTCTGATTTTATACGACCCACAAAGAAAACAAACGTTTTGAGATGCAGCAACCAACTGTAGGAAAAAATGCAATAAATGTTTTATCAATTTTTGAAGAAAGAACAACCAAAAGAAATGTTCTTAAAAATATTAGTGAATAAAAAATATTCCAATCTGAATAACTTACACATGATCTTGAAGAATGCAATGTCTGACAGCGTTTATATATTTATATATTCACACAATTTGTTTTAAAGTTTTCAGTTTACTGAAAATCAGCGTATGACATATATATATATATATATATATATATATATATATATATATATACCTTATATATACCTTATATAGTATATATTTACGATGCAATTTCTGCATTTCTGAATAGCTGTACGTATAAAAAATCCGGAGAGTATATATATATATATATATGGGTGCTTGAAGGCTTGTCAATGCAGGAATTATTCAATTATTCAGTCGTTGTAAATAGATAAATAAATAAATAATAATAATTCAATAGTTTTCAATAAATATTTTTTACCTGATTATAGATGATATATTCTCGACTGTAGATTGTATATCCCTCAAATATTTTCAGGAACAACCCCCACTTTCAAGAGGTAGAAAAGATATATCTCCTCTTTATGCTGCCGCTTTGTGTTTTATTTAAGTGGACGTTATGTCTTAATTTTATTTTGAAATGCTGATTTCTTTACAAGATATGGAGATGACATATTCATCCTGACATCATCTCGTGAAGAAGCTAATAAAATATTTACTAACTCTCAAAATGCAGACCCACATATTATATTTACTATAGAACATCGAAATATAGCCGGACACCTATCACTATTGATTTTACACTTTACTTCACCGAAACAGGTCAAATAAACACCAATTTATATAGGAAACCGAGACATTTTCATAAACTACAAGTCAGTATTCCCTAAAAAATATAGGCTACACTACAAATGAGACAAAGTGTATTTGTAGTAGGTGCACGAATAAAATAATGATCCCGTCCGTTAGAAAATTTTCACAAGTCCTCATGCAAAATGGATACCCCACATCACATAAGGACACGTAACAGAAAACTACACACACAATCTAACGCATGCTTTCTCAAAATGCTACATGTTAATAATATGATAACAGCCATATACAACGCCATTCGCAAAGTTCCAACATGAAGACAAAACCTATCTAAAACGAAAACCACACCAAGTAAAAAATCATTTTCATTATCTAACTATTCCATAAAAAAACACAGGGCTATACGAACGCACATATTCAATGTATCAAATCCAATGCACAATATGCAATGGGTCGTACATTGGAAGTACAATCAGTCCGTTGCATATCCGAATCAAAGAACAGGATACCACAAAGACCTCATTATTTTACAAACACGTATCTCAGACACACACAACGCCAATAAAAATCTCTGATTCTCTCTCCTCTGATCTCGAGCGCGTGGTTCAGTGGGGGAAGATGTGGCTGGTTACCTTTAATGCATCCAAAACCAAACTCCTATCCTTACATCATCAACGCTCTGATCCCCAGCTGGGATCAATTGTGATGGATAACTCTCGTCTGGGTGAGGCTCCGTGTTTTGACAAGCTTCTGGGTTTAACCTTTACTCCTGATCTGAAATGGAACACGTACATCAAGTCTGTTGCCAAGGTCGCTGGAAAGATGGTGGGATCCTTCTACCGCTCCAGAAGATATCTCACTACTGATGCAATTCTCTATCTATATAAAAGCTAAGTACGTCCAAGGATGGAATACTGTTGCCATATCTGGGCAGGAGCTGCTAAAAACAGCCTATCCTGCCTTGACAGAGTACAAAATAGACTTAGTGGCTTAGTGGGGGATGCCCTTTTCTCTACCCTGCAACCTCTCTTCCACAGAAGAGACGTTGCGAGCTTGTCCTTGTTTAATCGTTATTTCCATGGCAGATGCTCGTCTGAACTCCAATCTCTGGTCCCCCCTCGCCAATCTTTCACGAGAAACACCCGTCTAGCTGAATCCACTGTGAAAAATTTCCCCCACTCTATATCTGTGCCTAAATCAAAACGCGGATTCCATGAACAAAGCTTCTTTCTTAGAACTGCACGCCTGTGGAACTCTGTTCCGTCTGCCTGCTTCCCTCCGGACTACAATTTGGATGTCTTCAAGTCCAATGTTAACAAATTCCTAATGAACCGCCCCCTTAAGTAAACACATCAGCAAATCTCCTCACTAACTTAATGTACTTGCAATAACCCTTATCCCTGAGTGGCTTCCGGCCCTTGATAAGTGGTGATCACTGTGTAAAAAAAAAAAAAAAAAATTGTTAAAATACTGTGACCTGAAAGAATCAAGGAAATTTAAGATTAATAAATCGATATTGATCGAAAAATTAAAACCAAAAATCTATTATATAAATCTCACTTGTCTGTTTAAATGTATGTATGTATGGATGGATGGATGGATGGATGGATGGATGGATGGATGGATAGATAGATGGATGGATGGATGGATGTATGGCATAATCACGTTGACACGCCGATTCTCGTCAGATCACCGAAGTTAAGCAACGTTGAGCCCGGCTAGTACCAGATGGGTAACCATTTGGGAATTCTAGGCGCTGTATGTGCTTTCCGCTTATCTCGGCATTGTTTTCGGTCGTCCTGAACCTCCACTTGCCACTCGTATTCAACAATGTCGACTCAGGAGAGGTGTGGTTGGAGATTGCGCAACACTTGGCATAAAAATTTCACGCGCAGGCACCCTTACAGTGGGTATCCATAGTCTGTCAAGACTGAAGGAAGACTTTTTTATGTATATATGTATGTATGTATTTATGTATGTATGTATGTATGTATGTATGTATGCCTAAAGAGGCGATTGATTTTCATGAGATCGGTATCGCTTTTAAGGTTTACCCTTCGGACGACAAATATCGAAAAATGGACCAAAACATGCGTTCCTTCATGCTCAACTGGACACTTTTCTACAGGAAGGGGTCGCTTTTTTCGCCGATATTTTCGAAAGTCATCTACTCTTTAGATTTACTGGCATTAATTAAAACTTACGTCACTTCCGGTTTGGCGATGGGTGAAACAGTAAAGACGTCACGTTTTTTTTCACGTTGTTTTCCTCTCCCGAGGAACGGGTTCGAGTCTGTCTACCTACTATCACTTTTCTTTTTTTTTTTTTCTCAACACACACCTCCAAACACCCGGGCATGCCGAGCACCCAGGCTAGTTTATAATAAAACAGAAAATCTAACATCTTTCAAATAAAGACACAAGCAGATTAATTACTTTCCTTGGGCGACGTACAGTGTTTATTGCCATAGATTAAAAAATGTCCCTCCAAAAGTACCGAATCCTTTCCTAAGCAATTAACATAAATTTGAAAACAATTGCCTTTTAAGATATAAACAGATTAATAACTTCCCTTAGACGTAGTCACAGAATTATTTCCCTTAGATGAGAAAACTTGGACTGAACTACAGAATTGCTTCCCTTGATTAGAAAATATAATAAAAATTGATGAAAAAAAAGCAGAATTACCTCCTCTTAACAATTAACCTAATTTTAAACTTAAAAAAAAAATAGCGTTCCAAAACAAAATTAAAACATAACGACCACTTAAATTAAACCGAACGCGGCAGCATAAAGAGTAGATATACATTTTCTACGTTTTGAAAATGAGAGTTACTCCCGAAAATAGTTGAGGAATATACCATTTACAGTCGAGAATATACCATCTATATATATAAAAGCGAAAATGTATGTATGTATGTATGTATGTTTGTGTGTCTGCTAAAAGCTTTTGACTGACTGAACAAAAATTCACAAACTTGGTATCATATTAAAGCCTCAGCCTCCGAACGACAAATATCGAAAAATTAGCCCAAAAAGACCATCAGAAGTGCGTCAACTGATCGATTTTCTGCAGGGGAGGCCAAAAAAAGTGACATTTTAATGTATAATATATTTTTAAATCGATTTATAACTGCCCAAAAAAATACGGGCGCCAACTCTTCTACATAAAGTATACACGGGGCCGTTTATTTTGGGTCAATTTGTATTTAAAACCCGCTGAGTCATGTCACGTGATCTTGACGTCAGCCAGTTCTAATGGCAGTCTGAATAAAAAAACATGTTATCGGTAAAAAAAAATTAACCTTTACACAAGCTAAACTATGATCTTCTACGCTATTGTTACATAAGAGAGGGAGAAGAAACGGATTTGGACTTGGACACTTTACTTGAGCGATACTGGTACCCTGGTGATGACGTGTCCATTTTACTAATGAAGAGAAAAAGTTTACGACGATGAGAGAGATATTACAAGTGTTAAGAGACGAGAGAACGGGACCCAAGATCCCTTAAACCGTTTGTCTGGTGGTTAGGACACTTGTGGATGTATGTGTTTATATATAGAAGTTCATACCTGGTTTTGCTGCTCTGGGAGAGTCTTCATCTGGGTGGAGCTCTCTTGCTGTTTTCGCCGGAATACACAAGATGAAGACAGATGTTGGGGTTTCAACCTTTTATTCTCCCAGGCATGATCTGCAGATGTCGCCATCGATGGTCTCCACTGTGGGTACCTACCACGTCCCACGTCTGGGGCGCGCATCTCCCCCCTTACTTAGGAGAGAACCATTTTAGACTTCTGCTCGGCTTGGCATTTTCTGAGAGACTCAACGTTTCACCAACCTTGCCACGTAGCATCACATGACATCCGGTTAGATGAAACGTCACTTCCTGCAACGTGGATTTACTACAAAAATATCTTTCTGACCTCCTTCCACCCTCTCCCTCTCTCTCTCTCTCTCTCGATCTACTATCTAATAGAGACACAGAGAGAGAAAATAGAGAGAGTATGAAAGAGCCAGAGAGAGAGAGAGGAGAGATGCTCTTTAACATTCCTCCACCCCTTTTTTATCAAAATGTATGGCAAGCCATACATTTTTAATAACTAACTAAAAAAAATAATTATGTCCGAAGTACATCTTTATTCTTTCACTTTCCGGACTCACCCCTTTTCCAAGAAAGATCAGGCACCAGTACTCTTCTACAACACTATCAACCCTTCTGCTGCTTCTCGAAAGTCCCTCCTCGACATTAACTTGCTTCCAAGTTAGACAAAGATACAGCTTTGCAGATATACATCTTGTCTAGGCGGTCGCATTGTTGGATATTTTCCACTGACTCTGCTCTTTATTTGGACCACTTGGCCAAACAAATGGAGACTCCATTTTCGATCACTTTTTCGAAATGGGGCCAGCATATCGCAATTACGACCAGAACGTCGGATGCTCCATGTTGGTGGTAGCTTTATCGCATGGGGACTCGAACCCCAGACCCTCAGATTAAAAGCCTGATGCTCTACCGACCCAACCATCCCACTCACATTCTCGACTTTCAGCATAGGTCTCAGTCCCAGTTTTTTTTTTTTTTTTTTTTTTACTGTAATGCCCTGACGTCTTTCTCTGAGTTGTCCTATTACTGGAGCTTTGTTCTATTCAATCTACTACTTCGGGACTTCACAAAGCTCTTCTACTGACTCCCTTGGTTGGTCTAAGCCAAGATACGCCTTCACACTGATTCACTCGGAGCCTGTTTGAGTTCCTGGAACCCGACAAGATACGGAATCATCGCTCCCTAACTAATGCGCCAAAGCTTACTTACGCATCGATTTCTAACTAAGTAGCTTTCCCTTTGTGATTTTTCCGTATTCCCAGCAAGTCCCAAGATTCCAACCCAGATATCCCTCACACATTCCTCTAAAAAAATAAAAATAATAATAAGGCTCTATCTTGTCCCTTACGTAATCTGCATCTTTCCCTTTCTTCTATCTCCCCGTGATTAGGCTTGGTACCGACTGTCCAGTCGCTCCGTACCCTGAGGAATTATCGCGACCTCGCACGCCAGACTTTTGTTGGACAAGACTTATTGCCGTTGCTTGGGCCTACGTGGCATCTTCCAACTCACTGGAACCACTAGTATTGTTTTAACAGGGTTCTCATTACTCTAAAATAGTATTTCCCCTGCCAAATTTTCTAATTTGTGACAATACCGTGGCTTATAAAAAAAATAAAACAACAGAAAAAACTGCTTTCTACAGCCTAATCGACTTGTAATTCTCATGAAAAAAAATGCAACTACGCGCTAAACGTCCCTAAAATATAACTAAACCAACCAAATCTATTCCAAAATAATTTAATTTAATAATACCAATTAAATTCACCCAGCATGGTTTTTTTTTTAAATTTGGTACCTTTAATTCACAATAGGGTAACATTTTACTTCTAAAATTCTTCCTCCACCCCTTTTTTATCAAAATGTATGGCAAAGCCATACATTTTTAATAACTAACTAACTAAACTAAGGAGGGAATACATACGCTACCCGCTGGCAAGAAGACTGTCCTACGATAAATCGATAAACTCAAAATTAAATAAATACAACAATAAAATTGCCATGTAGCGCTACCCTGCGCTCTTCAAGGTCAAACTCCTTTATGACCCCATGGCTTCTTCGTACCCATCTCGGGATTTCCAGAGCATCCTTTGCTCCCGGTCGACACTACTCGTGGTCGATAATTTCACGGCTCCTAGCCGAACAAAAATAAAACACAAAATCGAGGTCCGTCTGCCTCCTACTTACATCTCAGGATTTACGGACAATCTTCTTTACTCCTAGGTAGCACAAAAACAAAAAAATAAAATCCCATCCCAAACCTTCACCATTTCACATCAAATGTTCTTAATTAATTTACCTCCTCTATGACTATACTTAATTGGTCCAAGAGTAATCAAGTCGGTTTTATTTATTCTACCCCATTGTGGTCAACACACAATGGACACGTCCTCCGACTGTCCATATTAGTTACAGAGATCGCCCATTTCTCTATAACTATCTCGTGTTTTCCTGAGCACCTACCAAAATATGGATTTTTTTTTTATTTATTATGAGGACGTTCTGTACCGCCCTCCACCGAATTACGCATCCGGAACAAAAAAAAATCCGTCGAAACTACAAGAACAATGCAACAAACAAAAAAATATGTATACATGACCACCTCGAAACTAGGATAAATACCGACTGACTTCCTGACCTCATTACTCATAATCCAGCAAACCGTCTGCCTGTCCAACTACTGTATTTCGATAAAAAAAAATCCTTATTCCTTATTCTTTTGTCTTCCGACATCATCCCATTTTAAAATTCTCATTTATGTTTTCCTTGCATAATCCCGTTATCTCAAAAATTATTATTGATAATTGATATACCTCTATCCTGTCATCATCTTATTTTTAAAAAATTAAATTACATTGACACCACGTGGCAAGACCATCGATGCCCCCATCTGCTATACAAATACAAGATAACAAAAGTACAGAAAAAGAAATACAGAAAAATACACATGGCAACTCAACAATACTTAACAATATTCAATAATACTTAATTAATATATACTTAATTAATTCACTTATAACTAACAACTTTCAGCAAAGTTCAACAAAATTATCACAGATCAAATTGTCCACGTAAGCAAAGTTCAAGGGTTTTCTGAAACTAAAAAAAAAATCATTATTCTTTTACAATTAACCACAGAATTAAATTAAAAAGTTCCGCTTCTATTCTATTCATATAATTATAATTTACTTAAAATTAATCCGGAGGGATGCCACATCACCAACCTGATTTTTATTTCACCTAATACTTTCGACAATAGTGTAATTTCTTCTTTTTTTTTTCAAATCTAAAATGACATCTTGCTATTCCGAATGCATTTAAAAGTTCACTGTCCCTTATTTTTGTAACACTTTACTAAATTCAACAATGTCAAATGACTGACAGGTTTATAAACTGTGGACAAGCTCGATGTCATTTTGCTTAAACAAATGTTCGTTTGTGTTGTCTTGTCTATTTAAATATATATATATATACGTTTTTTTTTCTTTCTCCGTGTTTTCAATTCTTTCTCTGTGTTTTTCAATTTTATTTTTATTTTTAATATGGTAAATTAATTTTCTTTTCTCTTTTGTTTTTCAGTCGTTTTCAAAGCTTACAGCGTATTTTTAATTTTGGAGTTTAATTTTCTTCTAAATGCGTATGGTATTCTTCATGCCTTTGCTATCTTTTTCAACACATAACTGAATCATGTTTTTCTTCTTCTTCCTTCCTCTCTCTCTATCTTTCTCTCTCTCTACCCGTTTTTCACTGTTCTTCACTTATTCTCTTTTTCTCTTCATTTTCACTATTCTTTCTTTTTTTATTCCACTGTCTCTTCTCCGTTTTTTTCTCCCTCCTTTTTCCTCAATTTCTCTTCTTGTCTTTATTTTTCCTCGTTATTTCTTTTTCTCGTTATGTCCGTGGCAATCCAGGTTTCGATATATGTGCCCCATGCGGGGGCAAGAAGGTCAACGGCACCAAATAACATATATGTTACATAAGGGAGGGAGAAGAAACGGATTTGGACTTGGACACTTTACTTGAGCGATACTGGTACCCTGGTGATGACGTGTCCATTTTACTAATGAAGAGAAAAAGTTTACGACGATGAGAGAGATATTACAAGTGTTAAGAGACGAGAGAACGGGACCCAAGATCCCTTAAACCGTTTGTCTGGTGGTTAGGACACTTGTGGATGTATGTGTTTATATATAGAAGTTCATACCTGGTTTTGCTGCTCTGGGAGAGTCTTCATCTGGGTGGAGCTCTCTTGCTGTTTTCGCCGGAATACACAAGATGAAGACAGATGTTGGGGTTTCAACCTTTTATTCTCCCAGGCATGATCTGCAGATGTCGCCATCGATGGTCTCCACTGTGGGTACCTACCACGTCCCACGTCTGGGGCGCGCATCTCCCCCCTTACTTAGGAGAGAACCATTTTAGACTTCTGCTCGGCTTGGCATTTTCTGAGAGACTCAACGTTTCACCAACCTTGCCACGTAGCATCACATGACATCCGGTTAGATGAAACGTCACTTCCTGCAACGTGGATTTACTACAAAAATATCTCTCTGACCTCCTTCCACCCTCTCCCTCTCTCTCTCTCTCTCTCGATCTACTATCTAATAGAGACACAGAGAGAGAAAATAGAGAGAGTATGAAAGAGCCAGAGAGAGAGAGAGGAGAGATGCTCTTTAACACTATGGCAACATTACCAAAGTTATTAGCACATTCAAAATAGTTAGATACGATAGTTAAAGGAAAATAACAAGCCAAAAATGTGAAGTAAAAAACAAAATACGCTTACAAAAAATATTAACGATCGAAGTTTTTACAAAAGTTTTACAGCTAGACGCCATTTTCCAGTCTTTAGAGTAAGGAAGACGAAGTGAGAGAGAGAGAGAGAGAGAGATAGAGAGAAAGAGAGAGAGAGAGAGGTGTCTAGACAGGAAACGAAATACTGCTAAGTCATCTGTCAATCAAACCTCTTTCACTCGCTTTATAAACCTTATTTTAACACTATAATCAATTCCTCTTACTCTTGGCCTACACAGTTAAGTGCTTGGAGTTAGTTTCACCTCCGCGTTCCGGCTTCAATCCAGCCTCACGACCAAAACTATTTTTTTCTTTTACATCTTTAGACACGCGGGCAACGTTTCTTTATTTTTCTTTAGTTTACTCCCCCCCTATACACACAGCAGTTTTTTTTCGCTGTTTTTTTTTTTGATTTGGTTTTTCCGATTTTTTTAACATCGTTTCAGGGTTATTACTTACCCCCCTACACACACCTAAAAACACCCGGGCAACGCCAGGTACCCCCCCCCGCTAGTCTATAATAAAATAACTGTAACTGATCAACATTGACCGACGCCTGTTGAAGTTTTACGAAGCCAATGCAGTTGATATCAAACCAATTAGGAGATAGATTCGTCGATTTCAAATTGGCGATAGAGATGTGATCAATTACGTGTGCTACGAACCCCATGCATAGCCATTATCCCATCGCTAGCAAAAGTGTATTGAGAATGATAGTGGCCATGTAGAAAAATTTAGTTTATAATAGTAGGTATTACTTTTGGAACGACCAACCTATGTATATATATATATATATATATATATATATATATATATATATATATATATATATATATATATATATATACTAAAGGAGATGCATAAAAAATACTGAGATTAATGGATGGCTATATAGAGATGACGCATTTTTTTAGTTAATTCGAGCGATCGAATTATCGAAAAAACTTTTAAAAATTTAACTATTTTGTTTAATGAACTTAGTTAAAAATAACACTAGACTGCAATTGTAAAATAGTTGTTTTTTATATATAACTCTAAATGTCAACGACAATACTTATGAACCGTATCACAAACCGACCTTACACTATTCTATACGGATTATAAATCGAATCACCTAAGTGTATGAAAGAATGAAAGAAGCTATTATTCCCAGTATATCAAAAAGAATACCAAGGTCATCCACAAAATGAGAATATATTCGATAAGATAAGGATTATTATAATGAAGCTTTAATTAGATGAGGATATCAAGAAAAATCAAATACATGAAAGAGGTGGATAATAAAAATAGCTGCACAAACTACATGACATCATATACCATGGCAATGAAAGGAAGATGAAACGTAAAGAATAAAAATAAGAAAAATAAAAAGAAAGAAATTATAAAAAATAAAAAAGCATACAATAGTAATAATGATATTAAGAATAAGAGAAATAGACGCAAAAAAAAACAAATTTGATTTAAACTTCTTTTCATATCCAAAATAATATCTCTAAAGAATTTTACAAAATAATTGATAAGAACTTTCCCCAAAAAATACATTAAGTAAAATAATTAATAAGAACACAGTTAAACTTTCATTCCCAGCCTCTGCCAATCTAGGTAATACTATAATAGGTTCTAATAATAGTTGGTTGGTTGTTTTTGTTCTACGGCATATCAACCCTTTTCAGATTATTTAATGCCGAATCCAAAGATTTTGAAGAAAATTTTTTAAATAGAATATATTTGTTGTTTTGAAGTCGGTTTCTATTTAACCCATAGTTGGGACCCTAACAGGTACTACCACTCCGGGTTAGAGTGGACCTGGGAGCAATGGCAATTAAAGGGTGGCTCCACACTCCCCAAAGCCACAAGCTGGGGCCTCACCACTGGATATAGTGTAAGGTCATATCCAGGACCTCTAATAATAGTAAAATAAAAATAATAAATACAGGACTAAAAAAAAAAACAGAGGACATTCAATTGTTTTACAGTCAACGGAGAAAAGAAAAAAGCCACAGACCCTGGTGTTTTGATGTGATGTTTTGAATATAATAAACTAGTTATGGCCATAGTTTCATTTCATTCGGACAAAACACTAAGAAACGGGGCCTAATTAGAGTTGGGGCCCGTTTTTGGGGGGGGGTCACCCTGTAATAATAGGATTAGATCAGGTGAACTAAATTTGGAGAAAAAAATGTAATTGTAGAATACCTAACAAATGTCTATTGGAGAGAAAATGTGAAATTAAGGTAGTTAATAGTAAAAAGATATACCTAGCGGGAACTGAATGTTTTTAAATACGTGTTGCATCTTTTAAGAATAAAAAAGGAATTTGAATGAAATGATCAATAGAAGATAAAGCTAGAAAGTATAAAATGAGTAAATCAAAAAGATATAATTTATGTTTACTTGACGCATAGTGAATATAGTGCATTCTAAAGTGGAAATTTTAAACAAAAAGGTAATAATAAAATAAATTAGTTCGATATATAAAGCTCCCCTCTTCGGTAGAGCACTCTCGTAAATTATCTTACTCGCTACTTAATTTAGCTGAAATAATGCGAAGCTCGCGATTTGTTTACAAACAAAACGTTTGAGCCCTCTACGAGTGGCGGACGGATGTTTATTTAAATAGACATTCGGACAGTTTAATTTCGCCCACCGATTCCGTAGTCAGGGGGTAGGACTGCCGACTGTCATCACGACGGTTCTAGGTTCGATCCTCGGCTTGGGAGAGGTGTTAGTCTAGCGGCACTGATGAGTTGTGAAACAACGAAACAGGTCTGTATGTCGATGACTAAAATATATTTTATAAAGCTCCCCTCTTCGGTAGACCACTCTCGTAAATTATCTTACTCGCTACTTAATTTAGCTGAAATAATGCGAAGCTCGCGATTTGTTTACAAACAAAACGTTTGAGCCCTCTACGAGTGGCGGACGGATGTTTATTTAAATAGACATTCGGACAGTTTAATTTCGCCCACCGATTCCGTAGTCAGGGGGTAGGACTGCCGACTGTCATCACGACGGTTCTAGGTTCGATCCTCGGCTTGGGAGAGGTGTTAGTCTAGCGGCACTGATGAGTTGTGAAACAACGAAACAGGTCTGTATGTCGATGACTAAAATATATTTTATATTTTATATATATATATATATATATATATCAATAGAAGAGGAACATATAAAAACGATAAACAACCACAGAATTCACGCAAAAGCCTGAGGAGTCCTAGAGTGGATGAAACGCCGCATATTCAGTGTAGCTTAATCGCCATATATATTTTATAAATTACTACTACTATATATATATATATATATATATATATATACAAAAGTTACATGTTATACAAAGCTGTCTACATCGAAATAAATTTCTGTTATCACGCCTAAAACCTGATTAAAATAAATTAAAAAAAGAGAAAATTTTACTGAAGATGGTGAACGTAAAATATAAGTGTTGAAATAGAATGCTTAAATTTAATACTAAAATTTTTAAATGGGATGATAAATAAATAAAATATTAGCTCATCAACTTAACATATAGAACCTAAAATTATTATAACCTAAATGGGAGAAATAGAAACAATTTTAATAATTACAATAGTTTGAGCAATAAAATAGCACCCGGGTAATTACAATAACACGAATAATAGGTAGATTAAAACAAATTTAATAAATATATATGAGAAAACTAATTGAAAAGATAATGTAAGAATTTAAAGTTTAAAATTAATCAAGGGTAATTAATAAATACTAATGTATAAATATTAAAATATAATTTCATGGAATTTCGATAAATTCATAATTTGGTAAAAATTGACTAAATATAGCCTTGAAATGTACTAGAATTTTAAGGATGGATTTGTATTCGGAAATAAATCTATTCAATAAATAAATTGGGAAAGAAAAATAATTATTAAGATAAAATAAACATACAAAATATTAAATTAATATTAAAATACGTAATTGGTTGAAATATCAGTTAAAAGTAGAAATACGAAAATGTGGCGATTACTAAATACGGAAGCCATCGAAAAATAAAAATGATATAATACTTAAAATTGTCCAAAACAGTTATAAAACAATTGTAACACAAGAAAATACACAATTAGATGTTTTCATTTTACATTTGGTTGTCTTGAATTTTGCAAAAAATACCGGGTGGTTTACTTAAAAATAGCCTAGAAAATGTAGTAGAGAGGGGGAACATTCTTTTATTCTTTAAATTACCTTTTAGCACTGTTTAAATTACTTGTAGTTATAAAAAATGCTAGAAGTGCTATCCGCTTACATCTATGCATTTCTGAGCACGTTTAACACCATTTGCATATACTGCCTATAGATCTTCTCTGATAATTCTCCTTATAGCGTTGGTAATGTTCTCTATTATTCTCTTCCTTCATCCTTTGTCCCCTGATAACAAGATAACTCATAATAACAACGATAGACATCTATATATATAAAAGCGAAAATGTATGTGTGTATGTATGTACGCTTTTCCTCGATGTCCACAAAAGGCTTTTTTCAAAGAAGCGCTTGCTCGGTTCACAACTTCTTAAAACTTTTTATTTCATCTATAAATTGTAATATCTCAGAGTTATCCACGGAGCTCGCCTGTCTATTTAATTTTATTGACTTTCAAACGTTAATTATTCCACATTTCCCGCATCGGCACGCGTTACATTCGGTTTTCGGTATAAAAAAAAGCGAAACTCGACTCTAATAACAGGCCGACAGGCCGCTTGCCCGCGCGCCCTCCGGGGCCCGGGTGACATGATCGAGGTGTGGTATCTGTTCCGGCAGATGCTGCAAGCTATGACTAGCTAGGACTAGCTATGACTGGCAAAGACCAGATGTGGGGGCAGCCCCACATGCTTGACCTTTAACCAGCTCCCATTTCCCTCCTCTCGGGAGCTGGTCCCCATTTTCCCTTCCCCTTCCCTTGACTCCTCACATTAAAAATTGGCCTTGTGCCTAATTTGCTCGGTGGGGGAGCAAATAAATACAACAGGCCGTCAGGCCGCTTGCCCGCGCGCCCTCCGGGGCCCGGGTGACATGATCAAAGTGTAGTATCTGTTCCTGCAGATACTGCAAGCAAAGACCAGATGTGGGTGCAACCCCACATGCCTGACCTTTAACTAGCTCCCATTTCCCACCTCTCGGGAGCTGGTCCCCTTTTTCCCTTCACTCCTCACATTAAAAATCGGCCTTGTGCCTAATTTGCTCGGTGGGGGAGCAAATAAATACCATCTGTTCCGGCAGATACTGCAAGCTAGGACTAGCAAAGACTAGATGTGGGGGCAACCCCACATGCTTGACCTTTAACCAGCTTCCATTTCCCACCTCTCAGGAGCTGGTCCACTTTTCCCCTTCCCCCTCCCTTCACTCCTCACATTAAAAATCGGCCTTGTGCCTTATTTGCTCGGTGGGGGAGCAAATAAATACAACAGGCCGAAAGCCAGTTGTCTCAAGAGAGCTAAGTAACGTTTGTTCAATGTCGACTTCGTCATATCAGACTGTAGCTTTCATTTCGCTCCTCCTAATAAACATGGAGCGGGTTTTTAAAAACAAACAAACCGATTTATTCAAAACTGTCCCGCACAAAATCGTAACTGCTGAATATCTATAGCCGTCACCTCAATCAAAAACGCGCACCTGTTTTTTTTAAAACACTTTACTATTTTCCAACTGCGCGTCGTGAAGGCTTCGTTTTTGTTTTGTTTTTTTCACATTTTCGGGTTTTTTTCAGATACCCCGAAAAACACCCGGGCAACGCCGAGTACCCCTCGCTAGTATTATATAAAAAACAAAAAAATAAAATTTAATAAAAATAAAAATAAAAAGCCATACACAGAAATATAAGCATAGACTATGAAATATATAGAAGATGACTCCACCCAGTTGAAATATTGAGGTGAATAAAGTGATAGAATTATAAGATAAGCATATGGCTAGACACAGACCAAGCGCGCATGAGATGAGATAGAATGTGGATAGTACAATACATATAACGAATATACATACATAAAATATATATATATACATGCATTTAAGTTTATACATTTTTACTCTTAAGTAGATACAGAAATATATTACTCTTTATGCATTAATAACACCAAACAAAATTTCACCACGGATTTGAACTTAGTCTTTATTTAATAAAGTTACAAGATTTACGCCAATGAAGGTCAGTGATTTGGGATGAATGTAAAGGGAAAGGAGGGGGAGATAAGATGAGGAGTGCGTAGCTTTTGGGTGGGATGGGAGTGAAATAGAGGAGAAAGAAATTAAATATACAGAACATTTATATTTAAGAATAAGATTAAAGATCACCTATAAAAACAGATAAATAAAACTAAACAAAATAAAAATAGAAGAATAGGGTATAAGAGATATGAGCGTGAATAAGAGAAGATAGACATAAGATAGAGAGAAAGAGACGATGAAATGAGTAAGTAACAAATACGATGAAACAAGCACAAAAATGTTAATATATAACAAGAAAGTAATATTATAGCCACAAAATATATATAAAATACTATAAATAAGCACAGTTAGCTCCATTATACCTTAATATAAAGAAATTAAATATAAATAATAAAATATATTTATGACAAGTTTAAAGTCGAAAAATAAATAATAAAGCTAAGTACAGTTATTTGCCTTACGCCATAAATTGTCCAAATCTGGCTGCGGTACTATAATAAATAAAAAAAAAATGTATAAAAGTCTTGCTGCGTCGCTAATATTAATTAAAAAAAATGAATAAATAAACAAAATACATTATCATAATAGTATAATAAATTTAACCAATAGTATATTTTCTAATTAAAAATTAATAATTAAATAAGGAAATAAATAACATCACAAAAATATAGCATAAAAGTAATAATAATAATAATAGATATCCCTAGTTACCTACACAGTTAACTAATCACTTCTGACTGCGATACCAGCCCCTTTGCTGCGGTCCTGGTCTCTTTAACCACTTTGGATAATACTCTTGTTTATTAAGACTTTTCCTAAAAAAAGTAAACAAAAACAAATTAAAAGAATACGGAAGATTATTTGTTAATTATTTTATCTTTTCCGTGCGATTTGACATTTATAGGTTTTCAGGTATTATGATAATGAATATCTCATGTAAAATTGTCGCCAACAAATAATTTTATCTAATAACGTTATGCTTTCCGACCAAGCTATACCAAGCCAAACAACGCACGTGCGCGCGTTGTTTGGATTATGGCAAACTAATTTTCAGCGACAATTTTACATAAATGTCGTCAAATAAAGGTGAATGTGAAAGGCGGCGAGAAACAACCAATTTAACTTTTTTAGACTTTGAACATTACCTTTATTAATGCTGTATAGAGAATATGGCTATATTGAAGATGTTAACTGAATTAAATTGACGAAGTTAGCTCCTAAATATTCGTGTTTTTTATTACTATTCCAAAAAATTACGAAAGTTTACTGAACGAAATAAAACAAACGTATTTTTCTGCAACATATTTCTTTTCACAAATTGTAAGAAAAAAAGACGTGATTATTTGGGGGCTAAACTCTTCAATATATGTAAATATGTATTAAATGCGTCGGTTTAAAATATCACCAATCTATACAAGCACACAAAAAATAACAATAATTAAAACGCACATAAATTTCAGATTGTAAAATAATTTTAACAAAACAAAAGAATTAATGCAGCTGAACAAGGCTGCTCCTACCGTTTATTTTATTTTTCACTTATTCGTAAATTTTTCCGGCGATTATCAGCATTCATAGGATTACATTTGGAATCATAACGTTGTACTACAGTGAACACCTACTTTTTGGCACTCCCGTTGTTAATGCTGCCACTAGCATTTACATTTTTCCTTTTAAATTTTTCGCAAATGTCTACGGCTCTTACACGCTTAGCTTTCATATTACCAAAATACGTTTGAAAACATGTATACACCTAACCAACAGAAAAGGGAAACATTTAATGACTAGGGGTAGCATTAAAACTGACTTGGCAAAAAAAAATGAATGTTCCATTTATTAAAACGTTATCATTACAGATTAATCCCCGCCTATTACAGTCATTAAAAATACTAAATTAAATTTCTTTTATAATCTGAATATTCTTGATATCACTGGAATAATTACGACAAAGTGAATAGGGGAAATTTAAAGGCTTCAGGAATCATTATTCAGGTCCGCCGTAGTGTTTTTTTAGTTGTTTCCTTTCCTTGTGACACAATGTTCCCTCCGAAATAAATGCGCTTGGTTATAATTAACTTTTAGTTCATTCTTTTAATTTCATTATAGATTAGAGGTTGAAGGTAACAATTGCTTTCTAATAGGCTTCACTATCCTACTTTTTATTTGACACGTTAGGTGAAAACACAGAATAATAACGTACCATAATCAAATCCCTGTGTTAAGAATGGGTTTATAGATATTAACGTTGTTACTTCGGCACGGTACATTCATTTTGGCCATGTACGCCAGTGCCCGCTATTTTACTGGGCCGGCAATTGCTCCCACCCCACTAACAATCGTGGTATAATTTTTTTTTTACTTGTGAGAGGGCATACTTCTACCGAGCAACGCTGGTACACAGGTCCTGCTATAATAAAAGTAGTCGTAATAATAATAATAATAATAATAATAATAATAATAATAATAATAACAAAAAATAATAATAATAATAATAATAATAATAATAAATAGACGATTGGATCTATAATAAATAGGAAATTTCGTAAATTAATATATATACGCATATTTTATACCACGAACCACTGGATAGCATGCTAATGTATATACACATGTGTGTTTTTGTTTAATGAGACATATTTACATTTTTGGGTAGTAGTTTATTTTATAATAGCGGTGGGTACCCGGCGTTGCTCGTGTGTTTGTAGGTGTGTGTGTTAAAAAAAAACGTTAAAAGAAAAAATGCAAGTTTTAGTAGGAAGATCGGATTGAACCCCGAAGCCTTGACACGAAGGTGGAAACGAAAGGGAAAAAAGGCAACCGCCTAGGAATTGAGAAGCATGTTAAATTAAGGGTTAAATAGTTCCAGAGATTCGATTGACAGTTGACCGCTTAATGAGGTCATCGCGGGGTCGTTACGATGACGTGTCATTTTTTTTTTTTTTTTAATTACTGCCGGGCAGTCTTTTGGCGTTTGTTTACTTTGTTTCAGTGCGGGCCAGTTTTAGCTTCCCGAAAATGATGGGGGTAGAAACCAGCTCCCCATTTGAAGGGGATATTCCAATCGGACGTTCACGGTGATCGTACCACGAACGATGCCTAGCTGTATTTATCCCCCCCCCCTGGCAAAAACTTTGAATCAAAACTGAAAGTGAATTCCCGTCAAGCACGGATCGGGCCAGACCGACAGTCATGGGTGTCAGCGGAGCAGCGTCATAACAGACGCAGAGTACTTGTATAAAACAAAACCAAACAAATCGAAAAGAAATCCCAATGCAAATAAACCCCAAAAAGAAACTTGAAGAAAAAATAAAAAAGTAAAATTCCAATATGTTTAATATATTTTAGTATGTAATTTTTCGGATGCTTGGTTGTTGTTTTTTTTTGTTTGTTTGTTTGTTTGTTTTTTTTGTTTTTTTGCCAAATATTTACCCGTATTTTTTTTTTGTTGTATTTTTTGTGTTTATTTTCCAATTCGTTTCGTTTCCTTTCGTATATTATAAACATCGGTTACAAACGGTATTTATCGCTGTCATAGTAGCTCTCCGGTTAAGAAAATAAACAATGAATGAGTAACTAATCTAATAAGAATTCACCCCTCCACCTTAATATCATCTTAAAAGTAACTGTGAACATAGCCGACGGAAAGAAATATAACTAAAATACGAAAAATATAATGTCGAGTACCTCCTTAAAAATAACTGAAAACATAACCGAAGGGAAAAAGAAAATTAATAAAATAAGGAAACTATAAAGTGGAGTAATCGTATGAACATATGAAGAACGGTCGATGGTTACACCGATGATTGCCGGTGTTGCCTGATCCATGCCTGGCCGTAAATCAGTCGCAGTTGGTAAAGGAAAAAAAAACTCATGAAACACAGAGAAAATAAAACTCCATGGTGGAAAAGAAAGGAACGTTGCATAAATACAGTTGGATACGCAAGTAGTAGTTGTCGACTGTAAGAGTTTGTTGTAAAACATGGAATCCATAATTAGTTCGTTTCGTTTATTTTTTCTTTTTTAATAAACGCGATTTTCTCTGTGTAAACTGTAAATGATAATGAGAAAAAAAAACAATAAAATAAAACCCAAAAAAGGGAAAAATGGTGTAAGTACCCATTGGGTTAGGTAATAAAAGAAAAAGAACAATAAATAAATTAAAAAAATGTGAAAAAAAGAAAAGAAAATGGAATAAGTAACCATTAGAATAATTGTATGCCAATCCACTTTTTTAAGCAACTATGAACGCAAACCGGTGGTTTCTTGTAATTTTCTACTGTGAACGATCAAGTTCGATGTAAATGGGTGGCGGTGGAAGGAGGAATCTAATAGAGAGTTTACTACTTCCTTTGATCCTCAGCGATTTTTGCAGCGAACTCTCACCAGATGAAATATCGGAATCTACGATCAGCGACGTTATGGAAAGCTAATATGCCTATAACACACCTCAGATATTGTGCTGCAGCCTGTGTATAATAGATTTGCATGTAATGTCTCGATTTTTAATCCTATTAAGGTCAAACTCAGACGGGAAAAAATGAGTTCATTTATTTATATAGAGATAGTCAAATTATTGGTAGCTATTATCACCTCCCTGTTATTTATCGTTTAAGTTTGTCTTCAAGTTCGTGAGTTCTAGAATTGTGCTGCTTAATTCCGTCATGGACAATTGCAATTCGTCGCTTAATTAAGTTAACTCTGAAGTTCCTGGTATCAGTTTCATGTTGTGCAGCTGCCTTATGTAATTAAAATACAATGAATGAAGCACCCAATACAATAATTTGATTAAAATACAAACTGACAAATTCGACGTATGTGAATATGAAATGATGTATTAGAAGTTAAACGAGTTAGAACAACGTGCCAGAATCTTACGTCATAAACAATAAGTTACCAAAGACACCTAGCGAAAACACTAAGCAAATCTTAATCTTTTATTTAAACAGAAAGAGGAACAGAGAGAAACCAGAGATAGATAGAGAGATAAAAGTGCTGTGGCCTTGTCGGAGGTAATAATCAAGACACACACAGTGGTATGATTAACAAAATGTATTAGCAAAGGTATTCTACACAAGTGTACGTCATGATTCTAGGGCTATAACTACCGCAAAGCGCTGTCACAACATTAAGATATTACTGTAGTATATATTGTCTCTGAATAAGTTCATTTATTCCTTAAACGGGTAGATTAAATTACCTGGTAACAGAAAAAAGAGAGAACGGTGATAAAGAGAAATAAAGAGAGGAAGGGGAGGGAAAAGAAAAGAGAAATACAGTAAATAAATAAATATATTAAACATCTTTAAATACACTACATACGCAATTTTACCGAAATACTAAATTGAATAATCGAAAATTGAAAATGTCTGATCAATTAGAAAATACTCCGTGTTATTTAGTAACGTTTACCTTAATGAAAATATGCCGCTCAAAAACAAACATGATTTGGGATTACAAAAAATAAAACATATGTGTGTGTGCATAATAATTTTAAAATAATGATTATTCAATGCATGTTAATAGTATCCCCCATCAATTAAAATAACACATTTAAGCGTATTTTACGACCAAGCAATACCGGCCAGTGGGTAAAATATAATAATAAATATAGGACTGGCTCTATAATATTAAATGCAAAGTCTCATAAATTCAAATATATTTAAACGTATGTTACCTTTATTAGATTTGTTACCTTTATTACAGTTGTTACATTTATTACAGTTGTTACCTTTATTAGATTTGTTACTTTTATTAGAGTTGTTACCTTTATTAGATTTGTTACCTTTATTAGAGTTGTTACCTTTATTAGATTAGTTACTTTTATTAGAGTTGTTACCTTTATTAGAGTTGTTACCTTTATTACAGTTGTTACCTTTATTAGAGTTGTTACCTTTATTAGAGTTGTTACCTTTATTATAGTTGTTACCTTTATTAGAGTTGTTACCTTTATTAGAGTTGTTACCTTTATTAAAGTTGTTACTTTTATTAGATTTGTTACCTTTATTACAGTTGTTACCTTTATTAGAGTTGTTACATTTATTAGAGTTGTTACCTTTATTAGAGTTGTTACCTTTATTAGATTTGTTACTTTTATTAGAGTTGTTACTTTTATTAGATTTGTTACCTTTATTACAGTTGTTACCTTTATTAGATTTGTTACTTTTATTAGATTTGTTACCTTTATTAGAGTTGTTACCTTTATTAGAGTTGTTACCTTTATTAGATTTGTTACCTTAATTGCAGTTGTTACCTTTATTAGAGTTGTTACCTTTATTAGGGTTGTTAGCTTTATTAGATTTGTTACCTTTATTAGAGTTGTTACCTTTATTAGATTTGTTACTTTTATTAGATTTGTTACTTTTATTAGATTTGTTACCTTTATTAGATTTGTTACCTTTATTAGATTTGTTACCTTTATTAGATTTGTTACCTTTATTAAATTTGTTACTTTTATTAGATTTGTTACCTTTATTACAGTTGTTACCTTTATTAGATTTGTTACTTTTATTAGATTTGTTACCTTTATTAGATCTGTTACCTTAATTAGATTTGTTACTTTTATTAGATTTGTTACCTTTATTAGATTTGTTACCTTTATTACAGTTGTTACCTTTATTAGATTTGTTACCTTTATTAGAGTTGTTACCTTTATTAGATTTGTTACCTTTATTAGATTTGTTACCTTTATTAGAGTTGTTACCTTTATTAGATTTGTTACCTTTATTGCAGTTGTTACCTTTATTAGAGTTGTTACCTTTATTAGGGTTGTTAGCTTTATTAGATTTGTTACCTTTATTAGAGTTGTTACCTTTATTAGAGTTGTTACCTTTATTAGAGTTGTTACCTTTATTAGATTAGTTACTTTTATTAGAGTTGTTACCTTTATTAGAGTTGTTACCTTTATTAGAGTTGTTACTTTTATTACAGTTTTTACCTTTATTAGAGTTGTTACCTTTATTAGATTTGTTACCTTTATTAGAGTTGTTACCTTTATTAGATTTTTTACCTTTATTAGAGTTGTTAGCTTTATTAGAGTTGTTACCTTTATTAAATTTGTTACTTTTATTAGATTTGTTACCTTTATTAAAGTTGTTACCTTTATTACAGTTGTTACCTTTATAAGATTTGTTACCTTTATTAGAGTTGTTACCTTTATTAGAGTTGTTACCTTTATTACAGTTGTTACCTTTATTAGAGTTGTAACCTTTATTAGAGTTGTTACCTTTATTACAATTGTTACCTTTATTAGAATTGTTACCTTTATTAGAGTTGTTACCTTTATTTGAGTCCTTACCTTTATTAGAGTTGTTACCTTTATTAGAGTTTGTGTGCATTTGTATACTGTATAGTTTAGACAAGTGTTATTTGACTTCTGATAAATTTGCGACTTAACAATATTTCGCAAGCTTAATACCCCACTCAACTCTGATCTACCTTCTAACAGTGGTGTCGGAGAATTTTCGGCTATTGATTCTAGTGTTGGTGCGATTAGTTGAAAAAAGAATCAGGAATCGAAAAAAATCGACAAATATGGGGGTATCGGAATCGGTATCTGAATCGAAAAAATTGGTGTCGATTTTCCGATACCAAAACGATTCTTTTCATTGTCTTTTCTATTTGATTTTGTTTAAAGCTAAATCTTTCATTGCTGTTAATAATGATAAAATAATAAATATTTATTGATTTTAAAATACCTGTAAGGCTAAAATCTATAGTTCAGCCTCCACAAATGATTTTAAGTTTAGGAAAATATCTGCATATTTAACATATGTTTTTTTTTTAAAGAAATCGGGGAAAATAACAACTCTTTAGTTAAAGATTTAGAGATGTATAAAGATTCGGAATCGGTAATTGTATCGCAATCGGGAAAAATATTGGAATCACTAATTGATACTAAGTCGTCACAGGCAATTTACACCAAATTCAAACTTACATCGAGTCCAAATTTACAGCAAGTTCAATTTACACCAAGTTCAATTTACACCAAGTTCAATTTACACCAAATTCAATTTACACCAATTTAAAATTTACACCAAGTTCAATATACACCAAGTTCAATTTACACCATTTTAAAATTTACACCGAGTTCAATTCACACCATGTTCAAATTTACACCAAGTTCAATTTACACCATGTTCAAATTTACACAAAGTTCAATGTACATCATGTTCAAATTTACACCAAGTTCAATTTACACCAATTTAAAATTTACACCAAGTTCAATTTACACCAAGTTCAATTTACACCATGTCCAAATTTACACCAAGTTCAATTTACACCATGTTCAAATTTACACCAAGTTCAATTTACATCATGTTCAAATGTACACAAAGTTCAATTTACAGCATGTTCAACTTACACCATGTTCAATTTACACCATGTTCAAATTTGCACCAAGTTCAATTTACACCAATTTAAAATTTACACCAAGTTCAATTTACACCATGTCCAAATTTACACCAAGTTCAATTTACACCATGTTCAAATTTACAACAAGTTCAATTTACACCATGTTCAAATGTACACAAAGTTCAATTTAAATCATGTTCAAATTTACACCAAGTTAAATTTACACCAATTTAAAATTTACACCAAGTTCAAATTTACACCAAGTTCAATTTACACCGTGTTCAAATTTACACCAAGTTCAATTTACACCAATTTAAAATTTACACCAAGTTCAAATTTACACCAAGTTCCATTTACACCATGTTAAAATTTACATCAAGTTCAATTTACACCATGTTTAAATTTACACAAAGTTCAATTTACACCATGTTCAAGTTTACACCGAGTTTAATTTACACCATGTTCAAATTTACACCAAGTTAAGTTTACACCAATTTAAAATTTACACCAAGTTCAATTTACACCAATTTAAAATTTACACCAAGTTCAATTTACACCATGTTTAAATTTACACCATGTTCAAATTTACACCATGTTTAAATTTACACCATGTTCAAATTTACACAAAGTTCAATTTACACCATGTTCAAATTTACACCATGTTCAGATTTACACCATGTTGAATTTGCACCAAGTTCAAATTTACAGCATGTTCAACTTACACCATGTTCAATTTACACCATGTTCAAATTTGCACCAAGTTCAAATTACACCAAGCTCAAATTTACACCAAGTTCAAATTTAAAACATAACACCATGATCAGCCTGAAAACACATAACAGTAATTAAACAAATCAATAAACATATCTCTGTCTTCTCATGTATAAATCTGAAATCCTTATAAAAACGTGTACAATCTGGATGCTCTCATTGAACCTCTCTTTGTAACCTTAATGAAAGGTGCTGATGAGGAGACGATTTGGAATCCGCATATGCAAATCACAACTGCATAATGGCAATTTCAATTAGTCTCTGAAACGATCGTACACCGAATTAGAAGAATTGTAGAAAGACTACTAATAAATATTTAATATTGTAAAAAAATCGCATTCATTATATACATATATGTATATACCTATATGTGTGCTTATATATATATATATATATATATATATATATATATATATATATATATATATATATATATATATATATATGAGTAGTCAATAATATTCTGGTCCTTATACCTTCGTACATCTTGTGTGTAATATATAAATACGGTTATTAGTTGTTACTAATTAGGATATTTTCTAAACTATACGAACCTTGTAATGAACGTCGTCATATAAAGATCGGCCATACACTCCAGACAGATAAATATGGATCGCGACGTATTATTTCCTCCCCCTCCCTTAAAATTTGTGCGCCAATAGTTGCCAGTGCCTTGAACGATTGCTTAACATCGCTTCATTATCAAATTAGAGAAATGTTTTCGATAAAATGATGGCGCCGGAAGGAGGGTCGGAGGCGCAAATATGTCGACTGATCAGTGTTTTCGATACGACAAATTGAAGAAGGGAATCGATGAGTAGATTTGAATAGAAATTCATAGTTTTATCTGTCTGCTATTGCCCGGGATTACTTATATATATATACATATATATGTGTGTGTGTGTGTGTGTGTGTGTGTGTGTGTGTGTGTGTGTGTGTGTGTGTTACTCTGTGTGTGTTTGGTATTTGTTTCCTAAAGAAAGAGAGGTTAGAAAAACTACATAAAATCTATAGTTTATTATGTCACGAAAAGGAAGGAGATCTATGAAGAAAGAACTGCTTTAAAATTTCAAATACAAATCAATTAAAATTATATCTATAATTTTTTCTCGGGGTGTGTCCTCAAATCTTAAGTGTAAAACTTCAAATCTATCATATCCTGATGGGCAGTCCGTAAAATCCGAAGTAGCTGAGCAGCGGCTTGGTTCCTACCAGTTTTGGCAAATAGTAAGCAGGATCCTGAACAGAAGTGTGCGTTCTATCCCAACCATCATCAATGGACCTGAGGTCATCTCGTCAGCATCAGACAAGGCCAAACTATTTGCCAAGAACTTTGCAGGTAATTGTACCCTATGCGATGAAAGCCGTATTTCCTCCTATAACAGACAACACGCTATGCAATATACAAATATCTGTCTGTGAGGTCGCTAAGCTAATCAAGAATCTTGATTCCAGTAAAACAACTGGCCCTAACGGCATTCCAATCATAGTGCTGAAAAAGCTTCAACCAGAACTTGCCCCCATACTTACAAAACTGTTTAAGCGTTGCCTTAAAGAGAAGTGCTTTCCAACACCCTGGAAAACCTCATCAGTATGCCCTCTATTTAAGAATTTAGCTGATAACTCGTCTCTCTATCGGTATAGACCAATAAGTCGCCTGTGTGTCATGAGTAAGCTGCTGGAATCCATATTAAATAGAGAAGTAGTCAACCACCTCAACAGAAATAACCTTCTTAGTGACATGCAATATGGTTTCCGTTCTGCCAGATCTACAGCAGATGTGCTAACGGTTATATCTCATAGTATTAGTTAATCTCTTGACAAAGGCTTCCTTTCTAGGGCAATTGCTCTTGACATATCAAAAACTTTCGATAAAGTATAGCATAAGGGCCTACTTCACAAGATTTTCAGCTACGGTATAACTGGAAAAGTTTTCTCAATTATGAAATCATTTCTCTCTGATAGGTTCATAAGAGTAGTGGTTGATGTCCAGAAATCAGAGGCCCTCAGTATTAATTCTGGAGTCCCTCAGGGGTCCATCCTGGGCCCAACTCTCTTCCTGATCTACATTAATGATCTCCCAAAACACATACTTAAATCATTCGTTGACATCTATGATGATGACAAGATCATCTATGGCAACATATCAAAGGCCGTAAATGACAAAGTTCTTTCTGATTCTATCTCCTCTGATCTTGAGCGCGTGGTACAGCGGGGGAAGAGGTGGCTGGTCACTTTTAATGCATCCAAAACTATCTTTACATCATCAACGCTCTGATCCCCATCTGGCATCAATTCAAATGGATGGCTCTCGTCTTGGGAAGGCTCCATGTTTTGACAAGCTTTTGGGTTTGACCCGTCTGGCTGAAACTACTGTCAATAATTTTCTCCACTCTTTATCTGTGCCTAAATCCAAACGTAGATTCCATGAGCAGAGCTTCTTCCTTAGAAGTGCACGACTGGATCTCTCTTCCGTTTGGCTGTTTCCCACCTGACTACAACTTGGACGTCTTCAAGTCCAACATAAACAAATTCCTGACAAACCGCCCCCTTAAGTAAGACACTCTATCAAATCTCCAATACTAATGATTACTACAGTACTATCTCATTGATTACTGTACACGCAATAACCCTTATCCCTGAGTGGCCTCCAGGCCTTGATAAGTGGTGACCCCCATGTAAAAAAAAATATATGTTTAATTTTCATTTAAACTTATTAATTTTCAAATAAAATTAAAATTCTTTTGCTTAAATCAAAGAAGTTTATATAAGTGGTCCTGAGGTCTGCGAACCAGGCTTACTTTAAAACTTGGAAAATATTCTTTTTTAATGAAATCTATATCATATATATAAATTATCTTGAGAAGACAACGAAAATGGTCTTGAATCTCAATTACCTACTTAAGGAAGCTTAGGGGATATAAATCCCCTTAGAACCTCGAATACTTATGTCGAACGGACCAACGAAGCTGAACTTACTTTAGCTGCTTTTCTTCCGAAGGATGAAGTTTCTTTAAAATGTTAAATTCACAAACCATTCCCAGTTGCATGTATATCCTTGTCAGGGGAGATGAAAACGTTAAATTTTTGCAGTTCTTGCGGAGATGTGTCGACATCTTCCTACATACAGCGCCTGTTAATTTAAAATGGTCACCATCTGTTACTAATCAGGCATAATGTTATACCACATAAGTTAAGCAACGTTGAGCTTGGTCAGTATCAGATGAGTGATTTTTGGGAATACCAGGCTCTGTATGTAGGAAGATATTGACACTTCCCTGAAAAAACGACTAAAACCAAACGTTGTCATCTCCCTTGACAGGGATATAAAATAGACTGGAGATCGCTTGTGAATTTTATATTTCCTGGAAAACTGATCCTTTGGAGGGAGCTGATTCAACACGCTTAGGATGAGTGCCGCTTCGATACGGTACTTTAAGGAACTCTGTAATCGCTTTGTCGGCTCCGAAACGGGAGGTAATACTTGAGAGAAAAACCGGGCAGCTATTATTTCTAACCTAGTTCGAAAATCGAGCCTTCTAGAAAAGAGGGTATGAATAAAGTAAAAACTCGCCGTTACTTTCTTCCCAACGAAGAGGATATGACCCAAAGCCGGAAGCTGGGAACAGCCAGCGCTTTCAAAGGCGCACTGTAGATCTACAAAAATAGCCATGAACAAACGTATAAACAGAGGTAGAGGCGGCCCATGCGATCGGCAATAAGCTAACTCTTCTTGAAATAGATGAAGTAATGCCTGGGAAGATGAGAACTTAGCTGGGCCATGTCTCACTCAACAGGAAATAGCCTAGGGACGCCATAAACTGAACGTCTACTGCTTATTTACTTCCTTCATAAAACAGGATCTTTTTATGCTTATTTCTTAGATATCAGTTTCGCGCAAGAAATGTACATTTGCCTGTTTGGATAGTAACACATGCGCAGTTTTATTCCAATATTGGTGCGAGGGGATTCGCTTTATGTGTCTTTCTGATACACAGCAATGACACACACGTGACTCCAACTCTCTCGCTTCACCGAAATAAATCGCTAAGATAGTTTATTAATTTCATTGAATGCCAGTAAATTTGTATACAAGAATTTCCGTGCATTATGGTCACTTTAAAGCATCATAAAATAAATATATGTTCCAAAATTATTAAAATTACTAGCGCTTTTTCAGCTTTACCGTGATATAGTTTTGTTATTTTAAATGAAAATAGCAAAGTAAGTTTGGGAAATAATTGTAGTGAAAAAATATTAGCACTTGATGCATGGTTAGGTAATAACTGAGTGTTGGTGAAATGTTGGAGTTAAAAAAAGGTCATTAACGTTTATTTTGGATAAAGAAAAAAAGCTATTTCTCATAAATATTAAGTAATAGCAATGATTGCCTCCCTTGCAGAACTCTTTTGAAACAGCGGATAAATATGGTGCCACTCTAAAATCCCTGTCGGTGAGGCATTAGAATACAGCGACTGCCTCCCTGCAGAGGGTAAAAGTCCCTGAATGGGGTCCTGGATATGACCTTAAACTATATCCAGTGGTGAAGCCCCAGCTTGTGGGCTTTGGGGAGTGTGGAGCCACCTTTTGATTACCATTGCTCCCAGGTCCACTCTGACCCGGAGTGGTAGTACCTGTTAGGGTCCCAACTATGGGTTAAATAGAAACCGACGTGAAAACAACAAATATACTCTATTAAAAAAAAAATTCTTCAAAATCTTTGGATTCGGCATTAAATAACCCGAAAAGGGTTGATATGCTGTAAAACAAAAACAACCAACCAACCAACCAGCCATTCTAAAATAAATTCATTCGCATGTTATCGACATTTGAATTTCTTACTAGATTTTTCAAGGAATAAAGCACCACCACACACCTATTTTGATTCCCGTGCAAATAAAAGCAGAGCTTTTGTTGTAATAAAGTTCAGCGAACTAAGTATTACAATATCCGTTTGATGTACTGTTAAAGATTCGTTTTATATATCCACATGCTGTTTAGTTTGATAACCAGTCAGATTCTGAGTCACTTCGCTTTCTTGCCTTTTTCGTTAGTTTTTGTTAAAGCTTACAATAGCTGTGTACGCCATATGATAATTCTGTTAGCTAATTTTAGTCTTGTATTTCCGCTTAAAGTATGCAGTTTGGAAATCTAATATGATTAATATATGGTTAAATTAAAGTTTTTTTAATATTTTAGAATAAAATTACTTATGATGTATTGACTGAATAATCGTATGCTTTCATTACAAATTACAAACAAAGAAGAAGAGAGATATAGTTTTAGCATATATTTAAAACGATGTCGGCATAGACGTAACAAACTTTCCCTCGTGGCATTTGTGTTTAAAGTGTTTTCTTCCGAGAATGACCAATAAATAATATAAAAGTAAGTTTGCTTGTTTTTTTAATTTTTACTAATGCTCTGAAAGTGCAATGGATTTTTATGGAGCTTAAAGAAATGTGGCAATTTTTAAAAACTTCACTGAATATATTAATTACAAATATATACATATTTTTTACTATCAAAACGTATATATATATATATATATATATATATATACATATATACATATATATATATATTCTTACTCAAATTCTCACCAATTTGCCATGTGCCACAAGGTCAAATATGTGTTATATACTAAAATTCTACACGAAAAATTATAAAAGAATTAAACATTACTGTATATCTAGCTTTTGAAGGCGGTAATGGTAAATATATAGAGTTTTCAAACTCTAACGCTTTCTGTTGTACAAATAAAAACGGCAAAACTAGTTTTTCCAAAGGTATTTTAAAAATACTTATAAGTCATCTTATTAAAGAAAGTTATTTTCAAATAGGAAACAAAATATTACTTCAAACTATAGGCATTCCAATGGGATTTGATCGTGCACCATCTTGAACAAATCTTCATTATTTACATAGACTGGAGTATATATATATATATATATATATATATATATATATATATATATATATATATAAAATGTCATAACACACATAAAAAATGATATATCCAGAACATATAATTATCATGGCTGTAGGAGATTTATTGACGACCTTATATGTATAACTGATAACGAGGAATTCGAATAAAATAGACAACTTATATATCAAAAGAAGTTAGGATTTAATTGTAAATATAGAGGAACACAGGCTACATTTCCGTAAGAGTTCCGAATCCCGAGTTCGGATATGTCTAACTGATGATCCCAACTGAGGGCGAAACTCGAGTCTTGGACTTCCAATTTATTGGCTGTGATGGGTTTTGTGAGCTGCAACGTTGTTTGACTGTGGAAATAAGTATATATATATATATATATATATATATATATATATATATATATATATATATATATATGAGCAAACAGGTAATAAAATATGTTAAAAAACACTTTGAAATGAGTTAAAAACATATTTAATCTGAAAAGGGAACACTAGATAAATGGATATTCCTTAATCCGCGGAGTTTCGAAAAATACTCTCCTTCTCATCAGAGGGTAGGAATTAGCAAAATGCGGGATCGGATTTTGCATGCAGAAGTATTTGATGAAACAACAAGTAAGTCAAAGATCTTACTTGAAAACAAAATAAGTTAAGCAGAGGGAATATGATAAAGAAAAAGGTGATTACACATGAATGGATAGTCTGGTGGAAGATAAACAAATCCAGTGACGGTAAAATCCAAATGTAAAACTTCAAGAAAGTTAAAAGAATTTCCATTTGTACAAGTAAAATCCAAGGAAATCCCGTAAGTGGAAGAAAATGGTCCATAATAATCCAAAGGCAGAAATCCATGGAATAATTCACAAAAATGTGTACAAGGAAAAAAATAATATTAATAAAAGAAAAATAAGGTGTGCTTTTCACTCTACTTCCGAGACATAACTATTATATTATTATAAGCTCTATTTCCTATTTGGTTTTATCGAGCTTTTATATCTGGCTGAGATAATTTTATAAATATTAATTCTTTAATATTTATAATTTACTTTAATTTTACCATCTTGGATCATTTTGGTAAATTCAATTGTAATTTTCATTTTATATATATATATATATATATATATATATATATATATATATATATATATATATATATGTATGCATATATATATATGTATATATATATATGTATATATATACATATATATATATGTATGTATGTATATATATATATATATGTATGTATATATATGTATATATATACATATATATATGTATATATATACATATATATACATACATACATATATATATATATATATATATATAAGCATTAAATGAGTTTACATTAATTGATTTCTGTCTTATGTTCTTTGTAGGTTTTCAACTTTTTGAGTTTAAAAATCATCAGAATTCAATTCTCAACCTATATACTCAACGATTTTTTAATCTATAGATTGTTTATTGTTTTGAACGCAAGAAAGATCGTCAGTCAAAAATATAACCGAATAAAATGAAATTAAATTTAAATAAATCCAAATAAACAATTAGAAAAATTAATTTATTAGTAATAAAATAATTAATAATAATAAAACTAATGATAATCGGCAAAGACTTATTATCTAAGAAAAGGTTTTAATAAACATTTATACATAAAAGTATAAATTTATAGAAAGTCACTCTGAAGTCATTAAAAAAGGTTATATTATAGCGATATTATGCATATATGTACATACATACATACATACATATATATATATATATATATATATATATATATATATATATATATATATATATATATATATATAGTAAAAGATGGTCAAACTTTTTGAAGACACTTTTTAAAAGTAAAATTTAATTGAGAAATTTTTGAAAACTTTGAAGTGTCGAACACAATGATAAAATCATTGTTTATTCTTTTTTTTTTTTTGTAATTCCTACATTTCGCTAATACATAGCCTCGTCAGGGTCGAAAGTCCGGTTCGTGAATTTCTTTTATTTTTCTTCTTCATTTTGGTGTTATGGCGAAGAGACGAGAATTTACGTGTTAGTCCGGTGGTTTCAAGTGTGTACTCACACGTAAATTCTCGTCTCTTCGCCATAACACCAAAATGAATAAAAAGAAAAATGTCTGTGTGTGTGTGTGTGTGTGCGTGTGAGTGTCTGGTCACGAATAGGCTCCTATATGACTGACTATTTTAAAAAAACTGATTACATGTAATGATAGAAGATGTATCGAGACACAGGAATGGGTATGTTTGATCTGGCAGAGCGGTGGTTCATTAAGATTGTTGGGTCTGCGTTCGCGCCTGGTCCACAAAGTATGGAAATAAAAAAAATTAAAAATTAAAAAAAAACGTTTACAAGTGTTTTTGATATAGGTGTACATAAGAATAATTTGATAAGTATGTTTTAACTTAAATAGGGATGGTATAATATAATTGTAGGGTCTGCGTTCGCGCCTGGCCTCCATAGAATGGAAATAGGCACAAACTTTAATACAGACTTTTCATATCTATCTGCGTAAGTATACTTTGATAATTATGTTTCAGTTTGAAGAAATATGGTATAATAAAATTATGGGGTGTTCGTTCGCGCCTGACCTCCATAGAATAGAAATATGTCACAAAGTTTAACAAGGTTTTTTAATATAGATCCACAGAATATTGTGATAAGTGTTTCAGTGTGAACAGGTATGGTATAATAAATTATGGGGTTTATCTATTTTATTTTTACTTTCATCATATTTTGCTTTGGTTTTGATACCCCCAAATTCAATCCAAATTTACAACCTTTCCTTTTCATAACCTATCATACTTTCTTAAATCAGAGTCCATTTTCTGTAGGCTGTTTTTGAACCCAGTCAACGACGGATACTTTTGCTAGTATATATATATATATATATATATATATATATATATATATATATATATATATATATATATATATAGAGAGAGAGAGAGAGAGAGAGAGAGAGAGAGAGAAAGATAAAATTTTGACGTCATATATGAATTATGCTTAAATAAATTAATTAATGCGAAATGAAATTAATAACAGAAAAGGCACCGCTGGTTTTAAGGGCAGATAACTGTTAGAAAAATTGTCAAATACAAATGTATTTTTTAAAATTTTTTTGCGTGCTGACTTAATATTCCGTTTTGTATTATTATAAATTGTATTATATTTATTATTAGCGGAACTCGTTGAAATTCCACAGTTCATCTTACCTGTTGTATATAGTCGCCTTGCTTAAAAAAATACATTTTTAGACGTCCAGCGCGACGAAGGCCCCACAATTCTATAATATGTTATATTATGTTGCATCATTTGTTTTTGCTTTTCAAATACATTTCGTATTATTTTGGGTTCTCATCTTGAGTGTTATTTTCACAACGTTTTCGTCGATGTAACCTCCGACTTTCTTCATGTGAACTCGAAAATGTTTCTATCAAACTCGGGAATCTGAATGGAATTTCGAACGGGGCCCTTTATTTACTATCCGAGAGTACCATGTTCTCGTTCCGTCAGCCATGGCTTAATAGACGTCCGAATTCTCAATTGTATTTTTCGATTGCCCACACTGAAAAAAAAATAACCAATCCTCGTCTCAAAAATTCAGAAACTTACACGTTTATTTAAATGCTAAGATTAATGTATAGGGTTGTGACAACAGCATATTCTTTTCATTGTTTTGACTCTTGAGTGTGTATCCGTTAATATCTCATATGTTTTTATATAGACGGATGTGGTTCTCGGTTGATTGACTGTGTCTTACTGTGTCGGATATAAACCCGAGAGTCAAAAGAATGAAAAGAATATTCTGTTGTCACAACCCTATACATTAATATTAGCATTTAAATAAACGTGTAAGTTTCTGAATTAATTAATGCAGTTTGAGAACACATGTTGAAATAAATTTCAAAAGTCTTGTAAGAGGTTGTAAAATATTTTAATTCTGAACGGCTGAGACGAACGATGACCACGTGATGTTATCGAATGCTAGTCGGAAATGTATTTTTAGTTGGAGGTTTACGTTTTAGTGACAAATAAAATGAAAAGAAAATTGCATTGCATCTTCGAGGATAGAGCGATCCTAATCTTTGAATAGGGGTGGATGGTTACAACGTACAGACGGAAACAAATTATCTTAGTGTATTATTATAGGAGTTCGTATTCATTTTCACATTCCATTGGTATTTTTCTTCTTATTTGCATTTGAATTGTATTTGTTTATAATGGTATTATTCGTAGTTTTTGTCCGTATTATTCGTAGTTTTTTAATCGTATTATTAAAAATTCGTAATTATATTATTTGCATTCGAACTGTTTTTATTCGTATTTTCATCACATTCTTTATATTCTTAATCCTATTCATATTTTTTATATTCGGATTCTTATTCATATTAATGTTCTTATTCATATTAATGTTCTTATTGGTCTCATTCTGATTTGTATTCGTATCATTCGTTTTATCATTCGTATTCCTATTCTTTCCAAAGCTTCAATTCAATGGCCATTAAATTATGCTTCACCCATTATTTCCAAATTAATCATCTCTCTGTTCATTTCAAGTGCACCTGTAATAAGAAATTTAAAAAAAAACAATGTTGTTCTTTTTTTAAATAACTAAATCAAACACTTTATTGGAATTTCTAACGGAATTATTTACGACATTTCTGGAAAATATTAATTTATTCCGAAAACGTATAGGAAATAATTTATAATCTTCATCATCGTCACGTTGTATGTTTGAATTTCGATAATGATATATATGTGACGTGATTTCTATCAACAGGAAACAAAAAAAAATTGTTGGAAAATATTCCAGCAATAAATAAAGTTATCTTTGATCTACTTCCGTAATTCATACAAAAATATTTTTTTAAAGTAAACATTTTTAAAAATAATAGGAAATAAAACATGAGAGCATAATTACCTTTCAAAAGATTTGCGATGTTCTTATTCATATTAATGTTCGCAGCCAACGTTGCAATGAAGCATGAAGTTAAAACTTCGAAGACCTGAACATTTCTCTTTCAAGATATTCTGCGTAGACTTCAACTAATTATACACCAAGAGATTCTAATTAACCCTAGAAAAAACGTTAATCAAATCTTACTTTCAATCAATAAAACATTAATTATGTTCAATAATTATAAAAATTTATTAAATCTTACGGTTTAATACGTTAATAAATAAAATGTTTAATTAAGAAAACGTTGTTCTTTAATTACAAAGGATTGTTTTGATACGAAACTGAGGTCGCGGTTTGTGTTCTAATTATATACAATGAATTACAAACTGACTCGAAAGTATTATTACAACACATAAGCATGAGTTTGTGTTTTTATTCTCTATTTATTTTTTTTTATTCAAATAGCATGGTAATCTAAAACTTAACGATTTTGGACCCATGCTGGGATCTAGTTGATTCTACCATTTAACTTCGTTTCTGGCTGGCTCAATCAAAATTCTTATTTCATGTGAGCTGAAAACGTGATAGGAGAATATTTTTTTAAAAAAATAGCGTACTGTTACCTCTCTTTCGGCTACGAGACAGCATTGCTCGGACCGATCACAAAACTTCGCTTTCGTGACGCAACATTTAACTTCGAAAAAATATCCAAAAACCCCACATGGCAACAAATATTGTGTGTCAGTAACGCAGTTAACGCAATACTGAGTTGAACCCAACTTACTTGTATCGAGCAGGTTCAGAAAAGTTAAGGTTTTGTCGATGACATATCTAACTCAGTGACTTCCATTGACAGAGCGTGCACCTGTGTGCTATAGAGTGCAAGCCGATTAACCGGGGGTTCCCCCCACACACATACACCCATATAAATAGAAACGCACATGGGAATTTTTAATAGTCGAGCGAGAATAGACAGTTGATTGGAGTCGAATTTGGTAGACAGTCGGACTTGAGTTAGTTTCGAGACCAGGAGGATCAGAGAAAAGACGCGTCGACGGAAAAAACGCAAGAAAGCTTGAGTCAAGAATGCGATTAGTTCCCCGGTTCACTAGTAGACAAAATAAAGAGATCCTTGCTAGAAAATCGTGCTAGATTCTCTTTACAGATTATCGACCAGTGACGGGAAGAACCACATCCCTGAAGACACAACAAAACGGTATGATGACCTTTAACATGTATAAATGCACACACACACACCGTTTAGAAATACAGTAAGCAGATACACAACTGAAGGGCTCTTAAATGAGCTCGACCGCGTGTATACACACCCGAGTGTATAAATGTTTATAAAACGTATATAATACTTTCATATATAATGAAATGGAGAAGATGCATACGGGCTATCCTGTGAAACGATATATACACGAGACGATAACAAAAAAGGCCATTATAACACATCCCCAAACACGATAGAGTTAGACGCACATAAACACATTATATATGTATATAAAGAGAAGAAAACATATCACATGCGCACAAACGTGGACTTAATGTACACACACACTTACATATGCACATGGACACGGCCTGACTTTAACACATGCGTACTATTCTCATCTTATTCTCAGAATGTTTTGGCTTTGTTGTTTCTTATCGGATTTGGTAATAATCATGTCGAACTCAGTGTTACATTATGGGGTAGCCAGGAGAGGATGATATAAACGTGTGAATTGAGCCATGTTGTATTGCTAGCGGATATATTACAGTTCGTATTTGCATAAAGGTATCATATTCTATAAGAAAGAGAATATATAGATGATTCATACCTTATATTTATCCGGAGTTCTTCTGTCTTCACTGTTGGGCTCTGGGATGAAACATGCAACGACCAACACCATAAACGATTGAGACACCTGTTTTTTTCTTCTTTTGTGAAACCACAGAACAGCACTTTATATTTTAAAGATATAAATCTATTTCAGCTGTCTCAGTGGTCTTCACAGGAAGTCTGCATTACGTGTCTACATGCTTGTCCCTTCCAGTTCCGCTTCCTTGCTTTGAAACACGTCTGCTCATTTTCGTGACCAAACTTAAATTCTTCAATCTAATTTTCTTTATCTCTTGACCTTTCAGTTCCGTTACGATATCATCAAAAGAACGTGTCTACTAACGTGTGACCTCTGCCACGTACGCAACTGTTGAAGGTCATTTTGTTTATTAAACTTAGCTAATTTATGTAAACATCTCCAGCTAAACAATAAATAACTCCCAATCTAAACTATTTTAACAATATTACTGGATAGATAGAAAAATAGATAGATAGACAGATAGATCGATCAGTTATAACTAATTTAACTTTTACCCATGTTATTATCTAGCATCAGGAATTTTCGAAGTGAATGTTTTATTAGATTGCTTCCGTTCCGTCTCCTAAAATTGGGTAGATTCATGGTCTCACTTGCACTGAAGATTGACCCGTCACTTTCAGAAGATTGTCATTAGAATTGATTTAATTTAGCACTTTATCCGTTGTGCCATTAGTTCACATGAATGATACTGAGATTTTAAAAATGTTAAAATTTCAAAGAATTACTTAAGAAGTCTATGACGACAGACGAATTATATTTTTTCCAGCAGTGATAGAATGATTAGTTACTACTGCAAGAAATTTGCAAGAATGAACCAGAGGTTAAAGCTCAGTCGAACCACGCCGATGAAAATAACTATAGAGTAGGAAAGGATTAGTAATATTTCATTTGTGTAAAATTAAGAACAGAACCACAAATCACACTTCTACAAGATTTCGAAATCGATTTTGACTTTTATTGTGGCAAGAACTTTGTTGAGGCGGCGCCTACTCAGTTATATCCACAGTACTCCATCTTAGAGCGTATCTGACCCGTGTAACGGTAGAGAATTGCATCAGGAGTCGGGCACTTTCTGGAGCGATGATGTGTATTAAGTCCAGACAATTTTCTTTTACGTGATCCATGAAACTGACATAATTTCGATATTTTCTATGAATTCTAAAGTCATAAAATATTTTACGATATCTAAGATTTCTATTTTCATTTTCCAATAGTGAACAAACTGTCTAGATAAAAAATATTTACACAGACATGTCAGAAATAAAAAAAAAAACACCCGAAAGAAATAATCGTTGCATGTTTAAAGTTAGAAGTCTTCTTTCTGCCTTCTCGGACTGCAAGCACCGGAAGCCGTATAAAGCAGCAGTAAATATTTGAAACATCGATATATGAACTGACATCTTTGTGTTCTGGATATCAATAGAGTATATCACGATTTCAGTATGACCAAAGAAGCATTAGAATCGTGAAGCGTTTCAGAAGAGTTTCATTGTAGGTAAATTTAAAGAAGGAATTAATCAGCGTCAAAGTACTGCACACCTCGGTGTTCCACTTTCCATTTAAAAAAACATTCAATAATAATAATAATAATAATAATAATAATAATAATAATAATGATAATAATAATAGTGTCTCTTTATTCCTGTCAGGGTCGTGTATAGATATACATATGCGGTATTGGGTAGTTAATGTTAGGTAATACATGTACTGAGAGCGCAGAGAAAAATCAACCATGTGCCACCATGTCTTTTCAAATATTGGCTTTCTATTGTTTCTCTTCAAATAAGCCATCTTCAGAAAATTTTGAAATAATAACGTAATAATAACGAAATATTAAAATAATTTTCAATTTTTTTCATTTTTATATCAATGAGTAATCAATTGTATATCGATGTGTCCCGATAGCGAATAAAATCGTGCAGTGAAAGAAGGAGAGAGACGGGCGATAATTTGAAAGTGGAAGAATCGACATTTTAAATTAGTTTGTTTTTTTCATCTAATTATGGTAATTTATAAAGATTGCGGCAATGAAAGAACGCGAAAGATATCTCTAAAATTAGTTGTGTGTGTTCTTGGGAATCATTTCCATTAAAGATTCAGTTAATATTTGCATCTAAAATTGATAAATACGCGCTTGAAATGTGTCAACATTATGTGAATGAAGTGAAACAAAATGGACACCAAATTATAGCAAATGTTGTGTTTATCTAACAACGAAATTCGAAGTTTCAATCGCAATGATTTTTCATTTAATAATATTTATTAATTATATAAAATAATATTTTACCAAAAAACAACATAAAACTACTTTACATGTCTAGCGTTTTTCTATGGCCGCGATTTAAAAAAAAAATACCTTAATTTTTTCATATATTATGCTTTTATGATGACGTTCAGAAATACGTTTTACTAATTTGTCCCAACTGAATCATCCAACCCGAAAGCAGGTGCCCAATACGTAGGTAGAGCTAGGTTGTAAATCATGAAAATATATATGGCAAATAAGCTAAGCAGAATATTCTGCGTTTCATTCTCTTGAGAATTCGTCAGGCTTATCGTACAAGTCTGACAAATTCTCACGAGAATGAGACGCGGAATATTCTGGGTAGCTTTATCGACACATATATATATATATATATATATATATATATATATATATATATATATATATTTATAACTTACGATATATATATATCGTAAGTTATGACTATATATATATATATATATATATATATATATATAATTATAAAACTCAAATGACCTTGTAACGAGTGATGTAACCCACTTTCCGGTTTACGACATCCGGTTGCGCATGCACGCATAAACATTAACCCATAAAAACGTAAACAAATAAACATAAATCGCTTCTTTTGCAGGTTTAGACCTGCGCACTGAAATATTAACGTTATTATTTCGAAATTATTATTTAACATGGGCAGAATGGGGGTGTTTTGCAACTATTCTTTATTACAACTATACTGTCGCTATTTTCTTACAACTAAACAACTTTAAACAGTTGACAAAAATAAGAACAATTGTAGTAAAGCCAAGACTACTACTACTAATACTACTACTACTACTCTCTATCTGTCCCTTTTCGTTCCTTCCTTCTTTTTTATTTTTTTGTTTACATTTCTAGATACAATACTAATATTTTTATGATTTACTTCTTCAGCAGGAATAAACACATATATATAGATGTTCATTTCAAAAGGTTAGTTTTATTATCAATGTTTGCGTACATTTGTTTCGGTCCATTACTGGTATTTATATCATGAACGTTGGCATTATAATAAGTTGAGTAGATATGTATTATTTTAACTAATTTGATTAAAGTACACTATAGTTTATTTAAGTAATATTAATAATAGATGGTTTGCATGCGTACAGGGAAGGTTGGGTAAACTTTGCTCGAATACTACTAAACTGCTGTAATGGTAAATATATTGCACCGTTAGGCAGGTCGATTTGCAACTTTTTCAGAAAAATCAACATGGCACCGGTGATGATAGTTGGGGTTTCATGTGATAAGAACATATACCAAAAATTAGATTTCCATCTTGAACAGAAAATTGAGCATTTAATTTTAAAAATCGTGTAGAAAAATGCTGAAAAATCCTTCATTTTTATAACATTTTTCACAACACTGATTTTGAAATTTCACTATTTTTATAAAATATTCAGTTAAAATTGATATATTTATATGAAATACATTGAAAGAAAAATAAATACATGGATTATAATTTTAATTATGAATCACAATTAGCAAAATATCTCAACTTTTACTGCATTAATTAAACAAAAATTGTAAAAAAAGCTAATTAGCAACTAAGTCTTTTAAATTTCACAATTCAAAAAGATATATGGAGATGTATTACACAATATAACAACTTGATACAAGTTGCAAAACCATGTATTTTAATTTTTTTATTAAACGCAATAATATAAACTTAGAACTAAAATGTTCTGTATAATTTCCTTTTGAGAAAAATGAAAGTCTAATTCGCTGGCACGATGACTTTGTAATAATGTGTCTATGTCTTGCTTCCTGCCCATATACAACTTTTTGAGAAAGATCAATCAAATTTGACCAGTGTGTGGCTGCAAAATTGATAGCAGTAATCTTTTTCATTTTTTTAATAGTTGTTTGCTATTTCTGGAAAAAAATAACACAAAAGAACAATTATTTTTTATATTTTTGCAATGTAATATGAAAAAAACTAACTATTGTTTGGGTAAATTGAGAAAACTAATTGTTGTGGTGGCAACCACTTATTTGCATATGCGAATAACATAACACTATTAATGGCAAGCCTAGGTTGGCCTTGTGTGTCTTACTCAAATGCCACCAGAAGTGACGCCGAAGAGCGTACATGTCCTCCCACCAAGACTCTCTGACTCGACACCGTCATTTGTACATATTGTAAATATACCTTTTCTTTAATACACTTATTATTGCGTTATCTTGTTGTTTGCGTCTTCATTGTATTTCCTTACTAATTATTGTTCAACCTTGCAACCACAACAGTTGGCGACGAGATATGAAGCGTCAAATATAACAGTTTGACGAAGAACTATTTAAAAAAAAAAGTACAACGCAAAGGTTGACCATTTTTTTTAAGGAATGCAAAGTGTTGACGAGCAAACGGATTTTACGCTAAAGAGAAGTTTCAACTCAAGTGAAAAAAAAACTCTAACGTGGCAAAAGCGACAATTTACGCCGTTTTCTGGGAATCCGACTTGCAAACGAATGTAAAAGTGAATTTTTGTTTGTCGCTACACGACAAATCTTACTAAAGGACCAACTTGCAAACGAAAAGCGAACTTTGTTCTGTCGCAAAAACGACAGGTCAGACCCGTATTACGAAAAGCAAGGAAGTAACCTACGAAAAAAGTTCACCAGTGGATTCTAATTACTGTTCTCCGTAAACAAAACAACAACTAAAGGACTTTTTAATTAATGTTTTGGTTGACGTCGTTACTAAAAGGAAATACCACAGCTAAAACTAAAATTCAAGGAAAGGATTTTTTTTCTTGAAGTTGTCACTGAATAACGGATAATACAGTAAAACGTCACGGAAAAAAAGGTAATTTCAATTTAAGAGGTATTTTAATTACTAAAATACTAGAGAAAAAAACTCAAAGAACTAAATGTACTGCATACATTTATTCAATTGTGACTCGAAAAAAAAACTTTTATTTTGTGGAAAGAGTTACTTATTAGTAAGTGCCTAAAAACGGAAAGTCAATTCCATTTCGTGATTCCAGATAAACCTGTTTTATTTATTTTTTTTTGCAGCGTGACTCGCAAAAAGAATATATTATTGCAAGCAGCGATATTATTATTGAAAACAGGAGCTTACAGCAATTTTTTTTTTTTGTTGTAACCCAAACCGGTGTATAGTGTACATGGTACAATATTTTTTTTAAGTACACACTAAAAAAAAAAAACATGGAAGACTTATCAAAAATGTTCATGCAATTTTTACAATCACAGGCTGAGCGTGATGAACGCAGACAAGCTACACAAAACGAGCTTTTGCAAACACAAATACAGGCACAGGCTGACCGCGAGGAAAAGAGAGAGGACAGATTATTGAAATAGCAGCAGGAACAAGAAGAAAAGCAGAAAATGGCACAATTAAAGCAGAAAAAACTGCAATTGGAACAGGAAGAAAGGCATAAGAAACTACAATTGGAATATGAAGAAAGACAAGATGAACGTTTTGTTAAAACACTGGAACTACTAAAGAGTAATCGAGAAAATGTCGACAGTGTTAATTTCTCCCATACAACTATTTTAATAGCATGGACACATTTCATTATGTGCCTGAGGAAGAGAAGAATTTTGAAGCATACTACACAAGATACGAGGATGTTTTTCAACTAGACTGTAAAAATTGGCCAAATAGTCAGAAAGTGAGCCTCTTACTCAGAAAATTGGGTACATCAGAACACAGCAAATTCGTAGATTACATATTACCTAAAAAAACTGCGGAATTAGAGTTCATGGAAGCTGTAAAATTACTAAAAGAATTATTTAATCCAAATATATCTCTTTTTCATAAAAATGGCTGTGCATGAATCTAAGAAAGATGGACAACCAAGATTATTTTACATACGCATCAGTTGTCAATAAAAACTGCGATAATTTTAAGCTTGCAGAACTAACGGTAGAAGATTTTAAATGTCTAATCTTCGCTTAAGGGTTAGTTTCCACGAAAAATGCAGAAATACGCAGACGAGTGTTGTCTAAGCTGGAATCTGAGCAAGATTTAACCCTCCAGAAACTAGCAGAGGACTGTGAAAGGGCCATTACACTAAAAAAGGATTAAAAAAATATAGAAGAATCCGGAGTGGCATATGTAAGAAAAGTTAGAAAACCATACGCACCAACCAAGAACTTTACAAAGAAAAGCAATGGAACGGGATATTCCAAAGATAATAACCATAAATATAGTACACAATATAACAAGCCTCTTCCTAGATATAACTGTAAGAGATGTGCAGAAAAGCATTGGGAATCAGATTGTCCTTATAAGAAGAAAAAATGCTACATTTGTAAGAAGGTGGGACACAAAAGCGATTGCTGCAGATATAAAGATTACACCAGAAAGAGAGTACAGCAAACAAAAGCAAATACAAAATTAGACAAAGATCGGCGAAAATACGTAAAAGTGGAAATATTTAAAACATCACTAAAGTTACAACTCGACTCCGGCTCCGATGTTTCTATAATAAACCTGAATACGGGGAAAAAGTTGGGAAAACCGGCCATGATAAAAACTAGTAAAGCAGCCCGGACGGTAACTGGTGGTGGTATAAAATTTGAAGGAGAAGTTGTCCTCCCGATAAAATTGAAAGGGATTTCGAAGAAATTAAAAATATTCGTACTAAAAAATAGTGAAAATCTGTTTGGAATAGATTTAATTGAGAAATTCGGACTATGGGATAAGCCAATCAATACATTCTGTAAAAAATTAGAATGTTCTTCTCCAACAACAGTAAATATAAAAGACGATTTAAAAGAATTATTTCCTGAGGCATTCACGACTAACTTAGGTCGCTGCAATAAATTCAAGGCTTCGTTTGAACTTAAAGAAAACGCCAGCCCAATTTTTAGAAAAAAGCGAAATGTTCCGTTCGCTGGGTTGGAAAAAGATTGATAATGAATTAAATAGATTGGAACAGACGGGAATTCTATCAAAAATAGAACACAGCGAGTGGGCAGCCCCCACCGTATACGTAAAGAAAAAGAATGACGAAGTTAGGGTGTGCGCAGACTTTTCGACCGGGGTCAACTCCCTATTAAAAGATCACCATTACCCCCTACCAAGCCCAGAGGAAATATTCACGAAATTGAATGGGGATAATATCTTCTCCAAGATAGACTTGAGCGACGCGTATTTGCAAATACCGGTCGAGGAGAATTGCTCAAAAATACTATGCATCAATACGCATAAGGGATTATACAAATACAACCGATTGCCTTCTGGCATCAAAGTAGCGCCTGCCATCTTTCAGCAAGCGATGGACACCATGCTAAGTGGTATTGAGTGCGCATGTGCATACCTGGACGACATTGTTGTCAGGAGCAAATCCCTAGAAGAACATAAGGAACATTTGAACCAAGTATTTACTCGAATACAAGAATTCAGCTTTAAAGTAAAAGAAAGTAAATGCGACTTTTGTATGAGCGAGATTAAGTATCTTGGACACATAATAAACAAACATGGACGACGTCCAGACCCGGACAGATCTGCGGCAATAAAAAAATATGCCAGCACCCGATAATGTAACAACCTTGCAGAGTTTCTTAGGACTCGCAAATTATTACCAATCTTTTATTGAACGAATGCATAACTTGCGAGCCCCCTTAAATAATCTGCTTAAAAAGGATACACCGTGGAACTGGACGCAAGAATGTCAAACCGCTTTTGACAAAATAAAGAGCGCACTAACATCCGAATTATTCTTAACGCACTTTGACACAAACTTAAAAATAGTCGTCGCTAGTGACGCTAGCTCCTACGGCTTAGGAGCATGCATTCAACATATTATGCCGGATGGGTCTAGAAAACCAATAGCGCACGCTTCGAGAACGCTGATACCAGCCGAAAGGGCATATTCACAAATCGAAAAAGAAGCGTTGAGCATAATCTTTGCCGTGACTAAATTTCACCGATATTTATATGGTAGACAATTCATATTTGAAACCGACCATAAACCGTTAGTCACGATCTATGGATCAAAAAAAGGATTGCCGGTATACACCGCAAATAGATTGCTGCGCTGGGGTACAATACTACTTAATTACGATTTCCAGCTACAACATCTAAAGATTTGCCATGCGGATGGACTATCAAGACTAATACCACGGAAACACAATCTGGAAGAATCAGTCATTGCAGCAATTCGGACAAATGTTGAAGTAAAAAATATGGTAGCAAACATCATTAAGGAATTACCCGTAACTTTGTCGGACATTAAAAGGGAAGCCGAGAAAGACGAATATATAAAGGACATAAAAGAGAAAATTATAACGGACACAAAGGTGCAGGAAGTTTTCTCCATATGTGACGATGTGTTACTGTACAGCGAGAGAGTGGTAATACCCAAAACATTACAGAATAGGATGTTAAGAGATTTCCACACAGGACATCCGGGGATAAATCGAATGAAGTCGTTAATGAGAAGCTACGTGTACTGGCGTAACATGGACACTGACATAGCGACAACAATTGATAAATGTAAAGGATGCCAGTTAGCGGCAAAATCTCCACCTATAGTACACAAACCTTGGCCGAAAACCGACCAACCATGGTCGAGAATCCACATGGACTTCGCTGGTCCAGTAGGTGAAAACTATTATTTAATTGTAGTGGATAGTTTCACAAAATGGCCGGAGGTAATGCGTTGCAGGAATCCAACAACGAACAACTCAATAGGGTTCCTACACGAGTTGTTTGCAAGATTCGGTGTACCAGACACACTGGTCACTGACAACGGAACGCAGTTCACATCCGCAGAGTTTAAGGAATTATGCGACACGTTCCGAGTGAAGCACATCACGACTCCGCCGTACCATCCAAGATCGAACGGCCTCGCGGAAAGGTTCGTGGGCACGCTAAAACAAGCGTTAAAGAAATCCATTGGAACACCAACAGAAAAAGCTTTGCAACAATTCTTGCAAGTATATAGGATTACACCACATCCTAGTACACCATCAAACATATCACCAGCTGATCTAATGTTTGCCAGAAAGGTAAAATCAGCGTTTGACAAACTATTGCCAAGGCAGGCAATTATCCGAAACACTACACACACGAAAAGAAATAAAAATAAAACTCGGGAGATCGAGTATGTTTTAAGTGCTACAGAAATAACACATCTTACTGGGAATGTGGAGTAGTGGATAAACGCATTGGTGTTGTACATACATGATTAAAGGTCCACAGAATATACATAAAAGGCACCTAAATCAGATAAAAAAAACGTCATATCCAAGATGATGATGATACGACAACAGTCGAAGAGGAGGACACCATAGATATCATATACGAATCTTTTAATTTGGAACCGCCTCAAAATGCACCTGAACCCCGAAGATCAGGTAGGAAAAGAAAAGTGAATGAACCATTAATGGTAAACCCAAAAAGAAAAAGATATTGAAATCTGTGTGACTTCAAATCTTGGGAGGGGGGTGTTGTGGTGGCAACCACTTATTTGCATATGCGAATAACATAACACTATTAATGACAAGCCAAGGTTGGCCTTGTGTGTCTTACTCAAATGCCACCAGAAGTGACGCCGAAGAGCGTACATGTCCTCCCACCAAGACTCTCTGACTCGACACCGTCATTTGTACATATTGTAAATATACCTTTTCTTTAATACACTTATTATTGCGTTATCTTGTTGTTTGCGTCTTCATTGTATTTCCTTACTAATTATTGTTCAACCTTGCAACCACAACACTAATAAAATTTAATGGATAAATATTTATTTATCTAATGGATAAAATCGTTTGAATACCCTCTTCTCTCACAGCCAATTCATCTGAGTTTATCATCGATATTATATTTTCCAGAAGTAGTGCAAAAGCACTATATCTTGAACTGTTTAAAACAGTAATTTGGATTTCAGTTAACTGTTTTGTTCTCTGAATCATATCAAAATATACTGTTATTGGTTAAAAAAATATTGTCGGTTTTGATCTCAAACCAACTAACTGCATACACTTGGATGATAAATTTGATCAAAATGTTTAATTTATCATAGTGTTTGAGGATAGACAACTCTAGTCCATAAAGACATTAATCTTCTGGCTTATGTTAGCTATATTCCTTGATTCAATGGCCCAATTTTCTAAGTTAACTTCTCCACAAGAAATGCCTAGAGCATACTCAAAAAGTAGCCTCTGGTCTTCACACTTAAATTATTTGTTTCTTCTGCTGTCAGATAATGATGATCGGTAGGATACTAATTTTTTCGAATTCTATTTGAGGCAAATCTTGATAATTATTGATACAAAATTTCCCCAAAAACCAATAAATGTTGTTAGGCTTTTCGTTGTTCCATCAATTAATTTAAAAATTTGCTGTAAATGGCAGTTCTTCTAGTGGAAACTGAAAATTGGAAATTTTGCATGTTTAATAATAGAGCAAGATTACATAATAAATACCAATATATGATTTTATTTTCCACAAAAAAGGAACATAATTGCAGGTGAATCTATAGAATTAATTTTACCTTTTTGTTAGAAGGACTAGTGCAGATTATGTGCCTTGTTTGACAATTTTCTGTCTTGCACTTTACTGCAAAGTCATCACATCTCAAGGCAGAAAGTTTACAGCTACAAGAAGATATATCAAACAGCCTGTGTAGTTGTTCCTTCATTCTTTTCACTTTGATTGCTGCAAGAGATTTCCTATCAATCTGTTTGGCCCTCTTATAGAAAAATATATTGACTTTCTGTCCTATATAATGTTACCTTAACAAGGATACTTGTGGATTAACTGCTTACCGAATACTAATTATTTCCTTGGCAATTATCTTAGAAATCTCATTATTTTTTAAGTGAGATAACTGTTTTCGAGGAAATAACTAAACTGGATGACTTCGTGAAGTTGGAGGTGCTGTTTCATCCAAATGACAACGTGAACCAGCAAATTTTGTGAACCACGGGTTAAAACTGAACGTCGTGATTTTACTGACATTCTAATCTGAAAAGTAAAATAAATAAATGGATTATAACTGAAGGAAACTGTATTAGGCTATCTTCCAGATTCATATTTAAAATAATAAGTGCTAGTTAAACTTTGTAGTGTTGAAGTAGATGTATTGAAGAAAGAGGACCAAACCAAATCAGAGGCTTAGCAGTGTTTAGTTTAGACATTTTTATATTTTAGAGATTTAGCTCCTCCTTCGATAATATGAATTTATCCAAAAAGAGATTCATTCTTGCTGTAGCTGTGCCATTTTAAACGGGTGTTTAGTGTTTAGAGTTTGAAAGACCAGTGCTTGTGCATCTGTTACTATGCTATTTTTAATAGTATTTTCAAGTTAAATTTAATTTTTATGGAAATTTTGTGTATTAATATTTTAGGTGAAATTACAGAATAGTTACAATACAACCTCCTTCCCATATTAAGAATGGCTTTCTAAATAACAATGTTATTTAAGCACATTAACATAGATGCACAAATAACGAAAAACCTTTAAAGGAGTTTCCTTATTTACTCGTATAAATCTTTGTGGGTTGTCTGATTTTAAAACTATAATTTTAGAAGAAAAACACTGCTTAAAAACAATTACTCCCTAAAAATAAAAAAATTAAAATTTGACACTAATTTTCTGCAAAGTATTTTTTATTAAGTAGAAAAACTTGAAAAATTACTTGCTTATGTTTTGTAAAGAATGTGTAGAATAAAATTGTATGGACTATTTTTTTAAATATGAAACTGGAGTATTAACACATTGTAATAAAAATTTAAAATAGAATTTGATGTGAAATAATAGGTTGGAGCAAAAATGTTATTGACGTTCATTCGAACGTCAAAAACTGCCATTATTTTTGCACCAATCTAATAGAAAAACAAATTAAAAAAGATAAAACAAATATGTTTAATTCATTGCAGACACTTGAAATATAATAATATATATATTTTAACCAAGTCTTTTTCGTTTTTCCTTTCGAAATAATTATGCTTAAATCGTAATTTTTTCAAATCAAATAATAAACAAACATTAATTTTCAATATCAATAACGAGCGTGTTTTGCGACGGTGAAATCTAAAATGTTTCCACCTCAAAAAATTTCTGGAATGAAAAAGCGAACTTTGGTCGCTATTATTTAAAAAAAACAACATAGTTTTGTCTTTAAATTTGATATTTATTTTATTAATTCATTATCTTCACTCATTTTATTTAAAAATGTAGTTTAAAATATATTCTAAATAATGATTTCATTTTCTTAACAATACAGATTGTTTTGATGACGGGACGTTCGTGACAATTCACCGAAAAACTTTTAATCGCTTCAATTTTTCAACTTTTAAAGTCATTTCCTCAAGCAAAGATAACGATTTTGAGAAAAATATTTCGTGTAGGTCTTTTCTATGTCAAACCCCAACTATCATTACCATTGCCTCACCGGGGTTCCAAAATCAACCAGCCGTATTGCACCGTGAGTACGTAGCGAATCTATACAAATTAAATTATAAAAAAAATGGGAATAGAATTTACGTTATTTATTTTAAAAATATTGAAAATAAATAACTAGTCATAAAAAAGAAAAAATACAAAATAAATCATTAATTTGGCTAACCATTAGAAACGATGGATCGAATTGATTGGCAGTGAACACGCGAAGAATGTAAAAAAAAACTCAATTATGGGGAAAGAATGTAGATAATGAAAACATAATAATACTAGTAATTAATTAAAATTAATAAAAATAATAATACCTGAAATTAATTAATAGATAAAATTTATTAATGAACCTTTGACTAAAATAATAAAATGACTATTGCTGAACTACGTTAATCGTGGAAAGTTGAGTGTTGGAAAGAAATACTGAAAATTTTTTTTTTTAAATAGCGTCTATACAAGCATTAACGGAAAACGAAAATAGAAACATCAAAGGCAAGTGAATTTTGTAATTGTAATAATTATATACTGTTCCACTATTTATTTAACTATCTATCTATATGACGCGTAATATGTGATGCTGATATATATATATATATATATATGTGTGTGTGTATGCGTGTGTGTGTGTGTGTGTGTGTTAAAAGTTCACGTATGCTTCTAGAATAGTGATTTATAATATATATATATATATATATATACATATATATATATATATATAACTACTTCATTTACTCACATAAAATTAATATACGAAAGTATAAATTTATGAGTAAACTTTAAGTATTTACTTCAAAAGTGCTCAATACGTAGGTAGAGCTTGTTAGCAAGTTATAAAATATATATGGCGATTAAGCTACACTGAATATTCCTTTAGCTCCCAGTAGGAAAGCGGACATTCGCCGGTAGTCGAATGGAAAATAATAAGACAAGCTACTACGTGTAGAGACCTAGACGATCCATGTAGATTATGCCTTCATGAAAATTTGCTATCCTGTACTTTAAAGAACCCCAACATCTATTAAACTGTAGAAGAGAAATAGCAAACAACTGTGTTCATAAGATAAAATTTACTCTAACAAAAACATTAGAAAATAAACAAATAAATAAATTAAATAAACATGAATATACATAAACGATCACACATATATGTATATATATATGTATATATATATATATATATATCTGTACATATAATGTATGTACATATATATATATATATATATATATATATATAAACACTAACCTAGATTTAAAACAGGTCAAGAAACTAGATATCCAGGCTAAATAGAGCACACACAAAGGAACGGGTCAACCAGAGAACAAATAGGCCTTTTTCCGATAAGTGCATATTCATTAGCTGATAGGAATGGCGTGGTGGATACTAGAAAGCTGATTGCCTAAATAAAATCTCAATAGAAGGTGCGTATATAAAAACGACAAACAACCACAAAATTCGCGCATAAGCCTGAAGAGTCATAGAGTGGATGAAACGTGGAATATTCAGTGTAACTTAATCGCCATATATATTTTATAACTTACTATATATATATATATATATATATATATATATATATGTATGTATGTATGTATGTATGTATGTATGTATCATATATATAATTTCCAAGATTGTGAATGTATCGGATTGTTGATGCTGAAGTACTGTCCATAGGTTGATGTGACTCATGTATATTTCAGTTTTTATGCACTTTTTACGCTGAGGAGTTGCTCTGCTGGCATAAGGATAACACACTAGTACATATATATTTCAAACCAGTAATGGGCCGAAACAATTGTACGTGAATATTGGTAATAAAACTATAATCTTTTTGAAATGACTATAAAAAATGTGTCTATTCCTGGTGAAGCAGTACATCATGTATAGTATTTATAGCTCTACTATTACACTATTGAGCTATCTTAAAGAACTTTGTGTTATTTTCATTCATGTTTGAATACTAAATTGAATAAATTTTGTTATGCTTCTTAATAAATATACATAGATACATATATGTGAAGGTACTAATATTTATATTTTGTATATATAAAAATATATTTTAAAGTTTGTAAACGTTTGCGCCTTCAATTTTCAAATACAGACGGACGTAAATTGGGTTTTCAAAATTAAGCGTGACAGATATACCGACAGACAGAGCCTCTAATGGTAATGCTTGGACACATCTCTTTTCCCAACTCTTTTCCTGATCTACATTAATGATCTTCCAAATCATATCCTTACATCATTTGTAGACATTTATGCTGACGACACTACCATTTATGGTACCACATCTAAGACAGTACACGACCAAGTTCTCTCCAATTCTCTCTCCTCTGATCTTGAGCACGCAGTACAATGGGGAAAGGAGTGGCTGGTTACTTTTAATGCATCTAAAACCAAGCTTCTCTCTTTACATCATCAACATTCTAATCCACATTTGTCATCAATTGAAATGAATGGCTCTCGTCTTCAGGAGGCCTCAAGTTTTGACAAGCTTCTGGGCTTGACCATTACTCCTGATCTTAAATGGAACACGTATATCAAATCTGTTGCCAAGGCCGCTGGAAAAATGGTGGGATCTTTCTATCGATCCAGTAGATATCTCACTACTGATGCTATTCTCTATCTATATAAGAGCCAGGTACGTCCAAGGATGGAATACTGTTGCCACATCTGGGCAGGAGCTGCTAGAAAGGACTTGTCCTGCCTTGATAGAGTTCAAAATAGACTTCGTAGCCTCGTAGGAGATGTCCTTTTCTCCTCCTTGCAACCTCTATCTCACAGAAGAGATGTTGCGAGTTTGTCTCTGATGTATCGTTATTTTCATGGAAAGTGTTCAACTGAGCTTCAATCTATGGTCCCCCCTCGCCAAACTTTCACAAGAAACACTCGTCTAGCTGTAAACACTATCAATAATTTCCCCCACTCTTTATCTGTGCCTAAACCTAAACGTAGATTCCATGAACAAAGCTTTTTTATTAGAACTGCACGCCTGTGGAATTGTCTTCCGTTTTCCTGCTTTCCGGCTGACTACAATATGGTTGTGGTCAAGTCTAAAGTAAATAAGTTCTTGATGAGCCGTTCCATATAAGTTATTAAATTTACCAAATTTTCATTACTAATGATTACTATATTGACCAACTTCTACTGTACACTCTTTAACCCTTATCCTTGAGTGGCCTCTGGGCCTTGATAATGTGGTGATGCCTTTGTAAAAAAAAAAAAAAAAAACATCGATAATAAGACATCCATTTTAATTACGCATTGTACGCTTAACTTGCTATTTGAAAGTCAAACATATGAGTGTCTCCTGTTAAGGTCAATCTATAGCTGCTCTGTACGACATGAGGACAGAAGGCACATCCAGTTTCTTTATGTTTTACTCCTTATTCTAAAATTTGTGGATGCAGACTTCCGACGGAAATATGACAATTACTCATTCATTAATACATATATATAAATGAGCATATTAAAATAAATTACACTGGTTATCCTTAACATACATCAATAGATCAAAGTGTGGTATCTGTTCTTCGGGTACTGCACTTCCATTTCTTGTTCTCTTACGGTGAAGGAGAGGTCCTTCACGACTGAGACAATTTTTATTTTTGTACCTTTTCTCCACGTTAAAAAACGACCCTGGTGTCTAACTCTGTCCCGTGGGGAGGCATTGTAAATAGGTACATCAATAGACATTTTACAACAAATTACACCGATTGTTTCTAAGATATATCAATGTACATATTGATGCCTATCTATATATTAAATACCGGTCTCTTGGCGAGAGCTCCATCACTAATAAAAGTAAATTAAAAAAAAAAAAAGAAAAATCCCTGGGTAGTGCGTGCATACGCTCCTCAATTATTCTTTGTGATTCCCCGTTAGACATGCGACGGGTTACAATTATGGTTACAATGTACAAGACGAGGGCTAGAAAGTGGACCTTGGGTTTTGACAAACTCTCACTTTTTCTTATTTTATCATTTATCCTCACATTCCATAAGCGATGTTTCTGACAAACGGAGAAGAATTGCTGTTTTCTATGCGGAAATATATCCATTTAATACTTATCGTTTGCTAGTTTTTGAAATTAAAGTGTTTTTAACTTCTAACATTCAGAGGTTTCCTGACTTTTTTTTTTAGCAATCAGCCGGTTTGTTCCAAGGCTATTGTTGAGATGGTTTGTTCTCCATTGACTGGGGTATATCTCTGATCCTGCGCAGTTCTAGGAGGTTCACTCCAAGGAACTGGCTTTTCAAATCCCACATTTCAACCCTTGTGTCATATAAACCCCGTACGAGGGAGATAAAATAACGCCATGCCTTGTGTGGGGCGATTTACAAAAAGAAAATTGTGCGAAATAAACGCTACCGTGAAACTCATAGCGGAATGACAGACACATGTCAATGTGAGTTTATGTGGCAATGAAACTATAAGAGAAACGGTTTAAAACACAAATACTAAATCTGTTTTTTTTTCCTAAATAATAAAATGCATTTTATTATTATTATTATTATTATTATTATTATTATTATTTATTTATTTATTAATTTTTATTTATTTATTTATTTTTTTTTTTAGGTGTTATTGGTTGGAAGTTCTTTAATAGAATAAAAAAATAGACATCATAATCAGATATTTATAAGGTGCAATAGACAGATCGATAAAAAAAACATTCTTTTCTTTATATAAAAAAAATAGATATTCATACTTTGGAGCTACGCACCTTATTCTGTCTGAGACGTTTTATTTAAACTCCGATAAGTTTTTCCTAAAATCAATAGCAATATTCAATCTGGCTTTCTCATATGACCAGCTGATACTTACGTGAGGGTCGATACATAGGTTCTTTTACTTCTACTCAATATTCTACTTGACACTTCTACTTTCTCAAGATGATATTTATATTTATATTCGATATCAATAAACAATATTCGATTGGGTGTATTTGGAGCCGGTGTAAAATATCGAACCATCTTTTGGCAGCAAAGATCAATACAACATTCAAGATGGTCCTTTTTCAGGTGCAACCTGTTTACATCTATATAGTCATACACTGTTTTTGTTTTTTAGCTGGCTATTTTATACTTACAAATTAGTAGCAAACACCCCGGCGTTGCTCGGGAATAAATGAGGACACATGTATAATCTTACACCTGGTCCTGAACCTTTCAGTACGTGATGCAATTTTCATACGGGTCTGGTTGGACTGGTTTTCTTCGTGGAAGGGGAGTGTCTAGGCAGGATTTCCGAATCTTGGATTACTTTTTAAGAGCTTAAGAATTCCTTCAAGAGAAACTAATAAATAGATAGAAATTTGTGCAAAGGTGTAAATGCATTTTTCAGGGGTGGGGTAGAGAGGGGTGCATAATACAATTTTCTTGTAATTTTGTATGGAATTGTGAATGATTTTTGTATAGAATTGTGAATGATTTTTGTATGGAACTGTGAATGATTTTTGTATGGAATTGTGAATGATTTTTGTATGGAATTGTGAATGATTTTTGTATGGAATTGTGAATGATTTTTGTATAGAATTGTGAATGATTTTTGTATGGAATTGTGAATGATTTTTGTATAGAATTGTGAATGATTTTTGTATGGAATTGTGAATGATTTTTGTATGGAATTGTGAATGATTTTTGTATAGAATTGTGAATGATTTTTGTATGGAACTGTGAATGATTTTTGTATAGAATTGTGAATGATTTTTGCATGGAATTGTGAATGATTTTTGCATGGAACTGTGAATGATTTTTGTATAGAATTGTGGATGATTTTTGTATGGAATTGTGAATGATTTTTGTATAGAATTGTGAATGATTTTTGTATGAAACTGTGAATGATTTTTGTATGGAATTGTGAATGATTTTTGTATGGAATTGTGAATGATTTTTGTATAGAATTGTGAATGATTTTTGTATAAAATTGTGAATGATTTTTGTATGGAATTGTGAATGATTTTTGTATAGAATTGTGAATGATTTTTGTATGGAACTGTGAATGATTTTTGTATGGAATTGTGAATGATTTTTGTATGGAATTGTGAATGATTTTTGTACGGAATTGTGAATGATTTTTGTATGGGATTGTGAATGATTTTTGTATGGAATTGTGAATGATTTTTGTATGGAATTGTGAATGATTTTTGTATGGAATTGTGAATGATTTTTGTATGGAATTGTGAATGATTTTTGTACGGAATTGTGAATGATTTTTGTATGTAATTGTGAATGATTTTTGTATGGAATTGTGAATGATTTTTGTATAGAATTGTGAATGATTTTTGTATGGAATTGTGAATGATTTTTGTATGGAATTGTGAATGATTTTTGTATGGAATTGTGAATGATTTTTGTATGGGATTGTGAATGATTTTTGTATGGAATTGTGAATGATTTTTGTATGGAATTGTGAATGATTTTTGTATGGAATTGTGAATGATTTTTGTATGGAATTGTGAATGATTTTTGTATGGAATTGTGAATGATTTTTGTATGGAATTGTGAATGATTTTTGTACGGAATTGTGAATGATTTTTGTATGTAATTGTGAATGATTTTTGTATGGAATTGTGAATGATTTTTGTATAGAATTGTGAATGATTTTTGTATGGAATTGTGAATGATTTTTGTATGGAATTGTGAATGATTTTTGTATGGAATTGTGAATGATTTTTGTATGGGATTGTGAATGATTTTTGTATGGAATTGTGAATGATTTTTGTATGGAATTGTGAATGAT
>NC_136514.1:73087152-73162152 GCF_053919585.1 Euprymna scolopes
GCACATAACTCAGTTTGTTCCTTTTTATTTCTCTATTTTTTGGAATACTATTTTCATTTTTCTCATATATATGTGTGTGTGTGTGTGTGTGTGTGTGTGTGTGTGTGTGTGTGTGTGTGTGTGTGTGTGATGATTGCAACTTCTTGACAGAAGTTTATCATCTCTTCCTTAAGTGTTATTGCGCCCGCGTGCACGTAGATGACTCTTCAATCCAGCTTTAGTCCTACATGAAAGTTCACAAAAAACTTTTCTTCTTGTAAAGGTGATCGCATGATAGTATTGTGAATCCTCGAATGCCGTTTCAGAACATTTTTAAATTTGCAGATTGACCACACATATGACAACTTAGCATTGCCAGGTGTATATATATATATATATATATATATATATATATATATATATATATATATATATATATATATATATATAAAGCTGAATGTGTGTGTGGTCACGAATAGGCTTCTATATGGTTGACTATTTTAAAAAACTGATTGCATATAATGATAGAAGATGTATCGAGACACAGGAATGGATATGTTTGATCTGACAGAACGTTGGGTCATTAAAATCGTGGGGCATGCGTTCGCGCCTGGTCCACAACGTATGGAAATAAAAAATTTAAAAATTTAAAAAAAAACGTTGGCAAGTTTTTTTATATAGATGTACATAAGAATACTTTGATAAGTATGTTTTAAATTAAATAGGGATGGTATAATAAATTTGTGGGGTCTGCGTTCGCGCCTGGCCTCTATAGAATGGAAATAGGCACAAACTTTAATAAAGACTTTTCATATCTATCTGCGTAAGTATACTTTGATAATTATGTTTCAGTTTGAAGAAATATCGTATAATAAAATTATGGAGTGTTCGTTCGCACCCGACCTCCATAGAATGGAAATATGTCACAAAGTTATGGGGTTTATCTATTTTATTTTTACTTTCATCATATTTTGCTTTGGTTTTGGTATCCCCAAATTTACAACTATTCCTTTTTATAACCTATCATACTTTCATAAATCAGAGTCCATTTTCTGTAGGCTGTTTTTGAACCCAGTCAACGACGGGTACTTTTACTAGTATATATATATATATATATATATATATATGTATATATATATATATATATATATATATATATATATATATATATATAGAGAGAGAGAGAGAGAGAGAGAGAGAGGAGAGAGATAGATAGATAGATGCTAGCAAATCCTCATTGTCATTGTCAATTATTTTTTAAATTAAATTGAACAAATCTGTCTACTTTTCTTTATTTATTTAAACAATAATCTTTTTAAAACAATAATTATTCTTATATGTTTCTTTGTTAAACATTCACAACATTTCGATCCTCCGATTCTCCGAACCTTTTCAGGTATATCATTATTTATAATTAATATTTTCAATGTTGTGTTGAATTCTATACCAGGTCTGCTTAGTAGGTTATCGTCACCAAGCATATACTACTTTTTACTGTTCTTCTTTATCTATAATTTTTACTTCGCCCCATAATAGATATTCTCCTTTTTTGAATGACTCGATCTTATCGTGTTTTGTAGATGGCATCTCAGCTACTGGGTCCAGCATTGCAAAATCATCACGAAGAATTACTCCGCAGTTTTGACTTTATTCCTCGGCTATATTTCTGAAGTGACGAGCCCATCAATCAGGTGTTGGTTATGTAGTTCTAGTCTCATCTACGCATAAGTACTGTCAAGCAACAGCCATCATTAAGAAATTATTACAAGGTGGGGAATTACCTAGGATTAAACAAAGATGGGATTACAAGATGTAATATTCTTAGCTCATAGCAGGGTTATAAGTGTTAATTAGCTATTATCTATCTATCTATCTATCTGTCTGTCTTTGTATCTATCTTTGTATCTGTCGATCTAGCTATCTATCTGTCTATCTAACAAACTATGTTTTGATAAATTGGAGAAGTTGCAGCGGAAGCTCTAAAAATAGCTGACCGGAAGGACGTGTTTGTCTGTCACGTGTTCTAGGTAGCTGGGGATAGAGTTGGAGTTGGAATTTGGACGTCGAGCACAACGGATGGGTTAACGGTTGCCTCCCACCTTGGGAGGGAGCTGACGTGTCTCATATTGGAGACGACGAGAGGTTCACAAGCACAGATATCCACTTCCAATTCCATCAGGGCAGAAGAAAATTCCTCAATTCTTGCCGTTTCATAATATACGAATATATCAGAATTATATTTATACGGATGCTATTTTGAAAAGAGACATAATTTTGTATTTTTCAATCCCTTTGTTCGAAACCAAAACATTTTTCAAAGAAACGACAATTAAATTACTAGTTAATCTTGCTAGTTATTTGTTTATTATAAAATCCGTGTTGTACTTGTTATTCGTTAGCGATAACCTAGTTTGATAAACACCTGCTGATAATTACACGGTGTTTGTTTCTGTTTTTGAAATCGATCCGTTGTTGCGTTTCGACATTTACATAACCCTTCCTTGAGATCAATAAAAAATATTCCATGCTGTAATTTGGTATTTATTGATTATTGATTTCGTACGATCATTACTCTGTTCATATTGTTACACCCTTCTTTCTCAATTCCATAGTGATTTGATTGAATTGGCAAAGTTCTGATTAATGTTTATAAAGCATGTGTAGGTGTTGTCTTCTCGCAACAGCCGTTTAATGTTTAATGGATTCTTAGGAATTTCAGTTACACTAAGTAACCTAGGATTTCAGTACGCTTTCTTGTTTCCAGTGGTGGTCTGAATGGTGGTTTTTCTTCTCAATCTTTTATCCTCTGAGACTTTTCATAACCACATAATTCTTCTTCTTCTTCTTCTTCTAATTATTATTATTATTATTATTATTATTATTATTATTATTATTATTATTATTATTATCTTATTACGGTAAAGACGGATAAAAGTTATTATCCGTCGACTTAGAATGAGTGTTTTATGTCAAATTGATGGTTCAATATGGTTAAGTTTGTGCTCGTTTTTTTTTTTTTATATTAAAACTAACCCCCATCAATCCTCAATTATGCGTCGAACTGATGCCATAATATTTAGTTCGCTAAACCTTATTATAACAAAGGTTCATACAAATGATTAGCCAGATTAGCCTAGATTTTTCTTAGAAAAAATAGAACATCCAGGCAGACAGATAGACAAAGGGAAATATGAACTAGATTATTATGTTGTACTCTCTAGGAGTGTTCAAATAGGACATCATAAAGGATTTCTCTCGAGAACAACATGGGGTGTTCCCTGGAGTCTGAATGACAACAACATATTATTATTATTATTATTATTATTATTATTATTATTATTAAATCGTTTCTCTCTGATAGACCCATAAGAGTACTGGTTGATGGGCAGAAATCAGATGCCCTCAGTATTTATGCTGGAGTCCCTCAGGGGTCCATCCTGGGCCCAACTCTCTTTCTGATCTACATCAATGATCTCCCAAAACACATACTTAAATCATTCGCTGACATCTATGCTGATGACACGACCATCTATGGCAACACATCAAAGGCCGTAAATTCTCTCTCCTCTGATCTTGAGCGCATGGTACAGTGGGGGAAGAGGTTGCTGGTCACTTTTAATGCAGCTAAAACCAAACTCCTATCTTTACATCATCAACGCTCTGGTCCCCATCTGGCATCAATTGAAATGGATGGCTCTCGTCTTGGGGGGACTTCATGTTTTGACAAGCTTCTAGGATTGACCTTTACTCCTGGTCTGAAATGGAACACGTACATCAAGTCTGTTGCCAAGGTCGCTGGAAAAATGGTAGGATCCTTCTACCGCTCCAGAAGATATCTCACTGTGGATGCAATTCTCTATCTATGTAAAAGCCAAGTACGTCCAAGGATGGAGTACTACTGCCACATCTGGGCAGGAGCTGCTAAAAACAGCCTATCCTGCCTTGACAGAGTACAAAAAAGATTTCGTTGCTTAGTGGGGGATGCTCTTTTCTCTTCCTTGCAACCTCTCTCCAAAAGAAGAGACGTTGCGAGCCCGTCTTTGTTTTACCTTTATTTGCAAGTGTTCGTCATAGCTCCAATCTCTGGTCTCCCCTCGTCAATATTTCACGAAAAACACCCATCTAGCTGAAACCACTGTCAATAATTTTCCCCACTCTTTATCTGTGTCAAAATAAAAACGTAGATTCAATGGACAAAGCTTATTTCTTAGAAGTGCACGCCTGTGGAACTCTCTTCGGTTTGACTGTTTCCCACCTGACTACAACTTGGATGTCTTCAAGTCCAACATAAACAAATTCCTGATAAACCGTCCCCTTAAATAAGACGTTTTATCAAATCTCCATTACTAACGATTACTACGATATTATCCCATTGATTACTGTACACGCAATAACCCTTATCCTCGAGTGGCTTTTGGGCCTTGATAAGTGATGACTACTATGTAAAAAAAATCCTTCCTATTCTTTTTTCAACGTTTTTCGGTATTCTTCCTAACGCTCCTTCTATTATTGGTGTTATCTTGACTTTCTTCGTCTTCCAGATTACTTTCACTCTGTGGGCTGCTGGAACGGCAAATTCTTCAATTTGGCAGGACTTTTTCTTCTTGTTTACTACGATGACATCCGGTATCCTTGCTGGGATGCATTTATCCGTTTGTATATCCATATTCTATAGGATTTTGTCACTTTCATTTTCAATTATTTCCAGATTATTATTATTATCATTATCATTATTATTATTATTATTATTATTATTATGTTGTGAAGGATCTGAGACGATGAAGGATCAGGAAGGGAAAGCACCATTCACACCTCCACTGGAAAGGCATTAAGAGTACTGAAATCCCAAATGACTTTTAATTTATTTATTTACCCACTAGTTCTTACGTAAGTTATTTTCATTTATTGCAATGTCACATGGTGTTTCGTGAAGTTGCACTTCTTTCAATAAAGGTTGTAAATCAGTTTGAGTTATCCCAACATCCGTTTACTGTTGATTTCTCTCTCACAACAACCATTGCTCTTCACTACAATTTGAGTGGCAAAAAGCCTCCAGCAGGTTTGCAGTAATCTCTATACATTTCTAATGTAGGTATGATTTATCCTCTTCTCTCGTCGGTCTTTCCATCCTCTATGACTCTTCACAATCATTTACGAACTGGTGCTAGTGCTAGCTATTCTTCCAGTGGTGGGAGTCTTAGATTATGAGAATTTTGTCGGTTTCATTCCCCTCTGTTTTGTCTAATGTTCTTACTATTATTATTATTATTAGTAGTAGTAGTAGTAGTAGTAGTAGCAGTAGCAGTGGTATACTGCTATGAATGAGCTAAAAGGTGAAACAGATATATATATATATATATATATATATATATAGAGAGAGAGAGAGAGAGAGAGAGAGAGAGAGAGAGAGAGAGAAGCCTGTTAAAAACGGACAAGTGTTATAGCCCGTTGAGTGCTTTATGCCAAATTGATGGTTGAATTAGGTTAAGTTTGTGCTCATTTTTTGCATCAAATACTGTTCCTACTAACTTCCATTATCTGTTACTAGGCATCGAACGGATACCATAATTTTTAGTTCGCAGGTGACATACTAAATGTCAGCAAATTTGACCCTGTATTTTCTGAGAAAAAAAATGGTCCGAAAAGATACATAAAGAGAAATATAATATAGATTTCTAGTATTAGTAGTAGTAGTAGTAGTAGAATAAGTAGAAGAATAAGTAGAAGTAGAATAAGTAGTAGTAGTAGTAGTAGAATACGTAGTAGTAGTAGTAGTAGTAGTAGTAGAAGAAGAATACGTAGTAGTAGTAGTAGTAGTAGAATACGTAGTAGTAGTAGTAGTAGTAGTAGTAGTAGTAGAAGAATACGTAGTAGTAGTAGTAGTAGTAGTAGTAGTAGAATAGTAGAAGAAGAAGGAGGCAGTTTCTAAGTCGTGTTATTATTTGGACCTGTCCTTTGACGAGTCTTTAATCTAGAAATAAAATAATCGATTCTGTGGCTCGGAATTTATTGATCATACGTTATATATCGATACTTCATATATTAATACGTCAAATATCGATACATATGATCCAATAATATCACTTGAACGCTTACATTCAATATCCATACCTGATATCGATACACACACGGATCAATTTTGCCTTCTTAGCTTTATATTTGAGATCGATATACAATATTCGATTTCGGAGACGTTGGATATGAACTAGTGCTAAAACAGTTTGAAATCTATACCCAATATTTGATGTCGTATTTGGACATTGGTAAATTATATTAATTATATCAATCCAACGAATATCATCGGTTCGATAATCGATTTGCTTTGCTTGAACAAATGAGAGCCATCTTTAGGATACGCATTGTATGACATGTCTATTATAATCATCGATCGTTAAGTGTATTTCAGATCGATATCCAACATTCGATTACCGCTGTAACACATTGCATTGTTGTCTGCCATGTTCGATGATACAAAGCCACAATTCACCCATGTATGGCGGTATCGTTGCCACACCTGGGCTGGTGCACCAACCAACATTCTCCCCCTCTTACACAAGTGTCTAATCTATTACGTGTCGTACTGTCAACCCTTTTCTATTTCTAAACTAGCAGGCCCCCGGCATTGCCCGGTCGTAAAATACGCTTAAATATGATATATTGATTAATGCCTAATTCGTATTTATTTTTATATTATATTGGACCCAATATATACTAATGATTAAAAAGTTGGGGAAAAATGACTCATGCGCCATCACTGAGAATCGAAACCAAAATGTTTAGCTTACGATTTACTTTTTCCTTTTGCAGTAATGACTGTACTATGAAGACATGCTTACTGCAAAGCTGAAAATGAACCAATAGCTTTTACGTCACGCATGCATATTCGTAATGCTGTAATTCAACCTTTACCTGACAAATTTCATTTTATTAATTTTTGCGCCGATTTTCTCCTGTAAAACTAATTTATAAACTTTCGCATGGGTTCGAATACCCTATATATTAAGTTTCATGTCTGTAGACCAAAATCTGGCGGAGGGTTTTGGTAGGCAAAATTTTTTAAACATAAATATATACGTATACATAAATATATAGAGAAAGAGTTTTGTGTTTACTATAAGCTTTTTACGTAAATATTACGCAAGTATAAATCATGTAGAATAACTGCATGAATATAATTACACGTGATAGTTAACTGAAGATTATCATCCCATAAGAAAACCGAAAAACGTAATAAGGAAGCATTAAAAATAAATGTTTAAAAGAATATGCAAATTAGCTAGATCTTCTGCAGATAAATGCAATTCAACGATCCATATATAACGAAGTTGTATTTTCTTTTTAAATAAATAGGGAAAGCGTTCTAATATGAATAATAGATAAATATGTAGTAAAAAATGTTAGTTAATTATTCCCGACTGCAACTAATTGGACGCTTTATATTTTCGTTGATGAAGATATAATAAATGGGTTTACGTAAAAAGGTCACAGGTAAAAATGCCACGGACAAAAAAATGTCACAGAAAAAGAATGCCATGCAAACAAAGAAAGACTTTCGGTACTGCATTTTAGGGTAGGTCGATTTTCAACTTTTTTTGTAAAATGTCGAAGCAGAAAAAGTTGCACACATATATGAAGAGTACAAATATTAAAAAAAACTCGGTTTCTAAAATCAGTCGTTAGATGAGCATTTGTATTTTAAATATAGTCTTCTTTGAGACACGGAAAAGTCCTTATCTTTTGAAGATTTATATGAAATTATTTAGTATTTTACAGTTTTAATCATAATAAGTAGTGTGTTTATTTATGCAAATGAACTATATGATGACTGATATGCAAAAAAATTCAAAAAAATATAATTTCTCCCCCCCCCCCCAAAAAAAATATTTTTCAAATGTCGCATTTTACTTTTTTGCATTATAACTGTAACAGAAAACAAAAATAATCAATTCTTTTTACAGTCAATGAAAAAAAGAAATGTTTTAATTCTGTTTGGAGGAAAAGGTTTTATATAAACTAAAACAAATTGTTTACTTTCCACTAGGAAGTTGTCTATGCTTGTATAAAACATAAAATTGCCAAGTACAAAATAAAGGTTTTTTTCTTACATAATGTCAAAATTCTGCCTATAATACCCCTTTCGAAGCGAAGCCTTTAGAAATTATACGTCTATGTCTTGCTTCAAGTCCATAGACTGATTGGCAGGCTACGGATGTTAATTTTACGGCCCTTTCGATACTTTGTAAATGTGCAGGCAAATCCGGTAACTCTGGCTTTCTGCCGCTCATCATTAATTCCTGACGTTCATGATCTGATAATTCTTCAGTCAATGCTAGCTCTAACACTCCACTTTGAGAAAGGTCTATCAAATGTGACTAATATAAAGCGCAAAATTTATTGTTGATTTTTTTTTAAAACGCTTTTTCACTGGTTCATCACTGCTGAAAAAGAAAAAAAATCAAACTATTTTATTGACTTGAACAAATGAACACAACTTTTATTTAATTATTTTATTAAAATGCTAATTTAAAATATACGTATAAATCGACGTAAACAATTTGATCAGTTTTATATAAATAAATGTTTGCTTATATTGTTAAAATTATTTTATAACCTCTTCTCCCACTTCAATTTCGCCTGATTTTAGCATTGAAAAACTAAATATTTTCAGGAAAAATGGCAAAAGCATAAAATCGAAGATTTCTTAAAGTAATTTCCTGAATTTCTGGAGGCTGTCATTACAACTTGCAATTGGCAGGTCACACGAACAAGATGAAATGTAAAATAATTTGTCAAATTTTTTTACAAGAACATTTTTGGCAAATGTGGATAAATATTTTCTATTTATTTGCGTAACTTTTTTAAAGCAGGTGTCCTGAAATTTCGGTACAATCTACACTTCAGTTAATATGGGTAAACGGGGATTTACTGCCTTCCAAATGTCTATAATGTCATTTGCTATTAATCTTGAAAGAACAAATCTATTCAAAGTTGGATGAGAATTCTTCATATGATAACTATATTTGATAACTTGGCGGAAAGTAGGGAGTTCTGTTGTATTTAATGGAGAAGGTGGGCCCGCAAATTTTGTAGAATCACTACTACGTGTAGAAATAGTTCGTTTACAAAAATATCTGCAAGAATATATTTTATGATATTGTTAGAAATTAAACAAAGGAAATTATGAATTAAAAAAAAAAATTAGTAATAAAGATAAATATACAAAACAAATATTGTTTTACATACCAAACAGTATAAAACGGTATAAAACACAAGTCAAATAATTCTCAAGGAAATAGCCTTGCAAAAAAATGTTTGTTTTAATACAGAATTATTAAATTGCACACAGATTTAAAATATAACTTTTCTTTTTCTTAATAATTAAAGTTTGTTAAGACATAAAATGCAAAATGTGATTATTTTTTATATTTGAATTAAGCCGTCCAACGCGTAAGTAAATATGAAAATAAAACCGATCACGTGACGGTGTACAAGGAAAAATTCCCCAGCTAAAATAAAGCCCTGGGTTATTGTTTTTTAATTTATTTTAAATTAAATACTTTTCAGAATTTCTTTTTTTATCGACTCTCATTAAGTTTTCTGAAAAAAGACATAGATATTACAAACAAAATAAACAAATATTACTTACACTATCTTCATTTTCTTCTGCAAACCCGGCATTAATATGGCATGCTTATTCTTTCATTTAACACCGGCATCTGGCAACATAGCGGCGGAATATTGAATTCTTTTCAATCTTTAAATTCAATTGCTCAAAAAACGATAAAGTTTAGGAAAAAATATTTCGTGTGGCTATTCTCAATGTTATTTGATAACTTTCTTTGCATAGACATAGTGTGCTAATTAAATTGATTGACTTACCGAGGGTGGCTCGGTGGGAAGGGAAAGACACTCATGGCTGTGAACGGGCCGGCCTGGTGTTTGTTAATGAAGAAAATAGGATGTCTATTCCTTATAGCTTAAATAGACATTCCAGTCTCGTTTCAATCTCGCTGAACGAGAGATTGAGACTATAAAAACAGTCACCTTTGTAGGCTTGTTGTTGTTGTAGTTTTTTTGTTCTTATCGTTGTTAGAGATCTATCAGACCGGTACGACAACTGTTAACAGCGCGTTATATTTACAAGAATACGTTTGCTTGTAAGCAACGAGGTAATTTTTCGTTGCAAGTTAAACGTCTTTTCTTTCCCCCCCCCCACTCGTCGGTAGGAAATATCGACAATAGTCGTAATAGCAAAATTGGCCTACTCGACTGCGTTTGTCTGGAATAAAAAAGTTAATTGTTCAGTTAATATCTCCTTTCAAGTTATTATTAACTCGAAACAAACACGTTATACCGAATTGGAAAGGAAGGACTTCAATTTTTTTTTGCTTTATTTACTGCGAAGCAGATGCTCTATTTTATAACTTTAATCGTTTGTAATCAAATGAATTGTGGCAGCCTTTATGTTTTTCCGCTGACATTTTCCTTCGCCAAAATTAATATTACTCTGGGACTTTATTAGCGTTCACAATTAAATTGTATCAAAAATAAAAGATATGTTATGTTGGTTTCTTTTATATAATTAATTTATAAAGGTGACTAATAGCCCTTTTCTTTTTATTGTTAATAAGAGTGGGGTTGCCCGGCTTTGCCCAGCCATTAAATACGCTTAAATATATTTTAATCTATTCAAATTATATATTATTATCGCAGAACCAATTCTCTATTGAATATTATAACTAAGATATAGTACTGATTTCAAAAGATGTTTTTAAAAACATGAATTGCGTACAACCAGCTCTAAGCGAAATCAAACATGTAGCGCTTCAACCGCGTTTCCTTACCATTTGAGTCTATCGACAGATAGATAAGAAAGATTTAAAATTATATTACTTCAAATTATGAATGAATTTGCGCATGCGCAAAAGTAATAGAAATATGTCCGCAAATTAAAATGTACATTTTGCATTTAAACTTGTAGACATATTCTGCATGCGTTATTCATCCGTCTAAACAAAGATTTTACTCATTATAAACCATCCTTGGTGTATGATTATTGTTTCCTGTTAATTTCAGTGTTATATGACCAGTAGTTTAAGAGTTTATCGGTTAAATATTTGCACACATACATATATCTACTGTTTTACTTATATAAATTACTTGTGTCGTTTTAAAGTATTTACATGAATCAGTAGTAGAAGATGTCCGTCCTATGTCTGTAATGTTGTATCGCTGTATATGTTTTAGCAGTATTTTAATGGAATCTGCTTCGGTGAGTTCCTAACACTTGTTACAAAGAAGCTGGGCTCCCTCGACAGTGCTAAAAAATTGTACATACCAGAGAGTATCCTTTATCTTTACAAAGCCATAATTGGCCCATGTATTGAGTATTGCTGTCAGATTTGGGCTGGTGTACCGACCATTATTTTCTCCCTCTTAACAGAAACCAGAACAGAGCTTCTAATCTAATAGGCCACACACTATCTACCAAGCTCAAACTACTGTCGCATCGCCGCAATGTTGCATTCCTGTGCTTGTTTAATAATTACTTTAATCGAATGTGGATAACGTATAGATGTCGCAATCATAAAATGTGGATAACGTATAGATGTCGCAATCATAAAATGTGGATAACGTATAGACGTCGCAATCATAAAATGTGGATAACGTATAGATGTCGCAATCATAAAAAGATGCGATAAAAATCTGTTTGGGCATTAAAATAGTTTAAAGTTGTTTCTGTTTTTATTACTAAATGAGGAATCATTTTCATTAAAAATTCAGTTAGTATTATGCATCTAAAATGGAGAAAATCAAGCTTGAAAAGTGTCAGCATTCAGTGAAAAGCGAATTCACATCAGGTCAAATTCGGTCGCCTATAAACTGGTTCTACTTCTGATTAGGCAAAATCAGATCGATAAAAAAAAACCATAAAAATAACTTTGTATTTTTGGATTTTTCTAATAATCTTGTTTGTGCCGAAAACCAATAATGAATGTTCCATAAGTATCACGATCACTTTTCACTCTTTGTCGAATCATTTTTCAGTATCAAATAATAAATGAACTAAAGGCTGGAGAAAAAAGAGAGAATTAAAAAAAACAACCGAAAACGCCGCATATGAAATTATTAAATGGCAAAACAAAAAGTGTATTTCTTTTTATTTTCATCAAATGTTTATTTTCACGTTTAACGACTTCATATAATTGGAAAGTTCTGAACGTGTACATATTTCCTAATTCTAACTTGACCCTAAACTAATCCTAAACTGAACTCATGTCTTTATAGAAAGAGCACAGCCATACATACAAACAGGCACACACACAGCTCTATGGGGAGAGAGGTCTCGTTTAGAAACAATAAAATAAAATGGATTTACTTTTTCGACAATAACAAAGAAATGAGAAGGAAGGAGAAATCGATTCACCTTAGCGATGGATGGAAGGAAGACTGTTTTAATAACAATAAAATAAAATTGGCATCGCTAAAGAAAGGGGAAAGAAGGAGGAAAATGAATGTGTAGCTAGCGAAGTGTCCAGAACGAAAATTCTTAAAATGCTTATTTTGTGCATATATCTCTGCGCATATATACATCTAAATAAATAAAACAAATAAAAATACATTCCCAGCAAATCATATGAATTTCTCTTAATTTTCAAGCCACTCGGAAATGCACAAAAAGTCATCTACTTTGCCCGAGATTCTTTCGCCCAATCCGACGTTGCGGGAAGTGGGTGTCAACTCACACTCACGCCCACACACAGTCATAAACCTACGTACGCTGACACGAATGCAAACACATACACATAACTCCTTAACCTTTTCTCATTGTCGTCTGCTCATCAAAAACGAATGTATAAACTTACTCATTTTAAATACTCCTAAATTTTCTCATTGAACTTTTTTTTCTACAGATGAACTTTGACTCTTATTAATAACTTTTAATCAAATGTAATTTATATAATCGTGTAGGGAAGTTTTGATTATTATTTTCAGACACGCGAGCAATTCACGGTTCTAAAATTATCGAACCAGACTTCTTTGATATATCAGTTAATGAATCACTCATATAAAATATGTTTTCAATTTTATATATTCCTATCTATATAAACATTCATTTTAAACATATTTAAAATATCGTTTTTTTTTTTTGTGAATTTATGCTTTTGAATTCATTATTTTGTTTGTGTTAAAACGTCTGTGACATTTCTTTCACTCTTACGCATTCGAGGATTGCTTATAAAAAGAGATTTTATAAGAACTTTCTCCCTAAAATCCGTTTTTCCCAAAATCTTTCTCCAAAATTTGAACCCCTAAAAAGAAGTCATTCAAAAGCGAGACCAATACAAAAATCTTCCTCTTAATTATTTTTAAAAGATAACGATAGAAAGAGAGGTGAGAGAGTAACCTCCCCTCTCTCTTTGAATTGTTAGGCTCATCGCTATATCTTCTTAGCTAAGACATGTTGGTTTCATTTAATTATCTCCCTTTTTAATTAATAAGCACAATTTGGAGAACGATGTTCCTAATTTATCCTTTTTTACAAGTATTCATTAGATAAGTTTTCCAGTGTAAAGCTCTTTTGCTAAACAATCAGCTTATAAGGTGAGGGTGAAGGGTAAGTGGTGTAATATCAGAAAAGCAGTAGTGGTTTCCTCCACACCTCGGTGTAGTAGCTAAAACGCTAGTTTTCAGGTATTTGCAAATTATAGATATTTCCCCAAATATATATGCTACCGAAGATGTTGTGACGCCGATGTAACTGTAATACAACTTAAATTGTATTTCGAAGAAGGAAAACAGAGGAAATAAAAATAGGAAACTATCTTTCAAATAGCTGGTATTTGCGGAACTTATCTCAGAAGATACGACATTTTTACGGTTCTCGTATTTCTCATTCTCTGGGTTTGTTTCGGATGGGTTGTAAAAATAGAGAACCTTGTGTTTTGTGCTAAAGTAACTGGTTTAATCCTCCCACGAGCCCAACTATCTTGGAAACGGATATAGCAGTAGACGAACTTATATCGCAAAGAATCACGGTCAAAAGAGGGAGTTTGAAAACTCTATATAGTATAGAAGGGCGAGGATTTTGTCTTTTGCGTGTATATCTAATTGTGTGTCTCTCTTTGTCTGTATTTATGTACGTAATCATGATACGTCTAGTATCTATTTATGGCCGTGTTCATATACATGTGTGTATAACCAAACGTTGACATGCCTTTTTCTGCCTCTTGGTTTCGTCAATTGTAACTGCAAAAGGAACTGTATACACAAAATAACAAGCTTGGTTTATTTCTTTCTCGATCTGGGCGGTTCAACATTCTTTCTTATCTGCCGTTCTTAAACATTTTTTGTGTTTCTTTCTCTGACGCATCTTTGTGCTAATCTTGATGCGTCTATTCCGCCCAAAATCGGAAACCAGTATGCATGCGAGAGAAAAGATATCTTTCTTTTTTCTTTCGTGCTTTTTCTCTTTCTTTTTTTTTTCTTTCTTTATTTCTTTCCACGTTCTCTTTCACAGGCATCCGATAGACCTTTTCAGGCTGCTATCGACGATCCGAACTATAGAGTTTGACATACGTTAGCAACTTAACCCTTGAATTCTTCTTGCACTAACCAACGCTCACGGCAAAATCACAATTTTCAACATGCCGGTGTAGCCTGGGATAGATTATATATTATCTGCTCTTGTGGGGTTCGGTAAATATCGGTTATTTTTAATCCAATTACAGTGCACTTTGCAAATGACTCCATAATAATTTTAATTGAAAAAGTTAGCCTTTGGGTCGCCCTTGACTCGGCCGACCACGTTGCCTACTTAACATATACATTTCCCAGGTTGCTACAAAAAAGGCGGACACTTTTTATCATGCTAGAAAATTATAAACACCTGACAGCATACTCCATAGTGCCGCTATTCGCCACACATTGAGTATCATTTCTGTATCTTCACTGGTGCATCTGCCAATAGTTTATTCCGTTTAGACAGGATCCAAAATAGTCTCCAACCTAATAGGTCCCACACTGTCAACAAAACTTCGACCCCTGTCCCATCGCTGTTGCATCCCTGTGCCTACTTTACAAGTATTTTAATGGAATGTGCTCTGACGAACTCTTAACACTTGTACCACGTCGACGTAAATATCCCCGACTAACCCAATAAGCAGAACCCCCCCACCCACCCATTCTCTGTAGAAATCCCTAGATGCCGGAAAGCATTCTACTTTAATAGTTCTTTGCTCGTACTACCAAACTTTGGAATTCCCTTCCGGGTCCCTGCTTTCCTGACTAATGACATGCGCAGTTTTAGTGTAATGCGAACCGACATCTCGCTGCTGAACTCCCTACAAAGTGTCCCTGTAGATATGGTCGCAAGTAGTAGCCCTTACATCCATGTGGCAATATACTTTGTTTGGGGTTGAATAAGTATTAAAAAAACTTATTGATTGTATAAAATTTAATATAAAATACTACAAAATTAACTCGGGGTAAGTTTAAAAAGAAATCGACCATTATTTTCCAAGATAAAAAAAAATGTTTTCTAATTAAACAACTGTTTATTTAATCGAATTGCATGTTTATTTTTATGATCAATGATTGGATGCGCCAGAAACGTTAATAACAACGAAACAATTCACAAGTTCAGAATCCAAGCTAATAAATCTACTTATACTTTTCATAATATCTTCATTATTTTAGCACTTTCTTTAAAATTTATTTTGCTTTCTTTTTTTTTGTCTTTTTTTAATTTAATATGGAAAATAATTAATCGTTTCTTTTAAAATGTCTGTTCACATTCCACTTGAACTTCCGCATGTCAGTACAGTCAGGTGTTCGATGGAAGAAACTATTAGAGCAGAAGAATTTCTGTCATCTAAGAAATCTCTACAGTATAGGGGTGGGATTTTGTATCTTGGCAAGTTAGTCGGAGGTATGTACGTTGAAGGGGTACAAGTGCTTCGGGCACATTCTATGAAAGTACTTTGCAGTCATGGTATAAGCACTTCCGACTACAAACGGAAAAGGCCGAATCAAGTGTCGCTGAGTCTGCAGAATATGAAGCGAGCTAAAAAAAAAAAAAGATTTCTGCTAAAAACTTAGGTTTTCTTTTTTTTAATCTAAAATGGATAAGTTTAGTGCTAGATTATAGTTAAAAAAAAGTTCGGTCCGTATATATATATATATATATATATATATATATATATATATATATATATATATATATATATATATATATCCTTCCTGCGAAAGCCCGGATAAGACGGGTGAAACGTCGAGCCTCTAAGTCTCTCCGCCTCTATTTTAATTTCATATCGTACGATTTTATCCATTTAAATAATCACACACTCACACACACGCACACACACACACACACACACACACAGTGAGTGAGTGAGTGAGTGTGTGTGTGTGTGTGTGTGTGTGTGTGTGTGTGTGTGTGTGTGTGTGTGTGTGTGTGCGCGTAATACAAAAGGCGTATATTTTTATATCTTTTCTCTATTCGTTTATTTGGTGACGTATAAGAATACAAAATGTCTTTTGAAAAAATATTATATATGTGTGCGTGTGGCTCGTTGGGTCAAAATAATGACTACTATTTGTTTAATTTTGATTTAATTTTATTCAGAACTAAGTTTCTGTACTTCTGCATATCATTCTCATGAATATGATATAGAAATAAAGATCACGTAACGTAGCGCCCTCAGCGCCGGGGCAAATTATCCTGTTTTTCTCTCGCCACTCACACGGATTATTCGTAGAATTTTACTTGAAGAAAAAGTGGTATTATATTTAATTATCTGTCTATATAATTATATTTAAAACTAGACCCGCGGGGTTCTAGACATTCGGCTCGTAAACGACGCGAAAGGCTTTAATCTTTTCGTTCCGGATATTTTTATAAAATAACGAAAAGATGAAAACGTCTGACAAGTTTATACATTTTGCCAGTTTTTCTTTTGAACATTTTCGCTTTTGATGAGAATATCATTTATTTCCGTTTTGTTGATAATTGAACACTTTCAATGTACACAGACATGACAGAAAAGAATAGATACTAACATAAATATTTTTCTAACGTTAATACAGAGTGAGGCAGAGCAACGTGCTTATGTAAAATATCAATTAAAACATAAATAATGCAGGTATACATGTACTTTTTAACCTGCAATTAGCACAACATTTAAATTTTAGTTTTTACTAGGTTTTAAGATGATATCCATAAAATGATGCCCGTTCTTTTTTATATACTGAGTTAATCGAACTCTAAAGTTTCAGTCAACTCTTTCAAGCGTTGCAAACAATTGATTTCAGATATCCCCTAAAAAAATAGTCACATGGTGATAAATCTACAAGATTGCACATTGCGTTGCGATGATTGAGCGACCACTTGAAAAAATGCCTCAACAGCGAAAGCGCGTTCCAACTTCGTCCTGGGGTTCCTGAAAAATAAACAAAAATAAATAACGCACATTAAGAGCCAAATTTTAAGTCCCACCCTCTCAAATAAGTCCATCCCTACCATCCTAGGAGCAACCGTCGCTTAAAGGCGCCATATTAAGCAAGTTGTTCTGAACCACCCTGTACGTGTGTATTTATATTTACAGATAAGAATAGTGTTGAAATAACTTGGAATATTTCATTAAAATTTCATTTAACAACATTGAAGCATGCCACGAACCAAAGGATCATCACTCCTGTCAGAATTTCAGTGAGGACGAATCGGGAATTAACATGAAAAATATCAGGAAATCTTTCAATACTCCTTTCTACTGTTAATAGAGTGATCGTATAAGTCACAAGAGAGGACGAAGAGAGAAGAAAATCTCATTCAGGTCGCCCTGGGACCTCTGAAAGAACTTTGTGTCCTATGAAAAAAAAAATGCTGAAGAGAGTCCTCGTTGCAAAGTCTCTAACATTGCAATACAAGCAAGTGTCAGTCACAGGAAAGCTGTCAGGTATCTTCATAAGTGGGCTGAGAGAAGGAACCCGCTTCTTTGTCCTGCCTCTATCAATCGCAGAAAAGATTGGGTTCGTAAGATCGTGGAGAGACCTATGACTTTTGGACCAATGTTATGTTCTCTTATGAGTCAGGTTTTGCATTATTTCCATTATTTCTCGACAGTGGAAGAGTATGAGTATGGAGACTCCCTCGGTAAATGTTGGACTTCAAACAACTGCAGCCAACGCTGAAACATGGGGATTTCTCGGTTATGTTATGGGTTGAAATTTGACGTGCTGGTCACTCAGACCTGGTAGAGTGCGAAGGAAACATCAATTCTGCTAAATATGTTTCCATAGATTTCTATTCGTTTCTGTCATGTATGCGTATAGTTCTAGATGTGGCAACGATACTCTATGGCTTTGAAGATATATCAGGTGATTTGGTGTGAGTAATTTTCTAGCACTATCAAGGGAACCCACTTCTCTCGCAACAGCCCTAGAAATGTTCTCAATGCATTTGTTCTGATGTATATTACCTGTGAATGTTATTCCGAAGAGTTCTGACGCTCGGTTCTCAGGAAGTGTGTTTTTTATTATGGCAAAAGGTGGTTGAGAAGTTTTTTTTATTGTTAAAAGAAAGCAGCTTGAACTTAGTAGCATTAAACGCCACCCTCCATTTTCGACCCATCCAATTAAATTAATAAAAGATTGAAAGTCATTGTTTGGGTTTCTACCATTGACTTGGATATGTGTACATTCGTTTAATAAACTTAAGCCGAAATTATGGGGGCAGCATATCATAATCCATGGTTGAGGAAACATTGTAGGTTCGTAGTTCTATTAACAGTACAAAGACGTAATTCGGACAGCTAAAATCAAAGTGTAACATCTGTTCTATCCTTGAACTAGAAACGATTGAGATATATTTATTCTTTCGATCAATAATACTCCCTTTTAGGGAGCTGAATTTCCCCGATATAAAAAACCGACACGTTTCTGAATCCTCCCTTGTATGGAAGCAGGCAAACTTTCGACTGGATAATTCACGACGGTATCATTGAAACTAAGCACGCACCACTTTAGTGTTTTTATGCTTTAAATCATTAATTTGTTTTAAAGTAAAGGAAAAAAATACAATTTTCTTTTAAAATTGTTCATTTTGAAGAGACGTTTATTTTGTTTACTGTAAGTTTTGTTTGTTTTGTTTTCATTCTGTATTTGAAAGATTTGAGAGCGCGCACTTGTTTACCATGCCCAACTTATTTTCCTAAGTGTTCATTTCTAAGTAATTGGGTTTAAGCATTTAAAGAATAAATCTTGTATGAATTTTTCGCCGACTGACGGAGCAGAAGAATACATTTAGAGTTGAAGTGGAACTCATTTTTATGTTTATTTGAAAACAAGCGCCTTGCTGAACTCGAGGGTTCTTCGAATCCTACAGATTATCCGAAGGCGGCTAAACAGTTGGGATTCGTTTTTTTGTAGACGACACGCAGCAGTAATCAGTTTTCACTTCTCTTCTACCTCGTTATCATTGCCATCGTCTTGTTTTTAAGATCACGCGTCGAAAACATTATTAATAAAGAATATCACACAATCATTTGATGTTTAACAAAGTTTTAGGGGTTTATTTTTTTCTATACAATATGCATATAGGTGTTTGTGCGTGTGTGTGTGTATATATATATATGATATATATGTATATATATGTATATGTGTGTATATATATGTATATATGTGTGTATATATATATAATATACATGCATATATATATGTATATATGTGTGTACGTATAATATATATATGTTTATATATCTGTGTATATAAATATGTATATATGTATGTTTATATATATATATATATGTATATGCATATGTGTGCGTGTGTGTGTGTGTGTGTGTATGGCACAATCACGTTAACACACCGGTTCTCGCCAGATCACCGAAGTTAAGCCATGTTAAGTCTGGGCAGTAGCAGATTGGTAACCATTTGGGAAGGCTAGTCGCTGTATATACCGCGCGGAGTCATAGAGATTTCCAGGTTGTATCTGGAGGCGCATTGATTCACTGGGAGCGTTGCACCCCCAGTCTTAGTAAAGAAGGTAACTCTGGTGCGTTGTGCGGTATGTTTTGTCTTGTGGCAGTCATCTGCACTAACAAGAATTAGCAGTAATAGCAAAAGTGTGGTTGGTCCTGTACAAAGCCTTTACTACTATAAACAGATCATTTGTGTGGATTTCCGAACAGTTGTAGTGGTAGAAGCTCATAGGTCGACATCGACGGGAATGTTCATCATTTATATATATATATATATATATATATATATATATATATCGCCCTAAACTCTAGACCCAAAACTGATGAGCCAGTGCTCAAAACAACCAGATATTATAAAAAGGCTGACTGGGAAGCTATCAGAGATCTTATCAGAGACGCCCCATGGGGAAATATTTTTTCTCTTCCTGCTGAACAGTGTGCAACTGAGACCACTGAATGGTTCAAAACTGCAATCGAAGCGCATGTTCCCATGCGGAAATTCTATAGCAAGCCCCACTCTCCCCAATGGTTTACTTCGACTTGCGCAACTGCCATTGCTCAAAGGCAGCATGCATTCCGAAGGTTTAACCGACATAAGTCCAGTTCAAACAGACAAAAGTACATAGAAGCTAGAAGTAACGTTAAGAAAGAAATAGCGACAGCTAAGAGGGAATTTACGGAAACCACTAAAAAACGCATCGAAGCACAAAAATTAGGAACTCGTGACTTCTGGAAAATCTACAACAGTGTAGTAAATAATGGGCAATCAACGATTCCCCCACTAACCAACAATCACGAGGTTCTTTGCTCAGCAACCGAGAAGGCTAACATGCTTGCCAGTCGGTTTGCCTCCAACTCTTCACTGGACCCTTTAAACCACCCCCTACCTGACTTTCCTATGCGGACAGACGCCAAGCTAGACGATCTGGAAATCACCCCTGCTCAGGTGCATGCTATCATAAAAAACCTTGACACTTCCAAAGCATGTGGACCCGACCTCATCCCTGCTGTGCTATTAAAAAAGTGCTCAGCCGAAGTAGCTCCAGTTCTCTCCAAACTCTACAACAAATGCCTTAATGAATCTTGCTTTCCGAGCTGCTGGAAAACTGCTTCTGTGGTACCAGTATTCAAGAATTCTGGCGAAAGAACTGACCCATTAAATTATCGCCCTATTAGCCTCCTCCCACTTTTTGCCAAAATATTTGAGATCTTAATTAACCATGCTCTAGTCCAGCACCTTACAGATGCTAAACTTCTGACCGACCATCAATATGGATTTAGACAAGCCCGTTTCACGGCAGACATCCTCACTGTAATCTCTGAACGCATATACCATTCACTGGACAAAGCGGGAGAGGGCAGAGCGGTAGCTCTAGATATATCTAAGGCTTTTGACAGGGTATGGCATGAGGGTCTCCTCAGGAAGATTAGATCTTACGGTATCACTGGTAGAATACTTAACATAATTAAATCCTTCTTAGATAAGAGAAAAATCCAGGTTGTCCTCGACGGTCGTACGTCTAAACAATATAATATAAATGCCGGAGTGCCCCAGGGATCTATCCTTGGTCCTCTGCTGTTCCTGATATTCATAAATGACCTCCCCGATAAAATTGCCTCTGAGATGGGTATATATGCTGATGACACCACACTCTATAGCAGGCACGACAGGAAAACAAATGAACATATATCTAAAGTAATGGCAGAAACACTAGAGGATGACCTCAAATCAGTAGTGGAATGGGGACAAAAATGGATGGTAACGTTCAATGCCACCAAGACAAAACTGGTTTCATTCAATAATTACAGGAAACCTTCTCTACCACCTATAGCAATGGCCAACAACTCTTTAGCTGAGAGTACGTCTTTCAAGCTCCTTGGCCTAACGTTCACAGGAAACATGAGCTGGAACAATTACATCGAGGGCATTGCCAGGGCCGCTGCGAGGAAGGTGGGCTCTCTCTACCGTGCTAGAAAACTTCTAACACCCGAAAGTATCCTGTACCTCTATAAGGCCACTATTCGCCCATGTATGGAGTATTGCTGTCATATTTGGGCCGGTGCATCGGCTACTAGTCTCTCTCTCCTTGACAGGGTTCAAAAGAGAGTCGCAAATCTGATAGGCCCTAAACTGGCATCAAAACTTCAGCCTCTGTCCCATCGTCGAAACGTTGCATCCCTCTGCCTGTTCTACAAGTATTATAATGGTGAATGCTCTGAAGAACTGCAAGCACTTGTGCCCCCACGACGTGAACACCCTCGACAGACCCGACAAGCTGCAAAATCCCACCCCCACACTGTAGAGATCCCTAGATGTAAAAGATCGTTCTACTCCAGTAGTTTCTTCCCCAGAACTGCTAGACTTTGGAATTCCATTCCAGGTCACTGCTTCCCCAACTGTACTGGCATGCATAAGTTCAAGTGCAACGTGAACCAACATCTCGCTGCCCTAATCCCTACATAGTGCCCCAGTAGATGTTTCCCCTGATAGTAGCCCCCTACACCAAAGTGGCAATGTGCCTTGTTTGGGGTGAAAATATAATAAAAAAAAAAAAAAAAAAAAAAAAAAATATATATATATATATATATATATATATATATATATATATAAATGAAAGTGTCCGCCTGTGTGTGTCTGTGTGTCTGTGTCTGTGTACATTTCCATACGAAATAACTCTGTAAATTTTAAGTCTACAGACTCGAAATTTGATATAAAGGGTACTGAGATTTGGGAAAATCGATGTGATCGGATTTCGGCTAGAAATTTGGCGATTAAAGGGTCAAAGTTCAATGATTTTACTTTTGAGAACTCTACCAAATTCCTCCGACAATTTTTGGTCTAAACACTTGAAATTTTAGATATAGGTTTCTTGGACATGGATCTAACTAAATAACTTAATTTGAGTTGAAAACAATAAATTGTAAAGGGTCATAATAGGGGTCAAAGTTTAAAAAATTGACCGCTTTTTTTTCTTTTTTTTTTTTTGCTCAACATAAACCTCCAAATACCCGAGCAACGCCGGGCACCCATGCTAGTATATATATATATATATATATATATATATATATATATATATATATATATATATAGAGAGAGAGAGAGAGAGAGAGAGAGAGAGAGAGAGAGAGAGAGACTTGTTTGTAATATACTGAATTTTACTGGGTTCGTATAATTCAGTAAATTTTTCATATACCAATGAAATTTAAGCCAAAAAGAGATGACTTAAAAAGTAACCTACAATATTGTTTTGTTAATACAGTATATATATATATGTGTGTGTGTGTGTGTGTGTGTGTGTGTGTGTGTGTGTGTGTGTGTGTGCACATGTCAACGATATAGAAATTCCATTGCTTGAGAAGCACTCGATATTAAGAATTTAAAATTTATCGGTTAATAGACTAGAAGAACGCAAAATTGATTTTAGTAAACATGTCTTTTTATTATTAGGTTAGTGCAAAAATAATGTCGTCTTTTGTCCGATTTATGTACGTCAAACAACGACAGTTTTTGCACCAACCTAATTTTTTTTTTTTTTCAATTTTCGCATAATAAAATATTCTTCTTCAGTAAATGCAGACAGTTTTTTTTCTGACGTGTCATGGTCTAGGTAACACTCGGCACATCCTAACAGGTTGAAAGCTGAGGCTGCATGATGTGTAAATGTCCGGTGACAGTATTAAACGTTTAGTCGAAAGCAGGAGTAATAATAGATCCACCGTTTGAAAAGTACTTGTTATTAAGAATACGAGTGGAAAATTAATTAAAATAAACATTTCTATTCATTAAAACAAAATTGTTTTTTTTTTCAAATTTTTATTATTATTATTATTATTATTATTATTATTATTATTATTATTATTATTATTATTGTTGTTGTTGTTGTTGTTGTTGTTGTGTACAAACTACTAGGCAAAATTATCAATTTGATTGAAATGCAATGAAAACATGGAGACTTGAATTGACAGCTGAGGGACAAAACATAACTGAGATTTACATACAAAGAGATATCTTCCAAGGAGATTTTCTATCACCATTACTGTTCATCATAGCCATGGTGCACCTTAACTATATATTAAGAACATACAAAGCTGGATACAAGTTCACTAATACAGATGAAAGAAGACGCTTCATAAGAGTGACAAAAGATGCGACTGACAAAAACACCTGGATATGGCTACAAAAAGGAAATGTAAACAGAGAAACTGAATCCCTAATAACAGCCACACAAGATAACGCAATTAGAACCAACCACATGAAAACAAAGATCACAAGACACAAGAAAACAGCAAATGCAGACTGCGTGGACAAAGAGACGAAACAATAAACTACAGAATAAAGAAATGCAGAAAACTAACCTCAAAAGAATACAAACATAGACATGATCAAGTTGGGAATTAAGCAGACAATTGCATCTTGAACACCCAGAGAAATGGTTACAGGCACAAACCAGCAGCAGTACTTGAAGATGAAAGTCGCAAACTTCTATGAAACATGGATGTACAAACGGATCCAGGCAAGAAGACCGGATGTCATAATAGTTTACAAAAAGAAAAATTCTTGCCAGATTGCGGATTTTGTCGTTCCAGCAATTCACAAAGTGACCAAGGAGACGGAGAAGCGAAGTAAATACGCGGAACTGGTTAGAGAGCTCAAAGAATTCTGGAAAATGAAGAAAATCCAGTTAGCACCAATAATAGCAGGAGCGTTAGGAATGGTACTGATAAACTTTGAAAAGAGAAAGGGAGAAATTGGAATCAGAAGGATAGCTGAGAAGATACACCATATAACAATAATAAAGACGGCTGAAATATTAAGGAAAAAACTTGAATGTGGAGACAAACGCACATGAACTACGGAATATAAAAACTGGATATAAAGGAAAAACTACAGATGTAAAACACAAAAGAAAATCACATGGAATTATGAAAACTGAAACTGCATCATTGTAAGTTAACCACCAGCGCCTCTGCCTTCCGCTCCCACTTTTTTTTTTTTTTCGTGTATCGCTATAAACAAGTGCTGCACCAAATAAGTAAGAATGCCAAGGAGGATGGAAAGATCGAGGAGAGAGAACACTAGTCAAATCTAGCAAATGGAGTGAAGACCAATGGTCGCTGGTAACGAGGAATAAATGGTAAGCGGATGTTTCGATAACGAAAATTCATCTGCAAAGTTTATCGGAAGAGTTAGAGAATATTAGAAATCATGACTCCAGAGGGCGTCACAAGTTGTTCTCAAAGATAAATCTTTGATGATGGCCTGTATGACTACTTCTAGTGTGTATATAATAATAATAATAATAATAATAATAATAATAATAATAATGATAATAATGATAATAATAATAATGATAATAATAATAATAATAATGATAATAATAATAATGATAATAATAATAATGATAATAATGATAATAATAATAATAATAATAATGATAATAATGATAATAATAATAATAATAATAATAATGATAATAATGATAATAATAATAATGATAATAATAATAATAATAATAATAATAATAATCGTGAAATATTTGTGTGTCTATATTTAATCCTTTCCTTTTTGTTATTTCATTATTATCAGCAATTATTAATATTAAGTTTCTCTTTGTTCATAAAATTAATTCATTTTTTACCTTTTCCTTATTTATTATTATCAGTTCTTATTAAGATCAATCTTTTCCTCAATTGCCCACGAACTTACAAAATTTTCATACTCAATTATTAAAGCGAAATGGAAAACAGTACGTCCACTTTAATGAATATTGATATGTTTCCTTCCGATAAATAAACATACATGCAAAACTGCTAATAAATAAACATACATGCAAAACTGCTAATAAATAAACATACACGCAAAACTGCTAATAAATAAACATACATGCAAAACTGCTAATAAATAAACATACATGCAAAACTGCTAATAAATAAACATACATAGAAAATTTTGGACAAATATGGTAAAATAATCCCAAAAATGGAGTGTTTTTATTAGCCCTAAAAGAGCTCCTGGGGCACACCCAAGAGTTATCGCGAAGTATAGACAAACAAAATTATATAGAAATCAGTTAGTTAGAACTTTTTAGAAAGTTATTTTAAAAATTCAAGGCATCAATTTTTTTTTAATAAGCACAAAAGTGTCAATTTTAGCCATTTTAACCCGGTTTGTACAAAATTTCAAAATATTCCAACGCCTAGTTATTGAGAAAAGTGCGGACAGACGAACGGACGAACGGACAAGGTTAAATACACAGAACCACCCTCCTTTTGTCGGAGGACCAAAGCATCTTTTCTTGTATACAATGAGAGTAGCTTTATTGCAAAGGTCACCTGAATGAATTACCTCGTGATTAAAACCAAAATACATATTCATCAACGCTCGGCAAAGCTATACCCGAAATCCGCTATCGAAATTACCAATTTTGGTCAGTTTTAAGAGTTTAGTATTTTTCACAACTACCTCTGTAACAAGTTTTGAGGGGTTCAAAATAACGTAACTATTTTATAGCATCTGTATGTGCACGAGTAAAAACAAGCACGCGGTTAATTAGAAACTACTTTTTATGCATCCGAAGGGATTTTATTTGTTGTGTTTTTTAGGGTTTAATACCTTAATCCATACGGGAAATGAAGCAACAATGTTGTTGCTTCTACGCATTTGAAAATTTTTGTTTCGCTACATTTTTTTAAAATTCTATTTTCTATTTTCTTCCATTATAAGCCTATCGAAAAAATACAAAAGAAACTTCTGAAAATGTTTAAATTACATAATCAACTATCTCTCTCTCTCTCTCTCTCTCTCTCTCTCTCTCTCTCTTCCCCTCTTTCTTTCTCTTTCTCTGTCTATATATATATATATATATATGTATGTATATATATATATATATATATATATATATATATATAAACAAACATTTAACCATAGTAAGAGAGTTTTTTCAACTATCATCTCGTCAGGAGAAAATCGATAGCATACAATGAAAAAGAATGTTATTGACGAAAATAAAGATCCTCAGGGAATTTTAAAGGTGCCAAAACACTATTAAATAAACAATTTAATTCGATATAGTGTATAAGACGATTAGAATGGCACCGCGTGGGAGAAAAAAAAACAGAATGGGGGAGGGGGTCACGTTCTCCAAAGAAATGTAACGCTTTTATATGATTCCTTCTGCCGGCACAAAAGTTTTCGAATCTCGATAGTGGCATATTCCAAAATGTTTAAATGATTTTTAAAACCCGCTCTATATAAAATACAGCTTTTAATATATAGCACTTGAAACCATTTTATTTGATACTTATTGGTGCAATAATTGTTTTCGGCGAAGAAAGTTAAATTTGTAGAGGATTTATTGAATTTAATTTCAAGTTAAAGGTTGAAATGCTAAAATTGTCGTTAATATCACGAAGTAAGAAGTTTTACACGAAATCATTTCAATCGTCAGTAACTGAATACGAATGAAATTAAGGGGGTGTTTGTTTGTGAGTGGTGGTATGGGGTTACGGATGAAGTTGTCTGAGATTGGTCACGAAATGGCTAAATTACAGAGAGAAGTGGGCAGAGGGGAAGTTTATCTATTCGGGTTAGTGTATAAAAAGCTTTGTGGTGTGAGATATATTTGGGAAGTTATAAATTGGGTGTACCTAATGTATACAGACGCAGAAATATATATACTTATATAGATCCGGATAAATATACACATGCATATTCGTATATATAGACACATATATATTATCAGCTCGGATTTTAAATATGAGGAATATGATCTTATATCTGAAAATATGTTAAGAAATGGACTTAGAACGGGGGTAAAAAATACACCAGTTTAGGGAATATATTACGTATGGAGTTGGGGTACTTACTATTTTAATTTTACGGGTTATTATTAATTAAATTGAATGTAAATTAAATTAGTTTGTGTAAATATCTTACTAGTATATGGCTATTGAAAGTTTAATTGGATTTAAACATTATTTTAGGATAATATCTGATCTAAAAAAAACTATTGGGGTGATAAGCAATTTAGAATCTATTTTAGTTGCGATTAGGAATGAATAGGAAGATTTCGTTAGTCAGTGCAAAATATTATGCTTAGGGAAATTATTACACATTAAGTAAAGAAAAGCCAAGTAGAAGCGAAATATGAGAGGGTATGTGAGTATGCCTTGAGAAAACATAAATTGTATTATATTGGTGGTATTATATTGATCAAACGAGGAGTAAGAGTTTAACGAAGTCGATAACTGGTGAGGATTATGGTAAAACGTAAACTCAAACATCTTGTAAATAAATGAGTGTTATTCAGTTTTTCAAAGAGGTTTACCGATATGTGTCATTTATGAAGCTCGTATCATTAAACAATGCTTATTTTCGTGGGGATTTGCAGTAAATCGTTATGAGTTTTTAAAGAGATGGCTCTTTAAGTTGATACATTTGGAAATTAGGGAGATGATAAAATCGCTAGGTGTTTTCGAGCTGGTCATATTTTATTTTTTTCATGTGTAAACAATGTGAAATTACTTCATTTTGTGTGTTGATAATATTCTTATTCTGAAAAAAGGCATGTTTTTAGATCCTAGGTTTTTAAGATTTTCTATTTTAAATGTTTATATGTAAAGAGCCTGAAAAATATTGTATTAAAAAAATAAAACCACAAAAATAAGCTTCTCATATAAATTTAACGTAAAATAATCACTTCTTTTAGACCACACAACGTTTTTAAGGAAATATAACCAATTCTGTTTCTTTTAAATGTTGGTCACATTAATGTTCCTGGTCAACCTTTAGTAGAAAATATTTTATTGTTAAAAGTTATAAAAATACCGTCTTAGTACTACGGTTATAACAGGAGAATATACTTTTCATTATTTTGACTCTTGAGTATATATCAGTTAATATTTTATATGTTTTTAGATAGAGTGATGTGGTTCTCGGTTGATTAACTGTGTCTGTGTCGGATATATACTCGACGGTCATAACAATGATAATTCATTAAAACATTAGCATAACAAAATTAATTTGGGGGGGTACTTTGTTTTTTTTTTGTTTTGTTTTACTTTGTTTTTTACTGTAAACCCTAAACCTAACCCTAACCCTAAACCTAACCCTACTTATTAGTAACTACAAGTCTGAGTTGTAACACAAAAACTGCGATTAATTATGATTATATGATTTTACCGTTCAGGCATAGAGCTAGTGGCAAAAAATTTAGTTCGCTCCTGTAAAAGTTAGAATGATCAAAATGGGGAAAATTTTACGTAAAACTTATATGCGCCTCTAACTTCCATTCAAAAATTTTTAATTATTTTATTTTTCATTTTGAATATGTTCGCACATAATCGCATGAAAATAGAAGAATTTGATTTCTAGGAAGGAGTACGTTTGAATCTAGATCTAATTTCTTTTTAATTGGACAAACTTCTAAATATTTCCCCTTAATATATTCCATCAAAGACGTTGATAAATTCATTGCGAGATTTTTATTTATATTTTGACTGGGGCCAACACTATCGGAAAGGTTAGAACGGCGCCAAAGAAGGAAAATAAAACTTGTCCAGTGATTTAGATCGTTTAATATTAAACTGTGAACTCTCTGAAAGGTGTAATATAGACTTTACCAAATAGATGCAAAAATAACTGTGATTAAGGAATAGGCAAGTGAACTCTCAAATATTTACTTTGCTATTCAGCAATAAAAAAAAATTAAACCCTACCTGCAGCGTTTGGACCTTGATACAATGGTTAAAACAAATGATCTTCAGATAAATACATGTTTATTTCATTTTTAGTGTTAAGATAAAACAATTCAAAGAATCGTTTTGAAAATCTTAATTGGCCTTACTCTCATATATATATATATATATATATATATATATATATATATATATATATATATATATATATATATATCGCTTTTGAATAAAACCGAACGTAGTGCCATTATTAATTGCTAAGGGTTTATTTTGCATGTTTAACAAACATAAATTAGATAAAAAAAAGGATGAATAAGGGGTTGGGCAGATAAACCCTAATCGAGACATCTTTCAGCCAACCCTTTTCAAGATTAACGTTGGCAATGAGGGAGGACGGGATATATATATATATATATATATGTATATATATGTATATATATGTATATATATGTATATGTATATATGTATATATATGTATATGTATATATGTATATATATGTATATGTATATATGTATATGTATGTATGTATATATATGTATATATATATGTATATATGTATATATTCTTCTTAAATAAATATTTATATATGTATATATGTATATATATGTATATATATGTATATATATGTATATATATATAAGGAGACGTTCACTGAGTTTTCTTCAATGGTTTACTTATGAAAAGAGATTAATGTTTCCTTGCTAATTACTTGCTTTTTAACTTTTTAAGAAATGAATAACTCAGGCGGACCGATACATCAAAGTAATATATCCGCTTAGATTATTTCTACATTATTTATTGGGTGTCCCGCTCGCATCGCTTCCAGCGAGGAACGCCTCTGAGAAACTTTCGTTTTCTCTGGCTTGAAAACATGACATCGTTCGTCATATCTTCATATGGTTCGACAGAAACGTTTATTTTGACTGCGGACGATTTTTAAACTTTTTTTACATATCTATGCGGTACTTATGCAGAATAACGATCACGTTATCGTCGAACTTTTCCGGTCAGTATACGTACAACGCCGGCAAGTGACGATACGCTGAGCTAATGAAATCGTAATAGCAACATCATTCAGGAAAATAGTTTTTTTGATATCATTTGATATAAGCAAGTCGAATATTATTATATTAGGTGAGCTTTAACTTTCATAATCCAATGTAGTTTCTCATTTTCGTGAGATTGGCAAAAATTCTCGAAGTTGAAGAATTTAGCAAAATTATTTACTCGAGTAGAAAAAAAACAAAAATTAAGTAAAGGCATTAACATAGATTTTTTTTCTTTTCTATTTATCAATTATGGGGTTTCTTTTATTTCTGCGTTCACACACACGTACATAAATACATACATACATACATACATATATATATATATATATATATATATATATATATATATATATATATATATATATATAAAGAAAGAGAGAGAGATAAGTAAACAGATAGAGAGACAAAGAGAGATTAATCCCGACGATATATTCGAATCACTACAATACAAAAGAGTTATGGGAAAAGACAGAAACCCCACGACTGTGATTAATTAGATTCATACAACCATCAGTGCAGAACTAAAAAAATATGACAAATATATTTTAATAAATTAAACTAAATCTAATAAATTACAAATAATATCAAACAACCGAATAAAAAATAAACACACTAATGAGAAAAAGGAATAAAAAAAAATATGTAGCAGACGCTAAACGATTCCGAAATGGAGATACTAGCGTACTGAATAATACCACCTAATACATCACTCTTTGCCTCTCTAGGCTGGGAATGAAATGGAGTGATCAAAGTACAACCAAGAAAGATTTGCGTTAAGTGTCATTTGCGTATAATCCAGTGTAGTTTCTCATCTTCGTGACATTGGCAAAAATTCTCGAAGTTGAAGAATTGTGCAAAATAAAAAACATAGACATAGGAGTTTTTTCTTACCTAAACATGAACTGTGATCTCAAAAATCCCTACAACCAAAAAAACATTGATTTCAAGTAGTACATAACCATTCATTCGAGAAGCGACATGTTAAGAATGCTGAGTCTTTTAACTAAATCCTCAGCAATTACTACCTTCCATAGTTGTTGCTGTCTCATCACATTTTGGCCAGATAACCCTCTGGCCGGCTTTACGCACGATTGAAACCTCGAGCTTCAGACAATGCTCAACTGGAACCGTAGAAATCCAATGTCTCTATCTACCGCGCCACGGGCACCGAAGGTTTGATTTTTTGGTTTTATATGTCCAGGTTTTTGTTTCGTTCTGATCTGGTCTCGCGGTTTACCACCTGGCGACGGCCAGGAGAATAGTTGGCCAAAACCTCGTGAAACAATAACTAGAAGATAAGGATAATAGTTCGCAAATAAATATATATATAAATATATATATATATATATATTAAAATTCTTCCGTTCTTGACTTAACTTAAAATTGACTTAACTTAAAAATGATATAGCTTAAAATTCTTCCATTCAACATCATGACGAAGAATAAGAGAAAAACATATATATATATACATATATATATATATACAGATTGAAAAAGGAGTGTATATCTCCGAAATACATCTCCCTCTTTAAAAATAAACATTCGTTTATTTTATAAAGGTTAAAAAAATCGCGTTGTTATTTGGCTTCAAAGTGTTAAATGTAACACGTCTCTTATTTGATTTTCAAATTTCACTCAACACCTTTAATGGATAAACCTACCCAGACTTTTATATATATATATTATATATATATATATATATATATATATATATATATATATATATATATATATATATTGCTCATCTCAAAGGGATTTCAATAAAATTAAAACAACTTTACTTCGACATATTAGATTTCTTTGCGAAAACACATTTCATGAATTATCTATTCTTTTTTATTGTTTTCTAGTTTATGATGGTTCTGATATTAATAGATGTTGGATCGTTGGCTGTTTTTGTTTTACAGCATATCAACCCTTTTCAGGTTATGTAATGCCAAATCCAGTTAATTCGAAGAAAATGTTTTTTAATAGAATATTTTTTTTCAAATCGGATTCTATTTAACCCATAAATGGCACCCTAACAGGAACTACCACTCCTGGTCAGCGTGGACCTGAGAGCAATGGCAATTAAAGGGTGGCCCCACACTCCCCAAAGCCCGCTAGCTGGGGCACCACCATCGGATATAGTTTAAGATCATATCCAGGACCGAGATATTAATAGAACACATATTTATGAAAAGTAAATTCGAATAATAATTGTAATTAGTTGTCAGGCGGATAATCTGGAGTTTCTTGGTTTCAGCAACGTCGAGGCCCGGGTAACCCCAGTTTATAATAAGCCAGGTTTTATTTTCACTGAGTTTTAAGATTTTTGATTCTCCTTTAATCCGCCTCCCTGACTCAGTCAGGATCAAGTGGGGCATTGTGATTTGTTCTAATCGACGTCGTTCAAGCACAACAAATGTAAGATTACAGAATACATTTAAGACAGATGACATAATTAATATTATTATTTCAACACATTAAAATAAAAAAAGAAAGGAATAAATCGAGCGGGGGAAAAGAGGAGACGATGGGAGGGAGAGAAGAAAATGATGGAGAGAAGAAAATGATGGAGAATGGGGAAAGAGATAGACAGCTTGCTATAACGAAATAGGAAGACAAAGATAAAAGTTTTAATATAAATATTTTAAATTAATTTAATTGTTATTATCAAATTTAACTTTTAAACTATTTAATTTTTCTATATTGTTTTTGTTTTTCATGGTCCGGGAAAATGTCGGATAGATTGTTAGTTTATGTATAAATTATATTTCTATTAATGATTTTCGATTTTTTAACAGCTTCTTGGGGTTCTTGATTCTTCTTTGATCTGCCCTTTCATTTAAAATTCCACTCACTTCCCCACCCCTTCTCTCTTTCTCTCTCCTTGTCTATTCTCTCTCTCTCTCTCTCTCTCTCTCTCTCTCTCTCTCTCTCTCTCTCTCTCTCTCTGGTCTGAGTAACACGATCTTGTTTACAACATTTATCACTTAGGAATAACAACAAGAACAACAAGAATAACAACAACAACGGCAAGAAGGGCAGCAAAAGTTCTAATAAAACTAAAGAAAAGAAGAATGAGGCTTTAAAAGAAAGTTAAGTAGAAACGGACGGAAATATAATTCCATTCCGTTTTGAGGCATTTTCACGCACTTAATGTCATTATGAAAGCCTAGAAAGGTCGGTTTTGATGTGTCCCACTTCTGTCCAATTTTTTTCACGCATTAATCAAAATGGCCGTCGTCATGCGTTTGAAAGTTAATCATAAAACGCGCGAAATTTTTGATGTCGTAAAACACGTTAAAAACATAAAGATTCTTTCATCTTCCAAACAACACGCAGCATTCTTTAAAGCAAGAATCGTGTATGATGCTGTTGAATGCTTTGATATAATTTATAGAACATCATTTTTATTATAGCTATAAATAATGGACATTGTGCCCGTATAAGTAATAAGTATGCATATATATATATATATATATATATATATATATATATATATATATATATATATAATTCTAAATATTTTTCAAGTTTACAAATTGAATAAAAAAACGAATACTAATATCCATATCCATAGGACAGACGATAACCAGAGGAAAAAGTAAAATATTCACGACCAAGCATTAATATACTAAATTTAATTTAAACTCTGTAAATTAGAATTTACAACAATTTATTATTCGACAATGAATACAGGTTTAAAACTTAATATTTTCCTTATTCCATGGAGTTTTAAAGAATGGTTCTTATGCTTAGATGGAAAGTAGTTAGCAAAATAACATTAATAGGCAAGCTATAATTTGACTAGTTAGCACATAAATTGATAAATAAATTGAAAATCAGCAAAATTATAGCTTGTCTATTAATATTATTTTGCTAACTTTTTCTTTTGCGAATAAGAACCATTTTTTGAATAAAGAAACTTTTAAGTTTTTAACTTGTATCCTTTTTTGAATTATAAATTTCTGTATATTACAGAGTTTGAATTGAACTTCATATATATATATATATATATATATATATATATATATATAGAAGATGTTTTTATTTGTTTTTGTTAGCGATACTTTCTTGAATTAATTCAAGTATTTATACGAAAGTGCATTTTTACCTAAATGCTTGTTGGGAATAATTTTCCCATTGACCAATCTGGTACCCCCTTTTAATGGGGAGCGGCATATATATTATTTTTAAGATATAATTATCCACTGACACGTGTTTCGTCGTCCACGACTCATCAGAGTGGCTGAACCTATATATACATATATATCGATTGCATACATATTATTTTTTAAATATAATTATCCACTGACACGTGTTTCGTCGTCCACGACTCATCAGTAAGTAAAGTAATAATGATAGAGATAAAAAAAAAGAAAACAGAAAAAAGTTCAAACTTTACAGGATTTTCCAAATGAAATCCGTGAAATAGTGAGTTGAATGGTAAAAATCCAAGGTAAAAATCCCGAGTTTAAGTAACCATAGAACATTTTTGCATGTTGGCAATTTTTATGTAAAACGTGAATATAAAACTTGGATGTCCATACATAATTGTGCACAAACATGTAAAAGACGATGCAAAAAGTTAAATACATAAAATTAAGCAAACATGACTTTACAAGGTTTTGTTGCTTTTAAAAAATGCATCGTTTCATGTTATATATTGAACTCACAGAAAATTGAAACATAGACATTAATATAAAACTATAAAGAGACATAAATAAGAGAATTTCTTTTTTATGTACCCCAACAATGTTGTTTCTTCACTACTATAGACTGATATTTTTTCTCTATTTCTTAAATGTCGTTTACCTAGATGTGTATGAATGTATATTCCTGTCTTTTCTCATTCTCTTTTGCTGAGATTTAGCTTCGAAATGCCATGGCATAACGCGGTTACTTTTTCCTGTTTCTTTTCCATGTTAATCTGATGATATAATAAATTTTATTTAACTTTTAATTTTCAGTTTTATTTATTATATGAATTGCTCCTCTTTACTCGGTAGAGCTTTTACTATCTTTATAGGCTTGCTTTTCTTAAATATTGTATCTTCATCAATTTCATCTATAACTATATACTATATATAGTAGCGTCCAAAACTAAGGGACAAAATTTTAAAACCTAATATTTGTTAGAAATAACAACTGTGAAAAGCTGAAATTTTGACAACTGGTAGTCGTTATCATCCATAATAACATACTAAAATTTGAATCATTTGCAAAGGATAGAAAAAGAATTATAACGATTATTTATTTATTTTCGAAATAGGAACGTTCAAAAAAAAGGGACAAAATTGAGAAAAACAATGTAAACAGTAGAGTGATTTAATCATTAAATGATGAGAGACATATGCTAGCTGAATTGACCGACTTTATTTCAACTATAAAATTCTCAACGATAAGAAACGAGTTTCTTAAGGGGCTGGCATAATTATTTACTATAATAATTAAATACCTTAAGACACTAGTGTTACATCTTTTTGGAAATCATCAGTGCGAGGTGTCACAATTAACACCGGTCGATTGATTCGAACCCAGCAACGAAACCATCTTTAACTTCATTACCGAGGACCAAATCCATTCGGACACCGTTACAGAAAATCAGAAAAAAAAAACAAAAAAACATAGCCACAGAGGCTTAAGATGGCACAATATGCGAACCAGAGATTTGTCCACTTATGTGTTAAATTCAAAGCCGACAGTACTGGTGTTTTCTCTTCTTCTGTAATATATATATATATATATATATATATATATATATATATATATATATATATATATATATTACGCTCTTAGATTGATTTTTTTAATTGGGCACTTTGGTGGGATTTTCGCTCCTACCTCATATATATATATATATATATATATATATATGTGTGTGTGTGTGTGTGTGTGTGTGTGTGTGTGTGTATAATCACGTGTGTGTGTGTGTGTGTGTATATATATATATATATATATAATCACGTTGACACACCGGTCCTCGTCAGATCACCGGTTAAGCAACGTTGAGCCTGGCTAATACCAGATGGGTGACCATTTGGGAATTCGAGGCGCTGTATGTGCTTTTCGCTTATCTCGGCACTGTATCCAGTCGTCATGGACCTCCACTTGCCCCTGGTATTCAAAAATGTCGAATCAGGAGAGATGTGGTCGGAGATTGCACAACTCTTGCCACAAAAATTTCACGCGTAGGCACCCTTAGAGTGGGTATGCATAGTCTCTCAAGACTGAAGGAAGCCTTATATATATATATATATATATATATATATATATATATATATATATATATATATATATATATATATATGTGTGTGTGTGTGTGTGTTTTCTCAGCTTGCACATAAGACCCCTTATTCCCTTTGGACCTTATTGATGATTGCATTGACAAGAAAGTTTATGATTTTAAATCCTCTAAAAGGTTTGCACCTGCGGAGTGCCCGGTTTATTTAAAATTACCGTGGATTAGGGACAAGAGTATTAAATTGTCAAAACAGATTGTTAGAACTGTTTATAAGTGCTTCTACTCTGTTTCCTTGCGTTTGGTATACACTACGAGACCTGCTTTTCCCTCTTTTCGCAAAGATAGTGTGCCTTACACCTAAATTAGTAATATTGTTCATCAATTTAAATGCCAGTGCGATGCTGGTTATGTCGGACGAACATCTTTGCATTTGCTAACTCGTATAAACCAGCACGTTCCATCTAAAATCAGGGGAGGGTAGGATCTGGTAGTCTCCCTCCTTCCGTAGCCTTGGAATATGCTATTGGCCAGCATTTGGTTGATAATCCATGCTGTGCCGACAAATAGAGTGGTTCGAGGTGTTACACAGAGCAGGCGCCAAAAACCAACTCTGACCCCTTTTCTCCCTCTTTTTCCCTCTTCTCTCTCGTTCTGCCCAGTTAGTCGCTTTTAAACGCCGTATTTACACATTAAATATTTCTTTTAATCGTTTTAATTTTCTTAATTTGACACATTCAAATTCCCCCGTAGTGCTCTTTAATTTCGCCAATAATATTGTTTTGTACGCTATCGATTTTTTCTAGAAGAGATGATAGCCGAAAGAACTCTCGAGAAATTTCCGCACATATTATTTAAATCTGTTAATAAATTTTGTACCTCTAAACATTTATATATATATATATATATATATATATATATATATATATATATATATATATATATATATCATGGGTGCCCGGCGTTGCCCGGGTGTTTGGAGGTATGTATTGAGCAAAAAAAAAAGTGGTAGTAGGAAGGCAGGCTCGAACCCGTATCTCAGTATCCTTTCGAGTCTGTATACTTAAAAATGACAGTTATTGCGTAGGGATATGTACACACAGAGACACATACACAGAGACACACGCACAGATACGTTCACTTATATATATATATGTGTGTGTGTGTGTGTGTATATATATATATATATATATGTGTGTGTGTGTGTGTGTGTGTGTGTGTTGGATATTTGGCAGGTGATCCTAGGAAGAGAGGCATTCGATGTGTTGCACACACGCAAATCGATTCCATGTAAAAAAAGCTTTCCATCATTGTTTATTGGAATGCATAATTGACGAGAAATACAGGTCAATGATAAGAACAACAGACAATGGAACATAGTAACGATTCTAGGATGAAAAAATGCTTATATAAATCGACAGAACAGAAAGCGGCCAACAGTCGGTCACAAAGCAAAGACAAGCTGACACATTTTCTTCGCTGCTAAACATCCGCATAACATCCCCTCCACGCGCCTTCATTGATGTCAGCACACCTTATAACTAAATCGAAAACTGACTGTTTTGTGTGTGGAATAAACAAAATATTTTTTTATAGATCAGCTGTATTGTGTTTTATTCGCTGTCAGTGTGTATACCGTAGATCAATGAAAATATCTATTTAGAAATTACATTGACTGAAAAGCACATTAAATTGCCGGCCGCAGCAAATAAATAATATATATATGTGTGTGTGTGTGTGTGTGTGTGTGTGTGTGTGTGTGTGTGTGTGTGTGTGTGTGTGTGTGTGTGTGTGTGTGAGAGAACGATAGTTAATAGAAATATTGAGTTATTTATTAATTAAAAGCAATAAAAAATCATAGCGACACTAACTAAATGTACATATTTCAAGCTAATTGTATGAGCTGATTTATAGCTAAAAAATACAGCACAATCTTTTAAAAAATGTAATATTTACAGAAATTAATAAATAATTTTCATCTTAGTAACGATCGTATGCCAAATACATGGTAGGCACAAAGATAGTCCCTATCCTGTATTTATGTTTGATGGAAACATTATGTCAGAGCTTTTGAGAATATACCCCCAGTTTCTAGCTTAGTAATAAGGATGATATAACAATGTGGGGATAAAACACTAATCAATAAAGCATTTGTTCGTTGTCCTGATCCTTTTGAATCATATAAAATTGACCAGAATATATTCATAAAGTAAATCCAAAATTACATTAGTAATGTATAAAATGTTTTATACAAAAAAAGTGTGTACACACACATATATATATATATATATATATATATATATATATATATATATATATATATATATATATATATATATATATAGCATGGGTGCCCAGCGTTGCCCGGGTGTTTGGATGTGTATGTCGAGCAACAAAAAAAAGTGATAGTAGGAAGGCAGGCTCGAACCCGTACCGCAAAGGAGGAAAAGAACGGGGTAAAACCTAACGTTTATGCTGTTACGACCACCGCCAAACCGGAAGCGACATTTTTAAAAGTAAGTCTAGACAATCTAAAGGAGAAGATAACTTTAAAAAATATCGGCGAAAAAAGTGACCCCCCTGTAGAAAAGTGCCTAGTTGAAAGGGGAAGATATTAATGTTTTTAGCCAATTTTTCGATATTTGTCGTATAAAAGATCTAACTTTAAAACGATACTGATCTTGGTAAAATCCTTCGCCTCTATTGAAATTTTAAGGCAGACAGGCAAACAGACATACAAACATACATACATTTATATATTGGTAACTAAAAATTTTCGACCCAAACTGATGAAAAAGCTTGCCCTATCTCTGAATATCCTTTATGTAAAATTTCAAATATTTAGACCAGAAATTGTCTGAGTAATTTGGAAGAGACCCCAGAGGTCAATTTTTTTAACTTTGACCCCTATTATGACCCCTTAAAATTTATTTTAGTTTTGGGCTCTAATCAAGTTATTAAGTTAGATCTATGTCCAAGGAACCTATATCTAAAATTTCAAGTGCGTAGACCCAAAATTGTCGGAGGAGTTTGGTAGAGTTCTCAAAGGTAAAATCGTTGAACTTTGACCCCTTAATTGCGAAATTTCTGGCCAAAAAACCGATCACATCGATTTTCCCAAATCTCAGTACCGTGTATATGGAATTTCGAGTTTGTAGACTAAAAATTGACAGAGTTATTGTGTAGGGAAATACACACAGACACACAGACACACAAATACATAGACACGCTCACTTTTATAGAAATATAGATATATATGTTCACACTTTTTTGTATAATACACTTTATATATATATATATATATAAAATTACATTTTATATATATACACACACACACATACACACACACACACACACACATATATATATATATATATATATATATATATATATATATAATTATTTTTAACGTTTATATATTTTAAAAAATAAATAAGAATGTAAATATACAAAGTACTAATACTATTAGTGGGTGATAAGTAGTAAGATGGATTCATCCTAATCTTATAAATACAACACTGGTGAATACAAAAAATATCCGTTTTCAATTTGGAGACAGGAACGAATCTCATGGGTAAGGAAGACATATTTTTATAACATGAGTAGGTTAGCTAACTTAATCATGAGTAACTATATCACATATCTGGAACATTTTTAATTTATCATCTATACCATTGGGTTAATATACTGTTTTGATTTAAAATCCCCGAAACAGTGTTTCATGGTAAACAACTGATGATCCCTTGAATTAACTTTTGGACTATTGTGAATTTGAGAGAACAAATGATGCAGTGATTACAGGTGATTAAATAGTTTTCCAATGAATGATGAAAAAATATAAATATTAAACAAGTTTTTTTATATATAGTTTTAATGGTTCAAAAATTCCCAGGCAGGTAAATGCTCTCAAAAGTGCCCAGGGAGCGAAAGAAAAGACAACAGAATCGCTAATAAAAAATAAATAAATCAACAACCTTTCATATATATATATATATATATATATATATATATATATATATATAATTTAAAGGAGATTAGAATAATAGTCTAAAGAGCTAAGTGTATTTCAATGTAATAGTGAAATTACTAGTTTAATTAAAATACAGGAAATGCTCGTTGTAATTTAGATATATAATAAGCTCGATAGTTAAATGTCCTAGAGCTAATTCAATATTAAGTAATGTGATTTATAATTTAAAAATTTAAAAAAAATTTTAAATTTAAAAATCAAATTTTAATTAAATTAAAAATCAGTTTCATAAGAAGGAACAACAACAAAGTCAATTATCTGTACGATCGTTTCGGAAATCCGTGCTTTTTATTTGTGGTATACATGAAGTCACGTAGAACAATTATACATAGTTTTTTTGGTAAGCACGGTCTCCTCATCAGCAAATTTAGGAGGATTTCTATTGAATTGAAAAGACACCAAAAATAAACCTAGCATTAAAAGTAAGGCAGATGAATCTTTTAGTTTTTCTTTTTTTTAAATCAGGAACTGTATTTAAAGTAGTCATTTAGATGTTTGCTATAGCTTTTTATTTTATATATATATATATATATATATATATAATTTATATGCATTATGTAGCCAGACTTTGTGGAAGCATCCTGTAGATTATGTAGCCAGACTTTGTGGGCATCCTGTATATATATATATACACACACATACACACGTGTGTATGTATATATATATATATATATATATATATATATATATATATATATATATATATATATATATATGCAGAGAAACAGAGAGAAAGTTATCAGTATACGCTGACTTAGTCGTATCTTCGTCATCATTGGGGCTAGATTAGTGATAATTCTAATGACTGATGTCGCCGATCTACATATTAGGTCAAGAATTCTGTTTTTTTTTTCTGGTACAAATTGATATTGTTTATATTTTTATTTTCTATACTCATAATTGAAAAGCATTCAATTATTTTTATGAGAAAGCATTTTCTGAATGCTAAGTGAAAATCATCTTTTCCCTCGCCAGATTTATTTATAAAGAGTGCTGTATATTGATACGTATATAATATATGAAGCCATCTTGACTGATTTTCAAAGTCAAGCGCAAATTGCAATCGATACCTGATTCAGACTAGCCTGCTTTGTTTTCGTTTCTTCTTTCAACTATGTTATTGGCAGAAACATCAAGTCTTTAATTTCGTGTTGAAAACTTTCAGAGTGGATACGCTCTTTTACTCATCAAATATTCTTATATATTGAAGGGAAGAAACTTCCTTTTACTTCGACAATTCCAACATCTGGTCCTAACTTGTCTGATTACAACCTAATGTGTGGGGTTAAAGAAGACGTCAACCGTACTGATTGCAACACCAAGAACGAGCTGATTGCCAGGATCAAATTGATGTGTAGGTGTCTCTCGAATGACTTTGGCTTCACATTCAGTTCCCGTCTGCGAGATTTGGTGGAATATCGGAAGTTGGGGGGGTATTCTAATATTTAACCGGCATACTAAGTGAGTATGTCCCTCCGCCTTCTGGTTTTCAGACGTGTCTAGAAAGACACGAAGGACACAGTAAAAGCTGCATGCTCAGCTTCGGATCCTGATTAGAAACTATGGTGGAGTTTCAGGACGTTTTACTTTTTATTTCAGTGTGGTTTCCTTTTTTACTGATGTTTCACCATTTATGAGGGCCCAAAAGAGATGAGGGTTATACGTTTTATTTTTATACGTTTTCACCTTAAACGACATTGCCAGTTGAACGTATTGCGATTCTCAGAGTTGAACTGCGAGATGTTTGTTCACATTACATTTAAACTTCTGCAGGTTACTATAGTTAGGAAAGCCGAAAACATGAAGTGAGTTCCAAAGTCCAGCAGTCCGTAATAAGAAACGATTAGAGTAGAAGGCGTTCCAGTATTTAGGGACCCCAAGGGTGAAGGGTAATATTGTGTTGCTTGTCAGGCTAGTCGGCAGTATGTACGTCAAGGGGGCACAAGTGCCATGAGCTCATCAGAACATACCCTGTTAAGATATTTTGAAACAAACAGAGCGATGCAACATTACGACGCATCAGTTATTGGCCAAGATATGACATTTTTCTTTTCATTCAAAACACTATCAAATTTACCAGAAACACCAGTAATTTGTCATCATAGTCGTTCTCTCTCGGTCTTTCTATCACACACACACGCACCTTCTCTTTGTATCTGTCTCACTCTTACGCATGCTTTTTCCGTTTCTCTCTTCATCATAGAGAATGGAACGATAAAAGTATCACCCTAAAGAAAACAACATTACAACTTTATTTTAAAACTTTTATTAAAAAAACAATTCAGGTAACTTGATTATCTAGTAGAACTTACATCTATTCAATGTAGCCGCCTTCAGCCTCAATCCCCGCCTCGATACGGGTCCGAAACTGGGAGCATGCATTTTCTACAAGAGCCAGCGGGAGTTTGGCGAATACTCGGCGGATGGGGCCGATCAGACTGGTTTTGGTGTTATGGGAGGTCATGTTGGTGATGTTCTCGATATATGACCAAACGAAGTAATCCAGCCGGTTCAGGTCGGGGGAGGGGGGCAGTGAGAGAAGGGTATAAAATCGTAACACTCCTTCTGAAGCAAAGCCTGGATCTCTTTGGACTTGTGGAGCGGCGCCGATTTCTGCCACCATATACAGGGTCTGCCAGCGGCCACCTGACTACACCAGAGAATCACCACACCTTTCATCACACGCAGGTTCACTTTGCTGTTGACTTTCAAGCCGACTTCGTAGATGTAAAGTGGCATGATGTGGCCCTCACTTGAAACCAAACCAAGGACCATAACCGTGGCCGGAAACTTCGTTGAGCTGTGCCCTCAAGCGTTGAACCGTACGGATTTGCATTTTGAGGGTGCTGGCAATAGGCATGTTGTCATAATTAGGATCGGTAGAGAGCATGAGTTGTATAGCGGCTCATCTCCGATCCCGCTCGTTGAACATTGCGTAACTTTCAGAAATGTTAGAAGCTTATATCGCTCTTGAGATTCGTACACAACTGGCCAACTATTAACTGGTCTGCAACAAAACAAGAAACCCGGTTTTCATCAAACGGAATTGGAAACATGTCATCTTTTCTAGGGCGACAATTTTATCGTTCTTCCCTGTATTTTCCTTTAGATTCTTCATTTGATAAAGAGTCTGCGCAATCTCTTTCATCTTTCTGTTTTGCTGCTGCAGGTTATTTATCTCCTCATCCCCTCTCGTCTCCCTATTCCTCCTCCCTCTTCTCCTCCTACTGATTCTTCAAATGTTCATTCCCAGATTTTTCATCTGATAAAATCGATGTAATTTTGGTCTTCTTTAGTTTCTTCTTTTAATAATACTATCTCTTAAGATTCTTTTTTCTCCTCATCTTCTTCCTTTTCTTCGTCTTCTTCTTTTAAGCATTCTTTTTCTCCGGATCCATCTTAATTTTCTTACTTTGTATCACATTTTTTTCTTATTTTCTGATTCCTGGCATCCTCCTTTCTTTCTTCCACTAATCTTTATTTTTTAGATTTGCATTCAGATTCAGAGTGTGCAGAATCCTCTTCTTTCTCCTTGTTCTTCTGTCTTGTTTTCTTTCTTCTTCCTTTCCTTTCTTCTTTTTCTTCTTCTTCTTCTTCTTCTTATTATTATTATTATTATTATTATTATTAGAAGTAGTAGTAGTATCAGTAGTAGTGATAATAGTGGCAATAATCATCTTCTCCGCTCTTTTTTCTTCTCGGCATTCTTCTTCTTCTTCTTTTTCTTCTTCTTCTTCTTCTTTTCTTCTTCTTCTTTCTTCTTCTTCTTCTTCTTCTTTTTTTTCTTTCCACGCCTTTTACTCTTCTTGATTTTTAATCTTGTATTTTCCACACCCACAAATTATTCCATCGTTCTTCTTCATTTTTCTACGTTGTCTTATTTCATTCTCAACGTCCTTATTCTTCGATACCTTATTCTTCTTCTTCTTATTATTATTATTATTATTATTATTATTATTATTATTATTGTTATTATTATTATTCAATTTCAGTTCGTTTCATATCAGTTGGACAAATCAGTTCGTGCTCTCACATTTTCACAATGCATTTAAAGTGCGTGGAAATATCGCAAAACGAATCGAGATGAAAAACGATCGATTATTTTGGCCATTCATTGCTATAAAAGTCGCATTTTCTACAACGATTATTCATCATCATCATCATTATTATCATTATTGTTATTATTATTATTAGTAGTAGTAGTAGTAGTAGTAGTAGTAGTAGCATCATCCTATATTAAGGTTTATAACGACCAGGTTAAATGTCAAATCAATTTCCCATACGAAGCATTGATCACGTGCGTAATTCAATTTTGGAAATCAAAAACTTGGATATCTCAACCATTGATCGTATCACACACTCCATCAATGCTCTGATATTCATTTGCACGTCAGATCTGAGATTTTTTTTTCGATATCATGCGATGTTTAAATATTTATGAACACATTTAGTTGATATTTTTATCATGTTCTGTTTGATACTAAACCTGTCCAAAAATATGGACGTCACGTCACTATTCTAAGACAAACATGCATTTCGTTATGTTCAGATTCATCTAAGCACTTCTATAATGTCTTTTCATTATTTAAGCATTTTTTATGCAGTTGATTTCTTGTTGATAGATTTGATGCTTAGCTTAAGATAACTACAAACGCTCCTGCTATTACAACTTTACTGTTTTTATTTTCTTTTTTGTTTATGTTATGTTATTTATTTAGATGAACGTTTGCGCATTGTACATTTTCATTTTTTTTTCTATTTTACTAATTTGTCGTCTTACACCACTCGTGTCTGTTTCTTTTTTATTTACGTCATTTATTTATGTCACCCTTTTACCCTCCTTCCATTGCACTATTCTTCTTACTACTATTATCGATGGTGTGTAAATTGGAGAGTAATTTTGGGTTTGTTTTGAAGTTATTTTCTTTACTAGCCTTCTGACAGATGCGACAAAAGGTTAAGTGAGTTTTTGATGAAAGTGTTTCTGAGGAACGAATTGAATTCCAACTTGGCACATCCAAATTTTGTAGTTAGTATAAAGTTAGATCTCAACATTTTGAAGATGAGCATTGATAATTCATATGTGTATTATTTCGACTACCATTCTTTTTTATACATTAGCAATGGTTTGTTCGGTTAATTGATATAAGAAGTATTAATAGATAACGTTTATCGACTGTGTGTTAAAAGGAGAACCAATTTCAGGGTCTATTTTAAAGTCATACCTCGACATATTTAAGCTGAACATTGATGATTCGTATGTTTATTATTCGGGTTGCTATTCCCAGCTTAGTTGTTATTTTCCAAATGTTTCGGCTGATGTAAATTTCGAATGGATAAAGGTGTTTATTAACAATCAGTTTAAACCGATTTTTTTATGGCTTGAAGGTTCAATCCTTACTATATGCAATAATAACTAAGACTAACATATTTTTAACAGATCTACACAGCCATAGCTGACGAAATGAGAAATAAATAATAAATAGTTCAAAATTCTTTATAGATGCACATGAAGAGGTTCGGAGGTTACATCGACCAGAACGTTGGAAGATAAGGATAGTATTCCACGTAATATAAACTAGAAAAATACCCGTCCTAACCCTAACCCTAATCCTAACCCGTCCTATGATGGGTATAATTAATTCTCAAGCAGATCGGTTTCGCATTAGTTAAATGTTAACTTACGAAGATTAAAATCAAAATATAATGATACTAAACCTTATGTCTAGAATCCGTATGCCAAATGCAATCCAAATCCATGATATTATTTTAATGCTAGAAAATGTCAAAATTTTGTAGCTTAAGCTTAAAGAATCTTTAACACGGAGTTAAAATTCAGTAAATTTAAATCAATTGGTGTTGAATGACTATTAGTTAATGGTAATAAAAATCTAAAAAAATGAATTCTCAAATCGGATGTTGTTCCCATACAATGCCCCTAAAACCTTGTAAATATTATAAAGAAACTAATGCTCGAAAAATATTTAAGTGTGGTTTGATATTTGTTGTTAGCATTTTGACAAGTCGAATCTTAATTTCATGTTCCAACATTCACACACACACACACACACATACACATACACACACATATATTTTTTATTACACTTTCACCCTAAACAAGGCACGTTGCTACTTTGATGTAGGGGCTACTATCAGGGACCTAAGTTGCAGGGTATTATGTAGGGAGTTTAGTAGCAATATGTGTGTTCACATTACACTTGAACTTCTGCATGTCAGTACAGTTGGGAAAGCAGGAAACAGGAAGAGAATTCCAAAGTCCTGCAGTTATTATAGTAAAAGGCTTTCTTACATCTAGGGATCTCAACCGTGTAGGAGTGAGACTTCGCTGCTTGTCGGGTTTGTCGGAGGTATTTTCGTCGAGGGGGTACAAGGGCTTGTAGTTCGTCAGAGCATCCATCATTAAAATACTTGTAAAACAGGCAGAGGGATGCGACATTACGTTGGTGGGACAGGGGCTGAAGTTTAGATGACAGTTCGGGACCTACGTTTTGGACTCTGGCCAGGAACGAGAGACTAGTAGCAGAAGCACCAACCGAAATGTGACAGCAGTACTCCATTCATGGGCGAATGGTGGCTTTGTAGAGGTACAGGATTCATCCAGACGTAAGTAATTTCCTAGCAGGATAGACATATATATATATATATATATATATATATGCATATATATACATATATATGCATATATATACATATATATATGCACATATATACATATATATACACATATATATACATATATATATATACATATATATACATATATATATATACATGTATATATATATGAATTTTGGAAAATAAATACAAGATCAAAAAGTGCTCAATAAACAGAACGTGATTAGAGTATATTTATTTATACAAACATTATTGGCTACATATGTGCATATATGTTTCTGCTTTGACCGTTTTCAGAGAAACTGCGTAATCAGGCCTGGTCTACTTTCAGACCAAACTCATAAATATTCATACGTTTTATCAGATTTTATCAAATTATAATAAAGAAAAGGAAGAGGAAGTTACAAAAAAGGCAGTATTTAGGAAAAAGTAGGAAAAAAGAGGAAAATATTTCAAACCGACCAATGCACAAATAACCTCCGTTATCCCCCCCCCCATTTTCCCCTTTTTACATCCTTTTTGCCTCTCATTCCTATATATTGCCTCTGATATTGCCATGTCAATACTGAATATTTCCTCCGTGGACTCATCAGAAAAGACAGAAATTTCTGGAATACAAAAATGCATAGCGATGTAATACGTAGAATTCAGAAAGAACCCCATTAAATTATTAGTTGATGGATTTTATGCTCTATTGTTATATTTAAATAAACATTGAGTTTCTGATTTAATAAGGATTACTATAATCAGGAATGGAATATATTTAAAAAACATACATTTTTACAAACATACTTTTATTTCAAATATTTAAATATTTTATATGTGTAAAAGTTTATATTTAAAATAAATAAATACGTCCCGTAAATAAAATGGACGACGCATTTATATGCAAAAACAAAGGGCGGGTAATTCCCTCATCACTTAGGTAGCGAAATTAAATACAAAAAACAGCGTTTCAAACTGTTAATATCGCTAAAAATAACAAAACAGATCACACACACACACACACACATATATATATGTGTGTGTGTGTGTGTGTGTGTGTGTGTGTGTGTGTGTGTGTGTGTGTGTGTGTGCGCGCACGCAAGTGTGTGTGTATGTTTGTATGAGAACATCATTTATCATTGGCTAATGACAATGCCTGTTTAACCTGTTGTTTATTGAGAATGTTATTTTTCTACACCGGATTGATCTACCTAGCTGTGCAATGCTAAATAAATCGGGATAAGTAGTTCCGGCAACCTGTAACATGTTTATTCAAACATGTGCTGTTTTTATAAAGTCAGATGAGTCGTGTTCAAAAGCCGTGCCATGATTTAAATGAATGAAACATGAAGTGATGCTTTTTATACAAAAATTCCTTCAGCAAAAGAAGTTACCCATTGATTTGATGTTTATTTCAGATATCTCTTATTTATTCTATACTAACAGGCCACCGGCGTTGCCCGATCGTAAAATACGTTACCCTATGAAACACAGATATTAAAAGTTTAACAATCAATACAGTTAAAGGTATATTTGTGCATGCATAAAAGATACACATTAAATTGATTTACGCCTCTCAAATTCCACTTTTCCAATTTTCATCCTTTAACGGCTAAATTGGAATTATTCACCAGGCCCGAATTCCTCATGTGTCAAATTTCATGTGTAGACCCAAAATTAGTAGTTTGGTAAAGACCGTTTCCCATACATCAAGGTCACTTTTATAATACATACACACACACGTGTATATATATATATATATATATATATATATATATATATATATATATATATATATATATAATTAGAGAGGTACATATATTATTTAAAAAAAATTAATATTTATCAAAATAAACAAAAGCTTAATATACTAGACGGAGCAATTAATAAATAGGAAAAATATTTTCCTATTATATTATAGAGAAAAGGAGTATTTATTTATTTCAAAGTGTTTGAAATATTTCTACTAATAAAGTCGAAATCTATTGGGATTCTGTTTTTATTATTATTATCATCATTATTATTATTATTATTATTATTATTATTATTATTATTATTATTATTGTTGTTGTTGCTGTTTTTTGTTGTTGTTTGTGTGTGTGTGCGCGCGTGTGTTGTTGTTGTTGCTGTTTTATTTTATTTGTGTTTTTGTTTTTTTTTTGGTTTTGTCAAGTGTAGGGTCTCTCCGTACGGCGTCTTGATGAATCGCTGTTGCAATTGCATTGGCTCAGCGTTTCGGTAGATTTCGGCAACTCACGTAAACTACCTCGAAAATTCGGACAATAGCACTATTCTTATCCTGCATACCAAAAATCACACCAAAAATAAAAATAAAATAATCAAAATAAAATTATGAAGTTTCAATTTTTTTCGAAAATCAAAAATATTAACTCGAATCTTCTTTTTAATTTCAGGTAAGTAAACACTTCAATATTTTTCCTTAAAGTGAGGTAAGTTTCTATTTCATTATTTATGTAAAACAAAAATGACATCTACTATTGTTTAAATAGAAAATTTTAATTTGTGTAGAAAGAAGAATTATCTCCCTTTTTAAAGAATTTACTCTTTTATATTCTTTGGTTTTCATTGTACTTCAAGATGTTCTCAGGAATCAAGGAGTTCTTTTTCAGGGGATTACACTTGATTTATAGATATCTGAGTGTTTAATCCAAATTCTATGTTGAGTTTGTTAAAACAATGAAGGACACTAATTTCAATCAAAATTCTGTTTTCCGAAATAAGTAAAAAAGCGAAGACCTTAAATTTCCTCTGCCCAAATTAACCAGTGAAAAATGCTATAGTTTATCTTCGTTGTGATCTTTTCTGAATTTCGCTAAGTTTCTGTGAAATCATTTATCTGGTCTGATGGAGTATCCAGTTAAGTTCTGTTATTTAATGTAATGTCACCAAAAGAAGGTGCACCGTGACTTGAATGAGTCAGTTTATAGTCGTGATGATGGGATCTTATTTGGGTATCGAATACTCTGTCATTTTTTAAATTCAGATAGGGTTAAATATAGAGTGAAGTTGTCCTGACTAACTCTTGTAAAGGGAGACCAAAGACACTCGAGGACACTCTGAATTCTTTATCTTGAGTCTCCAGCTTCAACTAAGCATGGCTTCGCCTTGCCTCTGGGTTAGCCAGTTTTAATATTGTCACTCATTTTCAAGCAAATAATTCCTGGCTGCCAAGGTTGTTGGGTAGATAAGCTCTCTAGTATCGTACTATGAAAATTGACCGAGAATAAAAGAAAATAACACAAAAGAAAAATAACGATCAGTGTTTCAAATTTGAATTTATTTTGAGATTAATCCTGGATAAACGGGCGGCCATGTATTTATCTCCTAATAAAAAAAAACTATTTAGGCGTGCTTTCTGAAAGCCGTTATCTAGTCGGGAAGTGAATGATCATTACGGCCCGGGCACAGCGAATTCCGGCTGACACATTTATTACGATTTTGACATAACTAAATTATATAGTAAATAATTTCCCTGCCCAATACGTAACAACTTTACACAAACTAACAACAAAATAACACAATATATTCATTGCGATGTACTGTCTATTATGAAGGAAACGGTCGAATCTATTAAAGGCTTACTATAAAGTGGTAGCCCTATTGGAAAATATATTTGTGTGAACATCTGTTGGTGCCGAAAGACTTTAACAAAAGAGTTCCGCAATAGCGATGTGAAATGAGTTATAGACAGCACAAATTTTGTTCTGAATAAAATTTAAAAATAAAATTAATAAAATGGTGAATTCTTTGAATCATCGCTTGCCACAAGCGTTGGTTATAAATTACGATCTTCTCGAAATCGTGGCGGTAAAATTGCATCATTGCCGAGCGAAAAAGTATAATGGTCCGAACTAAATATCGATTGCCACTTCGCTTGTCAATCTACTTTTTATGTGTGTGAAATAACCAAGGAGAGGTGGGGGGAATAAAAGTAGAAAGAAGAATGGCACCGATAAATTTACAGCGAACATTCAGCTGCCCTCACGCATGCGCATTTTTTTTTTTTTTTTGTATCTTTTAGTTCGTTGCTTTTACAATTGTGCTTATTGCCTTGTTTAGGAAAGATACAGCCTTTTATTGAGCTTTAACGAGAAGGAAAAGGGTAAAAATACAAAAGTTCAAATCATTTCGAACTAGAAAATAGGAATTGCTCGAATACACGGCGGCAATGTTTTATCATGAAACTCAATTGATTAGATCGTGTTCTAAATGTAACCATAGGTTTAAATGTTAAACTGTGCGTTGCCTTTAGTGTAAAACATAACGTTCCGTACATATCTATTTCTATTTATAAAAACAATTGTGTTCCTTCTTATCTATCTCATATATATGTGTGTGTGTGTGTGTGTGTGTGTGTGTGTGTGTGTGTGTGTGTGTGTGTGTGTGTGTGTGATAAGAATAATGGAAATAGTATTCTGACGAAATAGTGAAATAAAAAAGGAACACACAAGTTATGTGTTCATCAACGTTTCGTCTTTATTTCGAGACTTCTGGATAAATGAAATTAAGAAAAGAAAACACCAATACAAATATCTGAAAATGTATTTTTGATGTAATGTAATGTATGGTCGTAGTCCATTTCAGAAACGGAAGAAGTTTTCAGTTACAATCAATATTTGATTTATAACGGACATATTTGTTCCAAAAAGAATATGAATTGCATCATATCTTTTTAAATACATTAATGGCTATATGCCATTATAAAAAAACTCTTACTCTTATGCACAACGCTATGCTTCCCACATTTCTTTTTTTCTTAATTTCCAACGATTTTTTCGCTTCTAAAATTAAACGGGGTCATAGATTTCATTACATCAAAAGTATATTTTTTAATATTTGTACTGGTGTTTTGTTTTCTCAATTTCATTCATGCATAGGAAGTCTTGCAATAAAGACAAAACGTTAATGAACACATAACTTTGTTTGTTCCATTCATATGTGTGTGTGTGTGTGTGTGTGTGTGTGTGTGTGTGTGTGTGTGTGTGTGTGTGTGTGTGTGTGTGTGTGTGTGTGTGTGTGTGTGTGTGTGTGTGTGTGTGTGTGTGTGTGTGTGTGTGTGTGTGTGTGTGTGTGTGTGTGTGTGTGTGTGTGTGTGTGTGTGTGTGTGTGTGTGTGTGTGTGTGTGTGTGTGTGTGTGTGTGTGTGTGTGTGTGTGTGTGTGTGTGTGTGTGTGTGTGTGTGTGTGTGTGTGTGTGTGTGTGTGTGTGTGTGTGTGTGTGTGTGTGTGTGTGTGTGTGTGTGTGTGTGTGTGTGTGTGTGTGTGTGTGTGTGTGTGTGTGTGTGTGTGTGTGTGTGTGTGTGTGTGTGTGTGTGTGTGTGTGTGTGTGTGTGTGTGTGTGTGTGTGTGTGTGTGTGTGTGTGTGTGTGTGTGTGTGTGTGTGTGTGTGTGTGTGTGTGTGTGTGTGTGTGTGTGTGTGTGTGTGTGTGTGTGTGTGTGTGTGTGTGTGTGTGTGTTCAACGGCCGGAATAATTCCTGTTTGTTTTTCTTGCAATCCATTTTTTCTTTGTCCTGTCAATGTTCGAACGTTTTATTTGTGTGAAAAAAAAATTTGCCATAGTCCCGAACGTTTTCGACTTCCATAAGTCGTCTTCGGGCGAGTGGTGACTTTATTAAAAAGTTGATTAAAATCGTTTAAAATCATTAAAGGCACTTAAGCGTGTATTCCTCCTCATATGGAGCCTGATTGATGGGCGGTTTATTTATGCGAATTAGTAAGGCTTAAATGATTGGCAGGCGCAGATTATAATGTATATATGTGGTCCTAATTCTGTCACGATATTGGAGTGGTCGGCGTTTCGTGACTACAACATAGGATTTGGGCCGTTAAAACCTTCCTTCAGGTGTCAAAATAACTTCACCTAAGAGGGCCTGAGGTGATTCGGCCATAATAATGTTCAATGCTTGTAATTTGGATTACCAAACAGACTTAGCAAGTCCAACGGAAAAGTTTAAAACAGCCGATTGAAAACAATAACAAGATTTATTGAAACACGTTAGTGCTACAATAATATGTGGAAAAAAAAATTAAAAAAAAAAAAGTTAAAATAAAGTCGAATACCGGAGAGAATATGTTTAACTGGTGGATTTTTTTTCATATTCAAAAATGGCAGATACGGCGGCTTGAGCGTTGTCGACAAAAGACTTGGTTCTCGGTCAACGGGAAACGAACCAACACATGTTGGAATATTTTTTAAAAATGTTCATTTATTTTAAGGATTTTTTTGTTGTCTTTTTTTTTCATTTAACATCTTCCCCCTCATATCGATGTGATATGGGATTTTTGAATTCAACTGTGTGGTGAATTATTTAATATGCTCATTTCTTTTTATGAAGAAGATTTTCTTTTTTTTTTTTCATTTCATTTTTTTTTTTTTTTTTTTCAAATTTAATTGACGAGAAATTCCTATATCATTTTTTAAACCGGTTCCCAGATGTCAGAGTGCTTGTGTGAGTGTGTAAAACCTGCTTTCTCCACAGGCAAACGTTGAAATGTGTTTTCTTTTAACCGTGGATTTTAATTTTTGGGATCGTCTAGCATTTTTTTTTTTCAGTCTGAAATATTTTCAGGGCTAGAAAGAGTCGTCGTCGTGATTTTTTCAGTCTGAAATATTTTCAGGGCTAGAAAGAGTCGTCGTCGTGATTTTTTCTAACCATGGATTTTAAACGGGGTCGAATCCTGCGTTTTTATGAAGTAGATCGTCGCTGTTGTGTTTCCGTCTACTGGTTGAATTTTGGATCGGTGTGTCCGTGGATTTTTTCTCCGGGTTTTTCCTGGTTTTACCGTATCAATATGACAAAGTTCGTTTACCAGGGAAGTGTTATTTGGTTGTGAAACGTCCTGGAACGACAACCAGCTCCCCGGGGGAATAAACAATATCAAACGATAGGCATATGGAAAAATGAACGGGTCGAAATGGCGTCAACTATAACCGGCTGGCATGGGGCTCTTTTTGAGTTTTTAAGCACCAATTTATAACACGATTGGTCGGTATCTAGGAATACAATCCTGCTAAACAGGAACAAATTGCAACATACATAACTATATACATATTTACTTGGAAGTCTGTTTCAAAGAGTGAATGCATACCTGGAATTGGGTGTGGCTTTTTCTCCAGGTTGTTCTCCATTACTCGATAATGACTTCATCCTGCTGGGTTCTGGCTGAGAAGGTGGACGACATTGTCTTGATGGTTAATCAGATTAAAGAATACACAACACAGATTGTAAAATATATAAGAGAATCTTAATTATTTATTTTTACACACATGAAAAGTCCATGTCATGTTGACGCTTCTAACACGGATAAAAACAAAGGAAAAAAAAAACTAGTCGCGTTTTCAAATCGCGCAGCCAGGCGCATTCTTCCGGTATTTCAAAAACAACACCGCAGTTAACATCACGTGAACTCTTCACCCAACTTACTTCTTCGACATAACATCATGGTGATGAAAAAGAGAAAAGGATATAAAAGACTGACGGGGGAGTTTTACTCCGAAATATATATCTTAAAAATAAACACTTGCTTATTTTAATAATGTATTTTAATGTAGTTTGGTTCAAACGTATTGTATACGTATTTTATTTTAAATTATATATATATATATATATATATATATATATATATATATATATATATATATATATATATATAATCTTCGTAGCTGTTTAAACTTTTGATTGGAAATTTTACTTTGGGAACGACCCTTATATATATATATATATATATATATATATATATATATATATATATAGTCATCCACATACAGTACTGTTTCGCTGTTTCACAGCTCATCAGTGCGGCTAGACAGGCAACTACCTCAAGCCAGGATTGAAACCCGACCGTTTTTACGGCAGTCAAGGCTCCTAACCATTACGCTATTGGCGCTATTTATATATATGAGGGTCGTTCCCAAAGTAAAATTTCCAATCAAAAGGTTAAACAGCTACGAAGATGATATATATTAATATTAACATTTTGAGTTAATAAAAATAAAAGATTTCGCTTTTGGAACGACCCATTCACGGTCATCCTTCATCGTTAACAAATGTGTATTGAGAATGGTGGCTACTATGTAAAAATATAAAGTCTGGAGGTTGCTTGTTTTAATGGAACCTTTATTCATAGTCTCAACAAAGTAAGATAGACCAACATCACACATAATAGTATTCCTTACTACTAAACCGTACTAATATATTGAACAGCGTTGCAGTAAATACAATCTCTGCTCTACCTGGAAGTTTATGAAAGATGACCCACTAAGCTTTTATTTATGGTCCTTCCTGTAAATCACTAGCTAAAAACAACCATCTATTTACTACAGCATTCAACAATTTCCTTCCTGTAAATCACTAGCTAAAAACAACCATCTATTTACTACAGCATTCAACAATTTCCTTCCTGTAAATCACTAGCTAAAAACAATCATCTATTTACTACAGCATTCAACAATTTCCATCACTTTCTATTGATGACTAACTCTAAACAAATATTCCATGAACAAATTGTCTTTCCTAGAAATCTCTGTCTGTGGAAAAAATACCATGAGGTTGCTTTCCAGCTGACTATGACATGGTCGTTTTCAAATTTTAGTCCTTGTTGAGCCGTCCTCTTATATAATTATACTCTACCCAAGTTCCGTAATTACTGATCATGACAGTGTTTCTCACAGTATACCTATTCATCATTATCATAGATTGCACTCCGGGCATTGATAAGCGGTGATCCCAAGTAAAAAAATGTGTATACATAAAATTATATATATATATATATATGTGTGTGTGTGTGTATGTCTATATATATGTGTGTATATATATGTGTATAAATATGTATATATATGTGCATATATGTATATATATATGTATATACATGTATATATGTACATATATATGTATATATGTACACATATATGCATACATGTATATATATGTATATGTATATTTATGTATATATCTGTATATATATGCATATGTATATATGTATGTATATATATATGTATATATACGTATATGCATATATATGTATTATAAGGTAAAATTAAAAGCCAAGAACAATGCGAGATTTTTTTTTTATAGAGTAAAATTAAATGAAAAAAGAAATAAATTTCTTTTTTTTGTTGTTTGTTTTTTCTTTTTCACACAAATTTTAACTCTAAACAACAGTATTTTTTTCTGTTGTATTCAATGGTGTTATTAATCTCAATATATTTCAGACTTATTAGTCCTTTTTCAAGAGAAGACAGCGGAAGAGTGTTCAAAATTGGAAAAGCAGCCGCAGAGTTTGCCACGTGATACCGCGAAATATAGAACAAAAAATGACGTTAGGAGAACGTTAAAATAAATCAGTTGATGTTTGAAATACTTGTTGCGTTTGTGAATCAAGGGAGATGACTATTCAAGCAAGGGTTTTTTGTTTTGTTTTTTTATTATTATTTTAATTATTGTTTTTCTTATGTTTTAAACTTATATTATAAAAGCGGAGCTCAATTCCAGTCTATTGTTTAGTGTGGGAGTATTTTTTATATGTATATGTATATATATATATATGTATATATATGTATATGTATATATATATGTATATGTATATATATGTATATGTATATATATGTATCAAAATTTATGTATTTACTTTTTATTAATTGTAAAAAGTTAATCTTCAAATATAGAATGTTTTATTGTTTGGAAACAAAGAATACAATTAAATACATCTATTTGCTTACCCCATGAGTTTTCGATGCTTATCATCTCCTCAGAGGAAAAATATTAGGAAATGTTTTTATTGGTTTGCACTTTATTTGCTTTAGCTATAAAAATTGAAAATTAAAGTTTTTAAAATATTTTAGATGCGTACTGTATTCTTTGTTTTCAAACAATAAAAAATTCTGTATTTGAAGATTAAATTTTTCAAATCATAAAATTTAAATGCATAAATTTTGATTAATTTGTTTTATTTTGTATATTGAGCAACCTTTTTGGTTGGGATTGTCTTATATAAGATATTACATCATCTAATAATATTTTGGAAGAACGAAAATCACTGGATTTGCATTTCAGTAGATATATTTCATTTCATTATCCTGAAGAGTATATATGGGTGTACGCGTATTCATGTGTTTTATAATTCCTGATTCAATAATCTCATCTATTGACCTATTTTACATTGTTTTCGTTTAATTCTAATAGATTTCTCTATTTGGGCATTTGAAAAGTCAGACACTTATTTCAGTTTGTCCATTGTAACTCGATAGCATATGTCATCAAATTGTGACAATGAAAACGAGGCTTTCATTTTGAAAATCGCATACACATACATAAACATTGCATACACATACATAAAATTGCATACACATACATAGAATTGTATACACATACATAGAATTGTATACACTATATAAAAATTGTATACACATACATAAACATTGCATACATAAAAATTGTATACACATAGATAAAAATTGCATACACATACATAAAAATTGCATGCACATACATAAAAATTGTATACACATACATAAAAATTGCATACACATGCATAAAAATTTCATACACATACATAAAAATTGTATACACATACATAAAAATTGCATACACATACATAAAAATTGTATACACATACATAAAAATTGCATACACATACATAAAAATTGTATACACATACATAAAAATTGTATACATAAAAATTGCATACACATACATAAAAATTGCATACACATACATAAAAATTGCATACACATACATAAAAATTGTATACACATACATAAAAATTGTATACACATACATAAAAATTGTATACACATACATAAACATTGCATACACATACATAAAAATTGCATACACATACATAAGAATTGTATACACATACATAAAAATTGCATACACATACATAAAAATTGTATACACATACATAAAAATTGTATACACATACATAAAAATTGTATACAAATACATAAAAATTGCATACACATACATAAAAATTTCATACACATACATAAAAATTCGCATACCAATACATAAAAATTGCATACACATACATAAAAATTGTATACACATACATAAAAATTGTATACACATACATAAAAATTGCATACATAAAAATTGCATACACATACATAAAAATTGCATACACATACATAAAAATTGCATACACATACATAAAAATTGTATACACATACATAAAAATTGTATACACATACATAAAAATTGTATACACATACATAAAAATTGCATACATATGCATAAAAATTTCATACACATACATAAAAATTGTATACACATACATAAAAATTGCATACACATACATAAAAATTGTATACACATACATAAAAATTGCATACACATACATAAAAATTGTATACACATACATAAAAATTGCATACACATACATAAAAATTGTATACACATACATAAAAATTGCATACACATACATAAAAATTGCATACACATACATAAAAATTGCATACACATACATAAAATTGCATACACATACATAAAATTGCATACACATACATAAAAATTGTATACACATACATAAAAATTCCATACACATACATAGAATTGTATACACATACATAGAATTGTATACACTACATAAAAATTGCATACACATACATAAAAATTGTATACATATACATAAAAATTGCATACACATACATAAAATTGCATACACATACATAAACATTGCATACACATACATAGAATTGTATACACTACATAAAAATTGCATACACATAATTAAAAATTGCATACACATACATAAAATTGCATACACATACATAAAAATTGTATACACATACATAAAAATTGTATACAAATACATAAAAATTGCATACACATATATAAAAATTGTATACACATACATAAAAATTGTATACACATACATAAAAACTGTATACGCATACATAAAAATTGCATACATAAAAATTGCATACACATACATAAAAATTGTATACACATACATAAAAATTGTATACACATACATAAAAATTGCATACACATACATAAAAATTGTATACAAATACATAAAAATTGTATACAAATACATAAAAATTGTATACACATACATAAAAATTGTATACACATACATAAAAATTGTATACAAATACATAAAAATTGTATACAAATACATAAAAATTGTATACACATACATAAAAATTGTATACACATACATAAAAATTGTATACACATACATAAAAAATTTTATACACATACATAAAAATCGCATACACATACATAAAAATTGCATACACATACATAAAATTCGCATACACATACATAAAAATTGCATACACATACATTAAAATTGCATACACATGCATAAAAATTGCATACACATACATAAAAATCGCATACACGCCATATAAGAATACATCATAAAAGCCAATTTTTCCGCGAAACTAAACAATTACGGTAAGTTTCTTGAAATTCAATGAACCTTTTACACGGAACGTTTGCACGCGATTCTTTTTGGTGATAAAAGCAAAGATTTTGCAATTTTCTGTAAATGATTTTCTAAAAATGTTTTACATAAAATCTAGAATAATTTCCATGTAAGAAGGAAAGTGATAAAACAGTATTCCTATAAGATTAACTTTTAATGGTTTCTGAGAACAAAGACTCTGCGATGTTTTCATGCAACAATTCTAAGAAAATATAAATCACAGAGAATATGATGATAACAACGCTGACAAATGTATTAAAAAATATTTAGACTATTCAACTGATTGGTATAGCTTTGCAACGCAAACAGAGATAGGGGGATAATTATAGTCGCCAGTTGCGAAGCAGAGTTTTTAACATTAATTTGTGCAAAAGTTATAATATATCTATTATAATAGATCTTTTGTCTACAAACGCTAATTCTATAAATACCACAGTAGTTCTTTGTTGAACAAGAGTGCCCACCATTGACTTCAGTTCGTGAACTAATTTACTGGAAGCACACGTCCACTAACTTGCTTCCTGGGCTTCAACGTAAACCCTGGTAGAGTGGCTTCCGGATGTCATTGTTTGCCGTAAATTTGTCTGGCATTGGTTATTCTGTGTATACGCATCTGATCTCTCTAGAGACTGTTCCGATATCAACAATTATAGGAGTCAGTCTTCATCTCCACAACAGCAAAAACAAATTTTCTGTATGCCAAAACAGTGATGTGGCTCAGAGACCGCACACAATTTTTATCAAGTAATTAGCAGATGACCTACAATGCATCTATGACGACTTATCTGGTGTGTCGAAATTGTTTTGTTGGCAAAGTATCAGACTGAAAATATCGAGTATCAGGTTTCGATACTACCCACTGAGATTAAAAATATATGAAATCAAAGAATGTATTTTTCATTATGTTAATATTATAAAATGTCTAAAGAAGTTTTGAGTATTTTACAAAAAAGATACTAAAATCAACTATTTTTTAGAAATTTTAAAATGCAGTTTAAATTCGTGGGAAAACCAACTAAATTGAATATATCGCAGACTTAGCACTTGCATAAGCCGACTTAATACTAACAAATTCACAATTATACAAGAGAATACAACTATATATTTGCCGAAAAAACTTAATTTAAATAGTAAAATAGAAAACGGGGATCATCAGTTGCTTACCATGTAGCTGTTTCAGAGATTTAATAACAAGAGAGCTGTTAAATACATGGCTTTCCAGTGGAAAATACAACTTCCCCAATAACAAAATGTAGATGCAAGTCACCTTTCACACTGGTATTCAAACCTTATGCTAGCCGCAATTAACATGGGAAAGTAGATAATTCATATTTTATATCATGTCAAGTCAGCGGACATATGCAGTAAGCTTAGTTCTATAGTGTTCAACAGTAGCAGTCGGAACATCGTGTTACGCAGACATTGACGGCTTATTAGTTATCTCAGAAAGGAAGCAAACATGCAATTACATCTCCCTCTTCCCTCCCTCTCTTTCCCTCTCTCTCTCTCCTTCTCTCTCTCTCTCTCTCTGTATGTATGTATGTATGTATGTATGTATGTGTGCGTCTGTGTGTTTGAGCAACATTTTTTCTTCCAGATAAATCGTATAGGCGACTTAAGGTACTTAAGCTTATTTTATGAATTTTTTTCTCTATATATTTTATATGCTAATTTATATATCACATAATATATCTTACAATAATGTTATACTTTATTATTAGTAGAAGTGTTATTAATATTATTATTAATAATAAATATAATAATATATTTACTTATAGATATATTGTTGTATTTTTTTTTGTTTAAATATTAGAAAAAATAGTAACTAGATTGTGTCTACATTTTGTTATTGGGGAAATGGTATTTTCCACTGGAGAGCCATGTATTTTACAGCTGTCCTGTTTTTAAATCTCCGACACAGCTACATGGTAAGCAGCTGATGATCCCCGTTTACGTGTTGTCTTTTTGATCTTTACGGGTTGCCTATTACTAATAATTATTAGTATTCTAATAATAATAATAATAATAATAATAATAATAATAATAATAATAATAATAATAATAATAAGGGTACAAATAACTTAAACGGTTTCCACCAAAATTATTAGTAAGATATTTAATAGTTTATCATTTACTTAATACCAAACCCCGTGAAGATAAATTTAAAATGAAGCCAATCATACCCAACCATAACGAATTGGATTTTACATTTTCTTTGCCTCTTTCTCATACAACGGCTCGCTTTTGGAAAGATATAGTTTTTTTAATTACGATAGGAAGATAAGTTTGGTTTTCGTCCCCAATTTTCGTCTTAACAAATATATTTGCTTATTAAACTCTCACTCCCTTTATTTTGTTCAGTACTCTTCACATTTCATGAACGATATTTCTGACAAAGGGGGTAGAATTGCAATCTTCTGTGTTCGAATCTCTACATGTAACATTTATCATTGGCTAAGTTTGTTTTTTTACATTAAAGTGGTATTTTTAGCCCAAGTTGCTTCATGCATTATCTGGAACTATTTCAATTAATAAATTATGGAAGGTTCATCAGCCAGTCTCAGTCTGAAGTTCACTCATCGGGCAACTCGAAAGAATAAATACGAAAATGCGCAGACATAAATCATCTGTACTGTTACGCCATATATAATATATATATATGTGTGTGTGTGTGTGAGTGTGTGTGTATGTGTGTGTGTTTGTGAAAGAGAGAGAGAGCGTTGTGTATATATGTGTGTGCAACGTTGTCCGAGAACCAACACGTTGTGGCCTCAGTCGCAAAGGAGACAAAAGTAGAAAAGAACTTCAACTCGCTTGCTTTGGTGTGCAACGACATTTATTTCCTCATTCTCTCGTTACCGCTGTGGCGACCCTCACATGGTCGTCTTCTCGAGTGTCTTCTATGCCTCTCGCGTGATCTCGATCGTCCATCTCGTCTCTAAAGTGATCTCTTTTTAAAGTTTTGTTATTCCCTTTTCACTACCTTTTGACGTCATTTAGCATACATTTCTATACGCGCGTCCGCATTATGTGATACACACACACATGTATATATATATATATATGTGTGTGTGTGTGTGTGTGTGTGTGTGTGTGTGTGTGTAATACTCCGATATAAATAGCGGAAAAACTATTCTTATAATTTCTCATGCTCTAAAAAAAACAATTCAGCATCTTTAATTTTTTATTTAGATTGGAGTATTTTTATAAGTCCGTTTCAAGCGGTGGGGAGTGTCTGACTTGTTATTTGCTTTTTCAATTTTTTATATCTAATTCAAATGGTTTCGTCCGTGTGCCAGAAAAGGCACATTTTTACTCACAAACTTCTGTGTAACGGGACTGATTCATACTTATTTATATACAAATAAATATGCATTGCTCTTCATTCTAGAGAATAGAAAAGCATCATATATATATATATATATATATATATATATATATATATATATAGAGAGAGAGAGAGAGAGAGAGAGAGAGAGAGAGAGAGAAAGAGACAAGGGGGTATTCAAAGGGGAGTTTTTTTATGAATGAACGGCATAGATTATAACGTTATTATGAATCAGAAAGCAAATGTATCGACGTCGATTCCCAGGAGCCGACGAGATGTCTCAAGTGATGGAAAAATCTCTAAAAGAAGTCGAGCGATTTTCGATTTAGATTTTCAAGCGTAGAAAACAAGACGTCGATAGCATGTAAAGATATGAAACGTGGATGGGCAAAAGTTTTCAACGCAAAACTATTTTTAACAATGTATTTAAAGCGCAATTGTCAATAACTCCAAGTTTTCACTGTCCCTAAAATTTACACGGCTATAACGTATAGGTTCTTAGTGTGAACTTAAACTTTTTAACGTTCATAATATATAGGTCTTTAGTGTGACTTTAAACTTTTTGATGTTCATAATATATAGGTCTTGAGTGTGACTTTAAACTTTTTGATGTTCATAATATATATGTCTTTAATGTGACCTCAAACTTTTTAACGTTCATAATATATAGGTCTTTAGTGTGACTTTAAACTTTTTGATGTTCATAATATATAGGCCTCTAGCGTGCCTTTAACCTTTTTGATGTTCATAATATATAGGTCTTTAGCGTGACCTCAAACTTTTTGATGTTCATGATATATAGGTATTTAGTGTGACCTCAAACTTTTTGATGTTCATAATATATAGGTCTTTAGTGTGACCTCAAACTTTTGATGTTCATAATATATAGGTCTTTAGTGTGACTTTAAACTTTTTGATGTTCATAATATATAGGTCTTTAGTGTGACCTCAAACTTTTTGATGTTCATAATATATAGGTCTTTAGTGTAACTTTAAACTTTTTGATGTTCATAATATATAGGTCTTTAATGTGACCTCAAACTTTTTAGCGTTCATAATATATAGGTCTTTAGTGTGACTTTAAACTTTTTGATGTTCATAATATATAGGTATTTAGTGTGACCTCAAACTTTTTGATGTTCATGATATATAGGTATTTAGTGTGACTTCAAACTTTTTGATGTTCATAATATATAGGTCTTTAATGTGACCTCAACCTTTTTGATGTTCATAATATATAGGTCTTTAGTGTGACCTCAAACTTTTTGATGTTCATAATATATAGGTCTTTAGTGTGACCTCAAACTTTTTGATGTTCATAATATATAGGTCTTTAATGTGACCTCAAACTTTTTAGCGTTCATAATATATAGGTCTTTAGTGTGACTTTAACCTTTTTGATATTCATAATATATAGGTCTTTAGTGTAACCTCAAACTTTTTAACGTTCATAATATATAGGTCTTTAGTGTGACTTCAAACTTTTTGATGTTCATAATATATAGGTCTTTAGTGTGACCTCAAACTTTTTGATGTTCATGATATATAGGTCTTTAGTGTGACTTCAAACTTTTTGATGTTCATAATATATAGGTCTTTAGTGTGACCTCAAACTTTTTGATGTTCATAATATATAGGTCTTTAGTATGATTTCAAACTTTTAGATGTTCATAATATATAGGTATTTAGTGTGACCTCAAACCGTTTGATGTTCATAATATATAGGTCTTTAGTGTGACTTTAAACTTTTTAATGGCCATAACGCATAGCTTTTTAGAAGTACCTTGAGCTGTTTAATATTTATAGCATATTGTTCCATTATGTTTGCTTAAACCTTCAGTACCGTATATATTATTAGTTATTTGAATGTCCATATTGTATAAGTCTTTAGTGTGTCCTTAAACTACAAGTATAAGTGAGATTTCAATTTTGGACCATTGGGGTAATTTTTAGTTTCTATTTCTTCCAGGTCCATGCTGAACCGAAGTGTTAGTACCTGTCAGTGTCCATCTATGAATTAATTGGGATTTGTTCTTAGCGTGGCAAGAAATGTCATCCACTGGCCTAATCCCAATCTACGTGTTTGAGGAGTGAAATATTATTGTTTAGTTTATATTACTCTTTCTCTTCGATTAAAGACCTTTCTCATAGAAGAGACGTCTTCTCTACTTCTACCGATATTTCCATGTTAAGTGTTCAAATTAGCTTCAAACTTTGTTCGGTCCTAAAAATATATTCTCAGCAAGAATTCGTCTTGCCACCAATACGACTAAGAACTCTATGTTCTTCCTCTGTTTATTTAAAATCAAAATGAACAGCTTATTTACATAAACCTACCGAACACTTTACCACGAGAATGTTTCCTCACAGATTGCATGATTGTTGACTTTAAGTCCAATGCCAACAAATATTTGGCATGTCGTCCTATCAATAAATCATTGTTCCGAATTCTACTATAGTACTCTTCCATTTGTCAATAGGAATCCTCACTAAACCTTACTGTTGAGTGGCTTTTGGCCTCTAAAAGTCGTGAAGCATAAAAATTGTCTTTTCAGGTATTCGAAGCACGTGGAGATACGACGGTTTGCCTAATTCTCTACGTAGTCTTTTGCATTTTTGAACGAGATCGAATGAAGCTGTAATGGCTGGGTCATAGAAGGTAAACTACTCACTGCTGCATTATATGGTCTTCCCCTCCAAATTTGAATCCAAGGTTTTGAAGACTCATCTAGTCATATCAGTTTTTGATTGTTCTGTTTCTCACACGAGTTCGTGTCTTACACTGTACCCATGATGCTCCTATATATTTATATGTGTGTGTGTATGTGCGCGCGTTTGTGTGTGGTTGTGAGTGTGGTTGTGTGTATATATAGCAAAATGTTTCATATAAACAGGTATATATATATATGTATATATATATATATATATATATATATATATATATATATATATACCTGGATCGCCACTTTGTCGTGGTGGAGAACCTTGTGTGTTCCGATGAACCTGAGAGCGATGCTGTCCGGAGCTTAGGCTCCTGGTAGGGCCACCCATGGCGGTAAGGTTGAAGGGGAGGTTCCAGACAAAGAGTGATCCAAAAGATCTCAATGGCTGATGCGGCGGATGATGACAATAATGACACAACGGCACTGAAGGCGGATGAAGGCTGCAACAGAGGAGGGACTCCAGTCGTCGTGGTTCTCCATGCCATTGGAATCAGGCCCTCCTCTGCCAAGGGACCATGTGGTGGCTGCAGGCGCATCAGTCTCCCCACGTTAAAAGACATCACGCGCAGGCGTCCTCCCGAAAGGGAACACATCCTACTCTACATCATAGATGGAAAAGTCTTGTGACAGTTTTGGTCATTAATCTCCCGGACTGAGGCAGAGAGCTATCCCTTAATTTCCGGATAGAAAAAGTCCTGTGGCGACCAGGAAGTGGTGACGGGATCAGGACAGTGTAGTCTGGCAGCTCCGAACCGAGGCAGAAAGAGTTTTTCGGCAGCTGCATCCATGACTGAGCAGCCCTGTTTAGGATCCACTCTGCTCACCCCAGTAGGGGAGGGGGGTTAGAAAAGGTACCCCTAAAAATAGCCTGCCTCAAAAAAAACCCTGTCTGGACTACCGCATCCAGAGGGATCACCACCACGCGGTCGGAAAAAGAAAGAAAACCTACGCCTATATTTTGGAACCTGGAATGTGAGGACCCTCATGCTCAACAAAACAAGTGATCGACCCGAAAGAAGAACTGCCATTATCTCAAGAGAGCTAAGGAGGTTCCAGATTGACATAGCTGCGCTCTCTGAAACCAGACTGGCTGACGACGGGCAACTGAGGGAGGAGAAAGGCGGGTACACCTTCTTTTGGAAAGGAAGGCCTGCAGAAGAGCCACGTATCTATGGCGTGGGCTTTGCTATAAAGAACAGCCTCATCCGCTACCTCAATGAGCTTCCTGTGGGCATCAACGAACGCCTAATGACCATGCGCCTGATGCTTGCGGGCAGCCAAATCGCCACTGTGATTAGTGCGTATGATCCAACGCTTGATGAAATAAAGGAGACCTTTTATGCTGACCTTGACACCATTCTATCCGGGTCCCCCAAGGGGGACAAGATAATCCTACTTGGAGACTTTAATGCCAGAGTGGGACGAGACCATCAGCACTGGAGAGGAATGCTTGGGAGAGAAGGGGTTGGGAACACTAACTCAAATGGTACACTCCTACTGACAAAGTGCTCAGAACATAACCTGATCATCACAAACACACTTTTCCGACAAAAAAAACGCATTCAAAACATCATGGATGCACCCTCGAAGTAAAATCAGGCACCTCATTTAATATGTGATTGTCCGTACCAAAGACCGCTGTGATGTGCTGAACACCAGGGCAATGACCAGTACAGACAATTGTTGGGCCGACCACCGTCTTATTCGCTCCATCATGTCTATCCACTTAATGCGGAAGCAAAGGATGCAAAAAATACAGAGCCGACTAAAGCTCAACATCGAGCAGCTGGGCGATATCACCTACCAACAACACCTCCAGGCGGCTCTTAGCGCGGACTTGCCCAAGCAGTATCCGCATGACGCGTAAGAGCGCTAGGACAAGCTGTCCTCTGCCATCATGGACTCCAGTATAAGAATACTAGGACAGAAAAAGCGAAAATCAGGATTGGTACGATGAAAACGGTACCGAAATCCAACAGCTTATAGACATCAAGAGGCAAACTTTTATCACCTGGCAGAATAACATCAATTGCAAGGTTAAAAGAGCTGCCCATACCAAGGCTAAAGCGGCTGTCCAATCGACAGTCAGGAAGCTGAAGAACCTCTGGTGGATAAGAAGGCTCAGGAGATCCAGCAGTTTGCTGACTCTGGGGACACCAGAGGATCCTTTGAAGCCACAAAAGTAGTATACGGTCCCAGCTACCGTTCTCTGACCCCCCCTTCGGTCTAAGGATGGGCTCACGCTGATGAAAGGAAAGGGAGAAATAACAAATAGATGGAAAGAGCACTACGAGGATCTTCTGAACAGGGACACCACTCCAGAGATGGAGGCCCTTGAAAAACTCCCTCAACAGCCCATTATTGAGAGCAAGGGAGATGAAAAAGAACAAGGCGGCTGGTTCTGACGGCATCCCAGCAAAAGTCCTGAAGAAAGGCGGGCCTGATCTTCTCAGACACATCCATGCCCTGCTTCTCAAAATATGGGAACAAGAGAAAATCCCTGCACAACTTAGAGATGCCCTAGTTGTCTCCATCTTTAAGAAGGGGGACAAGGCAAACTGTGGGAACTACCAGGGCATTTCTCTCCTCTCTACCACAGGGAAAGCCCTAGCTCGGGTTTTGGCCAACAGGCTTACACCCCTTGCAGAAACCATCCTTCCCGAGTCCCAAAGTGGCTTTCGACCAAATAGAGGCACGATGAACATGATCTTCACTGCTCGTCAACTCCAAGAAAAGTGCAGCGAGCAAAATTTACCATTATACATGGCTTTTATAGACCTTACTAAAGCCTTTGACTCGGTGAACCGTCAAGCCCTTTGGCTGGTTCTTGCAAGGTTTGGATGCCCAGAGAGGTGCATTCGGGTACTGAGACAGCTACATGACAATATGTCAGCTACAGTCCTCAGTAGTAGTGGAGATGAAACAGAGACCTTCAGGGTTGACACAGGAGTGAAACAGGGATGTGTCATTGCCCCAACCATGTTCTCCATCTTCATTACTGCTATCCTCCATCTCACGGACAAACATCTTCCCCGTGGAGTTCGGATTATATACAGAACTGACAGGCGACTTTTTAACATCAACAGATTCAGGGCCAAAGGTCGAACGAACACTTTATCCATTATGGAGCTACAGTATGCAGAAGATAACGCCCTTGTAGCCCTCTCAGAAGAGGACCTACAGTGTACACTGGTTGCCTTCACGAGGGCGTACAAACAGCTAGAACTAACAATCAATATGAAAAAAAAACTCAAATCCTCCATCAATCACCACCAAACAGTACTCCAGTCTCACCCCAAACATCTCCATCGACAACGCTAGACTGGAAAATGTGGACCACTTCCCATACCTAGGCAGCATCCTATCATCAAAAGGCAACATAGATGATGAAATAGAACACCATCTCAGCTGTGCCAGTGGGGCTTTCTCAAGGCTAAGGAAGAGAGTATTTGAGAACCGTGACCTTCTGGCAAAGACCAAAATCATGGTATACAAAGCTGTCTTGCTGCCCACTCTTCTCTATGGATCAGAGACCTGGACCACATACGGGAGGCACGTAAAAACCCTGGAGACGTACCACCAAAGATGCCTCCGAAAAATCCTCAGAATCAGTTGGAAGGACTGACGCACCAACACCAGCGTCCTGGGTGAGGCTGACATTCCTACTATCACCGCTACTGTTGCTCAACGCCAGCTCAGATGAACTGGTCATGTTGTCCGAATGCCGGATCTCCGCCTCCCAAAACAGATTTTCTACTCTCAGCTTGTTGAGGGAAATCGCGCCCAGGGTGGCCAAAAGATGAGGTATAAGGACAACATCAAAGTAAATTTAAAGCGGTTTCACATGGACCTTGAGACATGGGAGGACGTGGCTGGGAGCAGGTTGGCATGGAGGAGCGCTGTCCACGAAGGTGCTGCGCTTTATAGCAGTGACCTAAATCAAGCTGCTGAGGATAAACGCAAGCACAGAAAGGACAGATTATCAACCAAACACACCCAACCCCACCCCACCACCACTACCTTTATCTGCCCAAATTGCACAAGAAAAATTGGGTCTAGGATTGGGCTCTATGCTCACCTGAGGACCCACAGAAGCCCCAACGGAGGACAGTCTTACTCGGACACGAGTGACCGCCGATGATGATGATGTGTGTGTGCGCGCGTTTTCGTGTGGTTGTGAGTGTGGTTGTGTGTGTAAATATAGCACACTGTGTCATATAAACAGGTATATATATATATGTATGTGCGAGTGTGCGTATGTATTTATATAAATGTATATATGTTATTTTATACATGCGCATAAATTTTATTACGAGAGATAATACACGTTTATTACTTATTATTAGTAACAAAAAATAATTATTAAAAAAAGACTTATATAACAACTAAAAATATGAACAAAATATAATACAACGAACGCATCTAAGTACATCTAGGTTAAAATAATATCACCTTTTGATACACAAACAAAGGCTCAACCTCTCCAAAGTGAACAAAGAAAAGCGAGATATAAAAACACACGGTAACATCAATTTTATGCATTAATCAGATAAGTTGTTACGAGGCTAAAATTCCGTGTAGTTTAATTGCTGTATATATTTTCATAACTTACTTCATATGTTTATCATACAACATGTGAAAGCATATGTGATACCCTGCCCTCATCAGCCGGCAACCAGAGTGATACAGTTTTGTAGCTCAAGGCGGTACTGACACTTACAGTGCTACTAAGCAGCTTTTGAAAAGAGTATTGACAAATAATAAAAAAGATCAACAAGGAGAACTTATAACGTTTGTTCATGCTCTCGACGAAATCTAGTTTGACGCATATTGAATTGTGTTCTTAAGACAATCAGAGGCGACTTTCAGATTGCGGCCTGTGGTTCCTTTTCTGGTAAGAATCGAGATGAGTGTGTGTCTTAGAAATCCACGACAACTAACATCAATAGGAATCACATGAAATCTCAAGCCTTTTATCCACGCAGTCGGCACGTAGTGTCTCATATCGGTTTATCTCCAGTTCGTGTGCCTACTCCTGGTTTTCTTCCCAGCGGATGATCAATTCTTCTTTAAATCGGACGATGTTACAATCTCTGGTCGCTTTTCTATTCGGGTTATATGGACTGGAAATTTTAGAAGTGCCTTAAGATCCTCAGAAATTTTCCAGCCATTGGCTCCATTTAGCAGCTTCACATTAGATTTTTTCTTCCTCACGATGAAACTGAATTATTGGTTCCTTGACTTTAACAGATTGCTGGTTTGATGTCTCACATTGTGTTTTCAATATAATGTGAGAATAAATCAACTTTTATGCGTGTATTTAAGGTATGTTGTAATGGAGATTTGGATCGCTTTAATCTTATTCTTAAGTGGTTCACTGTTCCCCACTTGACCTGGCGTGCTTCTGTATTAGGAGACAAAGGTTGCAGAAACGAGACTCTCTACTTACCAGGATAGAAATCTTAAGAAACGGGAATGTCAACTTACTTACGAACAATAAACAAAAACATTTCGGTTTAATTCATATTTAAGTTAACTAAACAATCTATAGTACGTTTTCGTTCGGTTAGTTAATGGACAATCGTAAAATCAAAATGTATAACTCTTTTCATTTAATAATTTAAGATTTTTCCGTTTTATTTTTGGAGGATTTTTCTAAACTTGTTTGGGTAGTACCGAGAAGAGAAGACAGTGCTGCATCGTGTAGTCACCTTTTTCACATTCGCAGATGGTTAGGTCAAATTTGTAACCTCAACTTTTGATCAATCTATTTCTCTTCTAAGGCCGTTGATTGTACTCCACTAAATTGTCCGTGGTTCTGAATCAGGGAAGAAAAAACTGCAGAAATTAGGTTTTTCACATACTTATGGAAAATCAACTAAAATCATAGCTTAATTTCTGTTTCAGATGTTTTGACAAGCTTCTGGGTTTGACTTTTACTCCTGATCTTAAATGGAACACATACATCAAGTCTGTGGCCAAGGTCGCTGGGAAAATGGTGGGATCCTTCTACCGCTCCAGAAGATATCTCATTAATGATGCAATTCTCTATCTATATAAGAGCCAAGTACGTCCCAAGATGGAGTACTGTTGCCACATCTGGGCGGGAGCTGCTAAAAACAGCCTATCCTGCCTTGACAGAGTACAAAATAGACTTCGTGGCTTGGTGGGGGATGCCCTTTTCTCTAACCTGCAATCTCTTTCCCACAGAAGAGACGTAGCGAGCCTGTCGTTGTTCTATCGTTATTTCCATGGCAAGTGCTCGTCTGAGCTCCATTCTCTGGTCCCCCCTCGCCAGTCTTTTTCAATAAACACTCGACTAGCTGAAACCACCGTCAATAATTTTCCCCACTCCTTATCTGTGCCTAAATCAAAACGTAGATTCCATGAACAAAGCTTCTTTCTTAGACCTGCATGCCTGCGGAACTCTGTTCCGCTTGCCTATTTCCCTCCCAACTTCAACCTGGATGTCTTCAAGTGCAACACAAACAAATTCCTGATGAACCGCCTCCCTAAGTAATGACACCTTATCAATTCTCCAATACTATTGCTACACTATTGATTAATGTTCACACAATAACCCTTATCCCCGAGTGGCCATTGGGCCTTGATAAGTGGTGAACTCCATGTAAAAAAAAGATATTTAAATTTGGTATAAGATATTCAAGAAATCTATAAATACTCCATCAAGTTAAGCAACATTGTAATTATCACTTTCAATCTCTCCTGCTGCTTGATACCCCGCTCATTTTATTTAGTGTATATTACTTGCACTGTAACATAGCACAGACTCGTGTATGCAAATGCATGCGAAATTACATTATCGTTAGGAAAAACTAAAGACTTTGATAAAGAAATCACGTTAGAGATGTAGAGCACGTTCGAGAAGTCGATCACGGTAAGGGACGTCACAGCAGTAACAAAGGAATGAGGAAATAATGTCGTTGTACAACAAAAAAGCAAGTTGAAGTTCTTTTCTATACTTTGTCTACTTTGCGTATTGATTCCCGGGCAGCGTTGCAGTACTTCATTTTATCTACTTATTGACGTTCGAAAGTAAAATAAGAAACGGTGTAAAAAGTAAACAAGAGCGAATACCAACGCATGCGGTAATATTTTTTAGAGATAGTAAAAGAAAGATGCAGCGAATAATAAAAGTCTAATTTTGTTTATATTATCATTTATTTTTTGAAACTTAATTGGCTTTTCAAACTTATTTCTTAATGATTACAATCATTATTCTTTTAAAGAAATCATTTGTTTACTTTAAAGAAATGAATGGGCACTTTTTTTCAAGCGTTTGTTTTTAATTACTTTTCTGTCGAAATAATAGCAAATCGTAGTGTTGATCGTTGATGGTGTAGGAGGGTATGGGAGTCTTTTCTTGAACAACACTATAGGTGGCATGCTTAATGAAATAACATTGGCACTTTTAAGCTATCGTTTTGAATTTGAAGTGTCATATATATTTAAGAAAGCCAAAAACGATATTTTTACTTCTTAAAACATTTAATTACCCTAAGGAAATTAATTAGCAAGCTTTTAACTATATGAGGTATTTTTCAAGCGTTTATATATATATATATATATATATATATATATATATATATATATATATGTGTGTGTGTGTGTGTGTGTGTGTGTGTGTGTGTGTGTGTGTGTGTGTGTGTGTGTGTCTTTTTCCGTCAGAAAGGATTGAGACGGGGATCAACACCTCAAAAAATTATTATCCTTGGGAAATTTTTATATTTCTGCTAGAAAACTAATTAAACAAAAAACGCTAAATTAATCATAGTTTAAATTCAGTTAATACAATGAAATAAAAAAAAAATAGATTTGATAATTATACATTTTTTTAACAAATACGATTTTGCAGAGTAAACATTATAATATGATTTGGTCAATGCGATGTGTCTCAAATAACGTACCCTAACGATGACCTTTTTGACCGCAAGATCAGTAACCGTATGAGGTCGAAAATCTTCCGGATTACTTTGAAACCTAAACCTGTCACTTTGTAAAGTGTTAAATACGCAACAACAACAACAACAACAACAACAAGAGAATGAGGTTTATTTATATCTTTTCTGTGAGGTTGAACACAGGGTTAGGTGTGGGTTTATGCAAATCTGTTTGTGCAACGAACTGGATTCGAACTTGGAGAACGTAGATTATCAGTATATGTCGTAATCCACTTAGTCTATACCACCACCGTACTGGAAACCAAAATTATTCGCTGTATTATTCGCTGTATTTTGGAATTACACTGTTTGACCACATCTGTAATGACAACAAAGTTTCTACTGTCTGAGTAAGATAAATGTCGATGAAAACATGGGTATACGCCTCGTACAATGAACTTTGTAAAGCCGGCCTCTACTCAAACCAAGCTTGTGACCGTGCCAAGTTGAAAGAAATGTTCATTATTGGGGGCCCTGTTATAGTTTGGGGCGAACGCAGAGAGAAAGAAAGAATAAGAAGTTAAGTTAAGTTAACAATTTGGAAGAAAAACAAAAATTACAATACAAACACCTATGGGTAAGGTTTAATTTGTACAGCTATATAATATAGTATATAATGTAGAGTCTTATAATATGAAATTTACAGCGCATATTATATGGTGTTGTGACTAGGATATAGCATTCTTAATAATGAAATACGAAACAAAAAATAATAACACTCAGTGGCAATGCCGAATATGTACAGCCAATGTAATTTAATACAAGTCTTAATAAGAAATGTAAAACACATATTATTTGGTGTTGTGACCAGGATACAGCATTATAATTTATGTATTATATTTTTCTTATATAAAAAACATACTCACTACATCAGGAATTATTTTTGGAAAACAGTTGATGTGCATTACTGCCTTAAAGAAAATATTGCTTCTGAGAGAAAAGAAAGAATGGA
>NC_136514.1:73167152-73194652 GCF_053919585.1 Euprymna scolopes
TTAAAATTCCAAGTGACGTAGTCCGTCGACTCTGCTGTGGAAGCAGATAAAGATTATGCAACAGAATTTTTGAATTCACCATTATTTTCAGGTATGCCTCCGCATATAGTGCAAATGAAAATTGGCGTACAAATTATTATGTTACGAAATATAAACCAACCCAAGCTTTACAATGGTACATGGCTTGCAATAAAAAAATTAATGAATAATGTCATAGAAGCAACAGTCTTGACAGGACCTTTGAAAGATGAAGATGTCCTCATTCCACACATTACTATGATTCCAGCCGATACACCATTTCAATTTAGGAGATTGCAATTCCCAATTCAATTGTCGTTTATAATCACCATCAACAGAGCTCGGGGACAATCTTTACAATTGTGTGGCTGAAACCTACACACTGACTGTTTCTCACATGAACAATTTATGTTGCATGCTCAAGAGTCGGCAAACTTAGCATACCTGAATTCCACTTAGTGCTCTTTAATTTCGTCAATAATATTCTTTTCCTTGCTATCAATTTTTTCCTGAAGATATGATAGCCGAAAGAGCTCTCGAGAAATTTCCGCATATTTCATTTAAATCTATATACAATTTTGTACCTCTAAACATTTATATACACAGGCGACAAAAAAAGTTCGCCTTTGTAATTTTTCAAAACTGCAAATTTAAGCTAAATTTAATGTAACTGTATAAACTACCTATACCTCATTTGATTGGCATTTTATTCTTCTATAATTTTACCTGTTCATATTTGACTTTTAATTGAATTATTCTAGTGTTCACGTCAATTTAAAACAATAACTTCAAATTGAATAGGCAAAAAGAAAGTCGGCACAATGGAAAATTGTTATTTAAATGTAAATTTAGGACATTAATGCAATACAAATACAACAGGAACACTGAACTAGTGAATATTTAGTAGCATAGCTCTTCTGCAATTTGACAGCCTCCAATCTTTTTGGAATTCCTTGAATTAGACTGCAGCAATACTCCGGGGAAAGGGCATCCCACTTTTCTTTAATTTTCGTCCAAAGTTCTTTCAAATTTGAAATTTTATCACTGCGTAGCTGTTGATTGATGTAATGTCATCCGTTTTTTGGATATAATTGAGGTCTGGAGATTGTGCAGGCCAATCCAAACACGGAATATCATGCTTTTTAAGGAACTTCTTGACTTTGCCAGTTATGTGAATGGGAGCATTATCCTCCATGAAGATGGGATTATTATTCAAATTCCGACCAAAGTAGGGTAGAAAATGCTCAGTCAACATATTAATGTACTTGGTCGAATTAATTCGACCTTGCAAGCGAAATATAGGCCATTGGTACTAATAATGCCCTACAGCAAAACTGAACTTCCATCACCTTGCAGCGTTGAAACTGAGCACCACCTAGTATTAAATTCTTTGTCTTTCCTCCGACGTACGTACTGCCTACCATCACTGCCTAGTCTATTGAACTTGTTTTCGTCGCTAAAAAGCACTTTTAACCAATATGAAGTGTCACGATCTTCATTGCATTTGACGAAGTCCAGACGGCGCTTTCTGTTTTCTTATAGAAATCGTTGGCTTGCGTCTTGCAACATATCCTCGCAAATTTAATTCCTTTAATCTGTTTTTTTACAGTAGAAAGAGGGTACTTTTTAAAAAGATTTCACTGTTGTTGGATTTGAGGAGCCGTTTCAAATCTATTTCTTAGGCTGCGGATCGTGATAGCATTGTCTTCCCGGTTAGAAGTAACTCTAGTACGACCACATGTAGTGGAATCACAAACACTATCGGTGTTTTGGTGCTTTTGCGCAATCTTTTGTACCGTTTTCTCATCACATTTCAATCTGCAGCCGATTTCTCGATTGGATAAAATAGAAAGATGGAGATTAATGAGCTCCTAACTATCACGAAGTAAAAGTCAAGACATATGGACTAAATGTTACGTTATATAAGCTGGAACAATACTAACTACGATTAGAGATGCTTTGTTGCCGGTTGGTGGATATTTTAAACTGATTTAGGGGCGATAATTTAAGCTGATTTTAAGCGCATTTGTTGCTGGGGACATTCTTTTCCCCTTCTCAATTTGAAGGTATTTTTTAAATTGAGGTGAACACAATTAAAAGTAAAATATGAACAGGTAAAATTATAGAGGGATAAAAGGCGAATCAAATGAGGTATAGGTTGTTTAAACAGTTACATTAAATTTAGCTTAAATTTGCAGTTTTTGAAAAAATTACAAGTGCAGACTTTCTTTTTGCCGGCACTATATATATATATATATATATATATATATATATATATATATATATATACTAGCTGTACCCGGCCACGCGTTTCTGTGGCTCAGTTTGTTAAAATGGAACACATTCCTCAAGAAAAATTGCATTTTGTTCGTTTATTTACTTCTATTATTTTTTGCAATTTTTTAATCAATAAAAGTTATTTTTCCCCCCAAAAAAAGATTAACTTTTTACCATAAATGGTTAGGTGAAAGTTTTTTGGGTTTTTTTTCAGGAAAACTTGCACTTTTTTTTTTTGAAGAAATTTGGCAGTAAACGTTTCTCTTTTAAAACGGAATTTTTATTATAAAAAGAACAGATGAATGCTTTACATGAACACTGTAAATAGTTATGTGAATGTAGAGAAAAGTTTGATTCATTTTTTCATGAGAATGTACAAATTATTTTTTAACAGATTTCAGAAAATAAACAGAAAAATACTTCCATCATTAATTATGCAGAAAAATAAATAAAATGTTGATTTAGTGTTTCAACATTATGCTTATAAATTATGATAAAACTTGCTGAGTATGCGCTGTTTTACGGTTGTTGTAAAAATGTAACGGAAACTTAAATTTCATTCCGTTTTAATCTTTCTTAATTTTTTAATTGTGCCCCCCACAAACGAATATAATCAAAACAGTAACATTCAACAATTGTACTTTATGTATATAAACACAAAATATTTATTAAAAAAAAAAAGAAAGAAAAAGTTAATAATGAAAGGGAAATAATTCCATTTTTAAACGAAAAAGTCAGTTTGGAATATCTTTTTGTTATTTTTTACATAAGTCCAGCTTACCATTCACATTGGAAATGTCGACATTTATAGATTGTCGGGTACGTTTACAACGAATAAACACTCCAATCTAGTAGATGTATCAGAATTTTTGTAGGAATTTTTCACACCCCTAACACGAAACTGCGAATAAAATATAAAAAAAACTCGTAATTTCTCTTTTAAAATTGGGTTGTTTATTTTCTTTATGGATTATACTTCCAAAATAAACTATTAATATTGTTTTAAAAGTAATAGAAATATTTTTTTATTTTAAAAAAAAAACAGTAATGAATTTTACGAACTCAATATTTTTCAATTTTTAAACTTCAAAAATCTATCCAAATTTTTCTATTGATTCTATTTTTACGATAATTTCGGGATGAATGTGAAATTTTATGCTGTTTCCAATAACCTGAATATAATATTTTAGACAAACGTTTTTTTTTACATTCACGCCTCCCCCATTTTCAAGTTTCTATTAAAAAGTAAATAATTAATTTACACACCAAAGTTTTATATATCACAAATTGAAGAGAAAAGGTCAATAAATAATATATTCAAATTTAAAACAAAAAAGTAGTGTTTTTAGAAATTTACCTGTGTTATATAGAGGTTTCATTATTATTGTTCTTGTTATTAATTGTTGTTACTGTTCTTTGTTAAAAGTGAGTCTTATTAAGAGAGAGTCTTATTACAAGTGAGAGTCTTGGAGTCTTAGAAGAGAGATGTGTTGTAAGAGGGATGATGTTGCGTTCCGTGTTCGTGTTATGACGATTCATATATATTAAAATAATGTTCATTACTTAGACGTATAGAAGCTCTTAGAGTGAGGATACAGTGTTGAGACATTGTGTAGACAATCTTCAGACAGTGCTAGTGTAGATATGAGAAGTAGATATGAGATGTGTATGTCAAGACATTTTATAACACAGACATATAGACATATAATAACAATTCACTTTACCTTTTGGCAGAATCACAACACAAAGACGACGTTTATAAAAACACATGATGGGTTTATTTCTTCTCACGACCGGCTGTGGTTTCTCATCAAGAATTCAAAGCTTCACATATTAAGTTTCAAAGTGACCGTCTCGCTTCTAGACGTTCGAATTCCAAACTGCAAACTATCGTCTATCGTTCTCAAACTCCCTCTGAGTTTCTCCCAGTTTCTCCTTCTTAACTCTAAAGTTTTTCTAACTATATCTAGAACTTCCCATTTTTCCATGACGTCATACACATGTTAAAACATGTGTCTTCTTTTCACGTGTTCTGGACATGCGTGTCCAAAACTTTTCCTTTTTTACAAAAGGAATTTTAACCTATATTCTCAGTAACCTATATTTCCAATATGTTAAAAACATGTTTATTAAATTATCTTGTAGCTGCATTCTTTCAATTGAATTTTCATAACAAAATTGACAGTGCACATTCTTTTCTTGAAACTATTTTATCTCTAAGCTGTTTTACATTCCATTTTCTAATTCTCACACGTAATCTATTTCTAAACCTAAATTATGAGGTTCGAATTTTGTCAATGCTATATCATCTTCATTTTAACTAAATCTCTCTATTTTTATACTTACATGAAAAGGGGACAGCCCTTATCATGTAACACCTGTAAAGTTCGAAGTTTTTTTTTAAAACCACGTTGTTTTTCTTTTGTTTATTTTTAATGAAACGTTGGTCCTTGCCCCTTTAATTGAAAAAAATTAGGGCTTAAATTACATGTTTCGAGTAGTTATAAGCTTGGAAAGACAGGGGGTCGAATAATTCAACCCTCTCATTTTGAAATGTCTATTAAAAAGTAAATAATTAATGTACTCACCAAAGTGTCATGTATCACAAATTGAAGAGAAAAGGTCAATAAATAATATATTCAAATTTAAAACAAAAAAATGTAGTGTTTTTAGAAATTTACCAGTAAAGTCCGAAGTTTAAAACCTTTTTTTTTTTTAAAATACGTTGTTTGCTTTTTTTTAATGGAACCCTGGTCCTTGCTCCTTTAATTGAAAAAAATTAGAGCTTGAGTTACATTTTTCGATGAGTTATAAGTTCGGAAAGACGAGGTGGAATTATTCACTATTTTTCACGAAATTTCTGATACACCTACCAATCTACCCATGTTAGAACGGCTTTCGGAATAGACACCCCTAACCTTACCAGCATACCCGAAAAGCTATAAAAGTTCACATGTCGAATGTGAACGATCAGTTGGACGTAATGTAAAAATGTACCGAATTTAAAAGGGAACGAAATTCAAATTTCCGTTCCATTTTTACAACAACCGTAAAGCAGCGCTTTCTATGCAAATTTTACATAACTTACTGTATTAATGCTATTTTGTTTAAGCCAAAAAAAAGAAGAAATTTAGGTTTGGCTATAAATTCCTAAACTCATTTCACCCTACATAATTTAGGTGACTGAAATAGGAATCTAATTGAATCTTTTATTTCCTGATAGTATGTGAGAAATTTATTTTTCTTCGAATTCGTTAATACGGACTTTAGGGGCTTTTTTCGGAATGTTCCTGTAAAAATTATTTTTTATTGTTACAAATTACGATGCTTTATTTATATAAAAAAAGCAAAAATAAATTCTTGCGTTTTTTATTTACTGCTAAAAACCATAACTTTGGTAAAGGTATTTTTGTTTTAACAAAATAAAAGATTTTCACTAAAAGTTAAGTAAATATAATTAGTTCATTATATTCTGCGATCATTATTTGATAAATACTGAAATTTTCATTAAAATTAGTTAATTTCCTGATTTTTAGTGAATTTTTAAGTAAAGGGAAGGGTCAAAATGTTTATACACTTTGAGCGTCGGCATTCATTGCCTGTCACTACCATTTTTCGATGAATATTTGATAGCAAAGCGACCACGTGCGGTTAATTTAAATCAAATTTCAATCACATGGTTACATTATCAATAATCATGTGATTAAACCCATTGAAAATTTACCGATATTGTAAACACATTATGTTTACATTAAGCCTGTGAGACCAAAATATCCTTTTCTGACATTTAAAAAAAAACCCGCGAGGTCAGGAGAAAGAAATGTCTAGAAAATCGCTAGATTTTTAACTTTTATCGTCTGAAATTTTCAAAAATCGCTAATTCACCCCCCCCCCCAAAAAAAAAAACTCCATATTTTAACTTCCTACACTAAAAAAATTATAAATATAGTATATTCAATATATAAAATGTTCCGTGTTTTCTTACTATATGTTTCTGGAATTATATTGAAGCGGTTAGCTTCCCATAAGGCTTATATATTTTATCAGCTAGTTTTACTTGTTTTTTTCAGAGAGGGTATTTTTTTTTTGCAAGAAACAAATCATAAACTCAAACTTTTTATAATAAAAGTTAAATTGAAATATACTGCAAATTAAACATCACAATAATGGTACAACATATTTTGAAATTAGAAAAATAAAAAAAAATAAACTTTATTTTAGCAAGTTAAAAGTATTTAGGTTGGTGGATAATTAAATTCTACTGTGTTGGTATAATTTTTTTTCTGTTGTTTCTTGCTTTTTACAATTTTCGATTAAATACTTATAAATTAAGCGGGATTGCTTAGATCATATTTTAAAATAAACTTCGGGGGTTGGAATACCCCCCACCGAAAATGTACTTGGAAAAATCGATTTTATAGCGAGATTAAAGAATGGTTAGCCAAAAAAAAGGTGAAAAACAAAACAAATAATCAATAAATAATTGTTACCAAAGGCAATAAATGCTACTTTTTTTTACTTACATGAATGAGTTTATTTTATGTTTTAAAGTATTTTCAAGCGCTTTTCTTTATTTTTTAATCTAAAATTGTGGGTGTGTAGGTGCGAAATATCTCCAGATTTTCTAGAATTCCCCACTAGATGGCAAACGAAATCTCCAGATTTTTTTTTCTAGCAGAAAAACCGCTAAATTGGAAACACTGGTCACGGGACAGGAAGCGGTAATAAATAATTGTCCCTAAATAAAAAAAAAATGGCCTATCGGTACAAAGAAAAACCACCTATTTATCATAGAAAAGTTAAGTATAATGTGATAATTAAAAAGAAATATATAAAAACACACATGGATATAGTAAACATATTATACCAAAACGTGGAAGCCATCCGTCCAGTGGTTTTTTAGACTATTAATTGTGAACGAACCAAGAGTTACATTTATATATATATATATATATATATATATATATATATATATATATATATATATATATATATTTATACGAGTTGGCCCAATATCAGTTTATTTAGTTCCATTCTTTTATTTTGCACTGTTTTCTTTTGTTATTGTAAAGAAAAACAGGAAATCTCATACGCTATATGATATATTTATTTTTAGACAAGCAAAAAAGACAGATTAAATGTTCTCATAGATTAAAAAACATTTTATGAAATTTGGAAAAGAGGAAACAGACATAAAAAGAATATAATGTGTTATATTACCTGCTATACTATGATCTTCGATTAATGAGTGGCAAATCTGTATATATATATATATATATATATATATATATATATATATATATATATACAGATAGAGAGAGAGAGAGAAAAGACGGACAAACAGAGAAAATTGGCCATCTGTCGGTCAAATCTAAGGTGGTGTCAGATATGAGGAATATTTTTTCTGATTCGCATCCTTAAAGTGTTCTACTCAGTTTTCTTTTACTTTGTTTTGAAATACTGTATGTGTTTATTCATCCATATTTAATCATCGTTGGAGAGCACTCAGATAAACTAAAGACAATATTTTTCGATTTGGATTGCGAAACGCGCGTAAGACGGTAAACATGAAAATATAAGCATTCGCGAAAAAGTTTTGAAAAGTGAACAAAGTATATTTGTGGACAGCTTTTTTCGTTAAGCCATTGGGATGCAATAACCCAGTATATATATACAAAGACAAAAAAACAGCTGTACTCACTCATATATTTTTATTTATTATTATTTTATATTTATTATGTAGTACGTCTTACATGTGTTTCGTTAAATAGTAGAAGGTTACTAAACAATCTCGGAGATAAATGTATGTTTCTCAAAAAAATTGTTGGAATATTTTGATGTGGGATGTAAAAGAATTTGGAGAAGAAAAAAGATAAAAAGAAAATTGAGATATGTAAGATCTGCAAAACATATATTTAAGAACTTACTTATATGAAGCCCACCCACCCCAAACAATAGAATTCAAATCCCATGTGGAAACACGTCGTACGTAACTTTACTAAATTTTAAGTATATATATATGTGTGTGTGTGTGTGTGTGTGTGTGTGTGTATGTGTGTGTGCATTGTGTGTGTGTGTGTGTGTTGTGTGTGTATTGTGTGTGTGTTTGCATTCCATAACTAGTTTATTGATTTTCGAACGCAAGCACATATTGTCGAAATCTTTTTACAAAAGAAAAGTTTCTCAAGAAGCCGCGTAATGGCTGTCGGCACATGAAACCAAAACGAGGCGTATTGAGAAGGCATGAATCTACTCCTCCCTCATTCTTATCACACGAATAGCAAAACGAAGAAATAGGTCATCAATCAGATTCATCTACCGAAATATAAAATCGCTTTCTTTCTTTATTCGCACCCAAAACTGCAAACCTGAAAAAATGCAATGAAACAGTAAAATGTTACAGATTCTAAACATTTTTATTTGCCGAATTCTAATTAGTTTTTAATGTAGCATTTTTGTAAAATACTTGTGATTGATCATATCGTTCATTGGTAATAATTCATCTCCTGTTCTTGTTAGTGAGTGATGCATTTACCAGTCTAAATAAAGTATTTTATACATAAATACTGGTGTTTATCGTGCTTTTTATTGTTGCTTTTTTCGACGTCTTTCGGTGTAAGGACCGTGATCATCTTTTTTACGCGAAATATTTTTTTCATTTATGAATGAATCAAGACAGACTTTGCTGAGTTTTGAAAGGTTTTGTTTGGAGAGAGAATTTTTATTGGGAGACACACCCCGTAACCAAGTAATTACTTACTTCTTATTTACTAACTACTCTTAAGAATGGGTGACGGTGGACATAGTCTGGAAGCAACATCTACTTAGATTATTTATATTATCGAGCCGTCGCCCGCACGTTTCGGCTTCAATGAGAGAACTGACAATAAACCCCCTTGTTCTCTCGCTTAAACTCACGTAATCTCATATCCTCACATCGTTCGAAACGTGTTCTTTTTCTGATGCATTTTATCTATGGGTTGACCTGCTTTGCCTAAGTTATCCTGACTTGTACTGATGTAACCCTCATCCAGATTCACACTAGTTTACTTAATCGCTACTTATTGGAGTAGGGTTCAAAAGATATAGCAGTAGTAAATTATTCCACAAGTTTTTCATAACGATGTGTATGTCCGTTCATAATCGAACTCCACAATATCGGTATATTCAGGGGTTTGGTTAATTGTCTCCACAAATAATGTAACGCACAATGGTATATCTATTTGTTTAAAAAGACTTATGTAATGATATATACACAGCAGTTTCATACGATTGATTTAAATTTAAACGTATCTGTCGTCATTTCTTTAAATAAGTATTTAATTATGGCATCATATCAATGTATCAAGGTGTTGGCACATGCGCAGAACTTACGGTTTAAAAGCATTTCCATCTTAATTTTAATCTATCGTCGCAAAGAGAATTGTTTCTAATCTATCTTATAAAAGGCAAATGTTTGCATGTATATATGTCTTGCTAAAATCTGAAAAATACTCAACAACTCTTTTGATTGACAACCCCGGAAAAATTATATTTTAAATTATACAGGGTGTGAGCATAAATATTGTGACAGACTAAAACTCAGATTTATCCCAACAAAATAATTTATTGCAAAATCTATTTGCAGAAAACTAGTAAATACTGAAGGAACAATATGGCAGAAGTATTTTTCAAATTGTTTCTCTTGAGTCTTCACTACACGGTAAAGTCCTTGGAGGAATTTATCTATAGCAGTACGCACAAGATCTAAGGGTATTTTCTCTCGGCATTTGTTCAATTTTATCATTAGCTTCAATTATTTGTACGAGGAGTAGCGTAGGCTTCAATGTCGAGGATTAACCACAAAGAATAATTAAGGGCCTTTAATTCAAGTGATGAGAGAGGCTAGTCTTCTTTGCTGATTCAGGACTAACAGTTTTCTTGACGCCATTGTTGTGTTACATGAGCAGTTGGCTTGTCGCACCATCTTGTTGGAGAGTCAAAACTACATAACTGTACACAGAATGGGGTCAGTGGACCTTCAAAAATGTCCTCAGTGCAACGTTCTTTGTTAATCCTGACCCCTTAAAGGAGAAAAACAAATAAAGATTTTCCCTCTCTCAGAAATTGCTGCCCAAAACATCACTGATGCTGGTTTCTGCGTTCAAAAAATTTTTCATGTTTTATCAGGTATTGCCTCACAATTTCTCGCAAGGACTTTATCATTTTGATGATTGTGGGATTGTTGAAGTGAGATGTTAGTGATCGTGCCCTCTTTAATACGGTTTAGCAAGAGTCGATTCTGATGAGTCTCATTGCAGTTGTAGGTGCAGAGAGAAGCTCTCGTTTTTCGAGCGTATAGGATTACATCTGTAGGTCACTTCGACATATTCTTCGCATAGTCCTTGATAACGTTTGTGTTTCCTTTTCTCATGTATCTTTTTGGATTCCGCCTAATTTTTTGCTTAACATTTTTATGAGTTTGGGTGTGGGGACGAACTGATCGTTGTCTATCTTTGATCGGCGAAATTTCCAGATAACATTCAGTCGTCCTTTCCATAAAAATCCTGTTGATTTTGAGGTTTTTCCCTAACTTGAAAATTTCTGGTGGAGGTAAACGCTTATCATGCTGCTCTTTTATTTTTTTATTTTTATATTATCATAAAATATAGTTCCGAAATTTTGTAACAGGACTTATGCCCTACCCTGTATGAAAAAAGGGTTTATTTTTTAGGGGTCAAATGACCAGAAGTAAACATTATTTTAATGTTGTTATGTGAAGAAAGTAACTCTTTGGGGTTGTTTTTTTTTCACAATTATTTCCCTTATGTTGAATTGAGTCATGTATGTCCAGAGAGAGAAATGAGCTGGGTGAAAAATAAAGAAGTGCAGGGAGGGATAGAAGCTATATTACACCTCTGTCCCCCACCCCAATACTTGGTAGTCCTGCTATTCTAAAATAATGCATTAAATCGAATGTTTATTAGTACTCTAGAGGTACAAGGCGAAGGTTGGCAGCATTACAAGTGAAAATGCTTCTGTAGAACGAAATGGATTCAAACTCGATACATTCAGGTTGTCAGTCCTTTACCCATTTTTGCCAGGCAACTTTAAAGAGAGTATGCAGTGCATTTCATACTGAAAAAAGGAAGTATAATTATGAATATATATATATATATATATATATATATATATCCGTTCACATACACTTTTTCATGATAAAGCTAGAATTAAATGGAATCGAGCAATTGCATCGACAACGGACAACGCCAGACCCTAAGTGGGTTTCGATGTACTGCATCTTATCTCTCTGCGAACCTATGATAAGGTGCAATTGCTCGATTTCATCTAATTCTGGGTTCTAGCTTTATCATGAAAAAGTGTATGTGAACGGGTATGTATATATATATACATATATATATATATATATATATATATATCCTCTTAATGTCTAATATATATATATATATATATATATATATATATATGTATATATAAATATATATACTTCATTTAATCACATAAATTGATATACAAAAGTATAATTTTATGCGTAAACTTTAAGTATTTACTTCAACAGTGCTCAATACATAGGTAGAGCTAAATAGTAATAAGTTATAAAATAACCATATATATTTTTATAACTTATATATATATATAAATATGAGTGCATGTTTGTGTGCATCTATATGCAGGTGTTTTCTCTGTATTGTTTTACATATGAGTCATCACTTATCAAGGCCCGGGGGCCACTTTAGGATGATAGTTAATGAGTATACAGTAGTCAATGGGGTAATAATGTAGTAATCGGTAAATTACATTACTTAAGGGGACGGCTCATCAAGAATTTAGTTACGTTGGACTTGAAGACGACCATGCTGTAGTCAGTGTGAAAGCAGAAAAACGGAACAGAGTTCTACAGGCTTGTAGTTCTAAGAAAGAAGCTTTGTTTATAGAATCTACATTTTGGTTTAGGAACGGATAAAGAGTGGGGGAAATTATTGGCAGTAGTTTCAGCAAGACGAGTGTTTGCTTTTTAATTATGTATAAATATATATGTTATGCATATTTATGTATATACATTGGTGTTATTTTGCATGTATGTTTATAGATAGGTTTGTTAGGTTCTGTATGTATATATATATATATATATATATATATATATATATATATATATTATACGTATAGTATATATAATGAGTACAATCAAACTAAATATTATATTTTTGCGTCACGTCTAAATTTTGGCGTGGTATTTATTTCTATGATGTCTTTGTATCGTTAAAGGATAAATTGTTCCTTCTAAGTAGTAGCCAATATTTACTTTCAAAAGTTTCTTTCTTTTTTATATCTTTAAAAACTCGAAGCTGTTCAATAAGTACAACACTTTTTCGATGTTTTCCCGCCAAGAAATAACAACAGCAGCAACATTAACAAGATAAACAAATGCGAGATTTCATGAAAGTTGCAAGAAACAGCGAGAAAACAAAATGACGACACGGAAACCGTCAAACAGATGGAGAAAAATCTTTTTTTTACTTAACTTGCTATGCATAGATAAAAACAATTTTTAATTCTCTGATATATATATATATATATATATATATATATATATATATATATATCATTATATATATATCATGTATATAATATATAATACCATTATATATATATCATATATATAATATATAATATCATTATATATATAGCATATATAATATCATTATATATATATCATATATAATATCATTATATATATCATATATAATATCATTATATATATCATTATATATATCATATATAATATCATTATATATATCATATATATAATATATAATATCCTTATATATATATCATATATATAATATATAATATCATTATATATATATATATCATACCAGGCCGCCTGGCGTTGCTTGGTTGTTACATACACTTAAATGTATTTTAATTTATGCAGATTCCATATGTATTATTATAGAGTCGAATATTATATTGAAACCAATATATAGTTTGAATTTAAAAGTAAAAACTAAAATTACAACTTGGGTACCATCAACTAGAATCGAAACCTAAACAAATATCTGTCTAGCTTTATTCGTTACTATGTCTGTACTCATATAAATTAAAAAAAAAAGATGTATGTCTGCGTATATGTAGAAGCGCACTTTAAGTCGACTTACGTCTGCCAAGTTTAAATTCTTTTCGATTTTGACCTCTTAATAGATATTTTTACCAGGAAATGACCGAATCGAATTTGTTTTCACAGAGCCAACCCCCCTACATATCAAGTTCGACTCCAAAGAACAAAAATTAAAGAAGAGTACGCTAGGGACTGCTTCTTAGACAGGCAGACAAGATCACACATACACACACACACACATGCATACATGCATACATACATGAATACGTACATATATATATATATATATATATATATATATATATATATATTAATAGATAGATAGATAGATAGATTAGCAGGCCGCCTAGCTTTGTCCGATCGTAAAATACGAGAGGGAGAGAGAGAAAGAGAGAGAGAGAGGGGGGATAAAGAGAGAGAGAGGGAGAAATAATGTATGCCCACACAAAAGGTATAAACTCCAATATCAGAGTTTTGAGCCTCTACATTCTTAAGAGTAATAAAAAACGCGAGAGACTTGTATGCTAAGTCTGCCAAGTCCAAAGTAGCTAAGCAGCAGTTTGGTTCCCACCAATTTTGGCAAATAACAAACAGGGTTCAGAATAGAAGTGTGTGCTCTATCCCAACCATCATCAACGGACATGAGGTAATCTCATCAGCATCAGACAAAGCTAAACTTTTGCTAAAAACTTTGCAACTACTTCTAACCTACGCGATCAGGGCCGCTATACCCCTGTATTTCCTCCTGTGTCTGAAAACACGCTATGGGATTTTTAAATATCTGTGCGCGATGTGGCTAAGCTAATCAAAAACCTCGATTCCAGTAAAGCAACTCGTCCTGACAGTATTCCTATTATAATGCTAAAAAAAACTTCAACTAGAACTAGCTCCCATACTTACAAAGCTATTTATCTATTTATAGTTGTTTTAATAAGAAATGATTTCCAACACGCTGGAAAATCTCATTAATATGTCCTGTATTCAAGAACTCAGGCGATCGCTCATCTCCCTCTCAATACAAACCAATCAGTCTCCTGTGCATCATGAGTAAGTTGCTAGAATCTGTTAAATAAAGAATTCGTTAACCACCTCAGCAAAAATAAAATCTGCTCAGTGACATGCAATATGGCTTCCGTTCTGCTAGATCTATAATAGATGTGCTAACAGTTTCATCTCATAGGATAAGCGAATCTCTCGACAGCATATAAACTATGGCATAAAGGTCTACTCAACAAAATCTCCAGCTTTCGTATAGCTGGAAATTTCTTTTCCGTTATTAAATCATTTCTTTCTGATAAGTTCATAAGAATAGTGGTTGACAGGCAGAAATCAGAAGCTCACAATATTAATGCTGGAGTCCCTCAGAGATCCATCCTGGGCCCAACTCTCCTCTTGATGTACATCAATGATTTTCCAAATCACACCTTAGATCATTCATAGACATTAATGCTGACGACACTACCATCTATGGCAACACTTTAAAGGCAATAAACGACCGAGTTCTCTCTGATTCTCTCTCCTCTGATCTTGATCACGTGGTGCAATGGGGAAAGAGATGGCTGGTTTATTTGAATGCATCTAAGACCAAGCTTTTATGTTTACATCAACAACGTTCGGATCTCCGTCTGGCATCAACTGAAATGAATGGCCCCTGTCTTGAGGAGGCTCCATGTTTTGACAAACTTCTAGGTCTGACCTTTACTCCTGGCCTGAGATGGAACAGGTACATCAAATTCGTTGCCAAGCTGCTGGGAAAAATGGTGAGATCGTTTCACTGCTCCAGTAGATATCTAACTGCTGATGCAATTCTCTACCTGCATAAGAGCCAAGTACGTTTAAGGATGGAGCACTATTGCCACATCTGGGCAGAAGCACCTTATCATGCCTTGACAGAGTTACAAAATAGACTTCGTAGCCTAGTGGAGGAAGCCCTTTTCTCTTTTCCACAGAAGAAACGTTGCGAGCCTGTCTCTGCTTTATCGTTATTTTCATGGCAAGTACTCGTCTGAGCTCCAATCTATGGTCGCCCCGTCTTGGCTTTCACGAAAAACACTCGTTCAGCTGAAACTACTCTCAATAAGTTTCCCCACTTTTTATCTGTACTTAAACCTAAACGTAGATTCCATGAACAAAGTTTCTTTCTTAGAATTGCACGTCTGTGGAACTATGTTCCGTTTTCAAACCTTCCAACTGATTACAATATGGTTGTCTTTAACTTCAATATGAACAAATTCTTGATAGGCTATCCCTTAAATAATCCAATTCACAAAATTTCCATTACTAATGATGACTACGACATATTCCCTTTGACCACTCTACATCCATTAACCCTTATCCTTTAGTGGCCTCCGGGCCTTGATAAGTGGTGACTCCTTTGAAAGAAAATTACTAAACATCCTTTTAACCAACGCAAATTGAATAAAAGCTACAAAATTTCCCAACTACTCAGCGCACACACACACTGACATACACAATACGTACATCCAAAATTAAATTAAATAGAACAGCCAATCAGGAAGCGATCCAAATCCTTAAAATATCTTATATATACATGCATTTCTTTTTGTACAACAAAAAAACTGCGATTACTGAATTATAGATTATTTACTGAATTATAGATTATTTACTGAATTATAGATTATTTATTCGTGAATACATGATTAATTTCATATTTATTCATAAAAAAAAATCCAAAGCTGCTACAAAAATTAATTGCAATTCCATTAAAAATTATTCGCATACACAGGTTTCCACCGTTATGTAACGTATGTTTATGAACAAATGAGACGGCTGGTATAGCAGTTTTTTAGATAGCACTTCTATTCTGGGCTCCTTTATAAATATGGCATACCGCAAGCTATTTTGTTACATGGGCGGTCACCACTTATCCAGGTCTGGGGATAACTGTCAGATACGGGTCAAGTGTTAGGTAGATGGTAAGACAACAGGATCAGTAATAGTAAAAGTTGGATAGGGCATACATTACTTAAGAGGACGGCTCGATAGGAATTCATTCACATTAAATTTTAAAATGACCCCATTTTCTACATTTAATTGATTTCGCTATTTGTTTTTGAGAATAAAAAAATGAAAGAATATTGCTTCACATAAGTTGTTGGGAATGGCAATAAATTCCTTATTGCGATTTCTGATATTACTAGGAATTTTGGAAACATTTTGCCCAAAATTCTTATAGTTGCAGTCTACGAAACCATGATTGTATTATTACCTTAAGACTTTACTGCAGTTTCATGGTTTATCCAACTTTCGAAATTCGGTTGCGTTTTAACTTTATGCCATGATGTAGAAAACCAAGTTATTTTCATTATTACTAAAACAGGAAAATTCACCAGTTGCATTCATATTTTGGTAGCTGATTGTTCTTGTGTGCGCCTATCTGAGTGATCCTTCCAAACTGAGAACTTTCTGTTTGAACTCAATGTTTCTCATTTGCACTTTCAAAATATGATTAAGTCGACACAAGATTGATGGAAGGCAGTAAAGATTTATTCAACTTAATCTTCGTTCTCTTTCACTGACCAATTAAGCGAGAGATACAGAGAATTCAATAATTATAGTTTAGTCATATTTTGTCATTCCATCTCTATTTTATGTTCACGTGATGTGTTCTTCCCAGAAATAACGTCTTCTTTACCGCCACCCTCTCCATGGGCCATGTGATGTCATCCCCGTTTCTATTAATACTTACAGCTAGTACCCATCTAGCGTTAAGCAAGTTTACCAGGACTGAACTTTAATTTCCTGTTATTTATTTATATTATGGAAATCGCTTCAGACAGGGTGTGAAGCCACTTAATGTAAGGCGCTAATAAGAATGAAAGGTGATTATCGCAAAGACACGAGATGACTATTGGCATTAGTTTTTAAAAGACTAAGGTTATAAGGACGAGAAAAAACAGTTAGCAGGAATAAGGATCGATAACTATGCAATTCTTGGAAACAATATAGTTCTTGGAATAAAAAGTTGTATTTTAATAAAGTATCGAAACCGCGAATTGATGGAGATCAGTAGACCAACAAGGCAAAGGAAGCAGAAAATAGATCAGTCAATTCTGAAGAAGACTTTCCACAATAATATTATGGTATGTCTTTTTTTATAAAAGACTGAGAGAGGGTGCAAAGAAGAAAGGGTGGACCTAATTGATGTACAGATACTGTTCTACACATTATCAAGAACCTTCAAATGTGGCAGAGATTTAGCGACCCAAAAGTGACAACAGTACTTCATATATCGTCTTATAAAAGATAAACAATAGCGGATTATGAAGTGGATAATAGATAAGGTAAAGTCTTATAAAAGATAAAGAATAGCCTTAGTTTGGGGTGAGAACGAGAACCGACTTTACGAAAAGCAGAAAAAGTAATGATCTAATATATGAATTATAGTAAAGATTGCATGAGAAAGAAAATTTCAGAGTCAAATCCGCCTCAAAAGTTAATCCTTCATGAGAATTTAAGAATGAAAGGAATACGCCTGTGACTGAAAGATACGAGCTATTGCCAACTAAACTTTGTGTACACTAATGGGTTTATTCCCCATGGATCTAACGACTGTCTAAAATCATTCCTGGACGTTTCTGTACATTCGGATATGAAACACTAATCAATAGGGCTAGGACAACAGTATATTCTTTTTATCGTTTTGACTCTCGAATGTGTATCTGTTGGTATCTTATATGCTTTTATATAGAGTGATGTGGTTCTTGGTTGATTAACTGTGTTTACCTACATCGGATATATACTCAAGAGTCAAAACAATGAAAAGAATATTCTGTTAGCCCTACTGATCAACTGCTGAAAAATTCTTTTTAAAATTATAGGACGAGACGTCATATCCCGTGTTTATTTCGATTGGCTAAAAATTCACCGGTCTTGGGACTCTTTTCTATTAACGACTAAAACCTTAAAACCATAAATATGTCATTTCGTTTCCTATTTCATATGATTTATTAATTTAAACGGCAACTATTAAGGATACGTTTGTCTCGTTGTATATTCAAATCGGATACAATGTTACATTATCATGAATCATAGACATTTCAAATGTCAATGTCGATTACCCGGAGCCAAAGACATTTTATAGATGATCGGAAAGGTATTAGTATATCGATTGATTTTCAGCAGAGAAAACAACACGTTCATAACAGAATAATAAATACGTGCACAGTTTCAACACAAAACCATTTCTTAAATGCGTGTTTGTGTGCCTTAAATATTATAAACACCTGTAGTGATATTTCCTATTGATTATAATGGACAATTATAATCTGCTACTATACATAAGTCCTTCGACATCTAGGAGAGCAGTCTTTAAACCAGATATGCGAGAAAAACGAATGTGCACCTATGCAGCAATTACAAAGAACCTTTTTCAACAACTGATCGTCATGAATACTAATTCTAGCTTAGAATTCATGAAAGTCTTCGGCTTAACATTCGCAAATAACATTGTAACGTCGAAAGGGAACCACACATTGTATGAAGTCTACGTCGAAAAGACCAAGACCAAAAAACAACTCGACTCATTTTTTGTAACAACGACATTTATTACCTCTATCTCCCGTCACGCGTGACTTCTCGTTACAGCCGTGACGTCTTTCACGTGATCGTTTTATCTGACGTGCTCTCGAACGTCATCCACATCTCTAACGTGATCATCTTCTTGAACGTGCTCTCTCCTTATAGTCATTTTTCCTCACTGTGACGCCATTTTCTTCACGGCTCGGTATTTGCATATAGCCGCCCGCACTATGTTACAACATGAATTGGAACAAATATATAGAAAAATTGCCAAGGTTACTGTAAAGACGGTGGACTCTCTGTACTAGAAAAATACTTATCACCAAAAAGCCACGATTCATGCATGAATGGAATATTGTTGCCACATTCGGGCACGTGCATCAACTACTAGTCTCTTTCTATTGGACAGTGTTAAAAATAGTCTCCAATATATTACAGAACAGTAAACCAAGCTCTAATCTCTGTGCAATCGCAACAGTGTTACATCACTATGCTTATTTTACAAATACTTTAATGTTACGCCCTCTGAAGAACTCGTAACACGGGTGTCTCATCGATGTTAACATCCCAACTAACCTAACAATCAACAAAATCCTACGCCTTCACCGTAGATGTCCCCCACTCCAGTGTTGGTTAACTTCCCCCACTCCGATGTTGGTTAACTTCCCCCACTCCGATGTTGGTTAACTTCCCCCACTTAGATGTTGGTTAACTTCCCCCACTCAGATGTTGGTTAACTTCCCCCACTCAGATGTTGGTTAACTTCCCCCACTTAGATGTTGGTTAACTTCCCCCACTCAGATGTTGGTTAACTTCCCCCACTCAGATGTTGGTTAACTTCCCCCACTCAGATGTTGGTTAACTTCCCCCACTTAGATGTTGGTTAACTTCCCCCACTCCGATGTTGGTTAACTTCCCCCACTCAGATGTTGGTTAACTTCCCCCACTCAGATGTTGGTTAACTTCCCCCACTCCGATGTTGGTTAACTTCCCCCACTCAGATGTTGGTTAACTTCCCCCACTTAGATGTTGGTTAACTTCCCCCACTCAGATGTTGGTTAACTTCCCCCACTCAGATGTTGGTTAACTTCCCCCACTTAGATGTTGGTTAACTTCCCCCACTTAGATGTTGGTTAACTTCCCCCACTTAGATGTTGGTTAACTTCCCCCACTCAGATGTTGGTTAACTTCCCCCACTTAGATGTTGGTTAACTTCCCCCACTCAGATGTTGGTAAACTTCCCCCACTTAGATGTTGGTAAACTTCCCCCACTCAGATGTTGGTTAACTTCCCCCACTTAGATGTTGGTAAACTTGCTACTATAAAAGTTTATTCCGTCGAACTGCTAAATTTTGGAATTCCTTCCGTGTATCCTACTTCCCCGTACTGTATTACCATGCAGTTTAATGTGAACGGACATATTGTTGCTCAACTCCCTTCTTAGAGTGACCATGTACGCGTGTTCCCTAATTCATGGTAGGTCCCTACATCTCAGTTGCAATTTGTTTTGTTTGATGTTTTATTTTACTATAGTTGAAGTTCTCAGAAATTAAGGGGTCCACTACCTGGGACTAACACTTGAACTCTATGATACATTCGAATATTCCATTAAAGTTCTTTATCTCTCAAACGCGGAGTTAGTAAAGAAATTGAGAACATAAATTTAGTCTTCCCAATTAACCATTTTTATATGTTGTTAAATTACAGATACGTTTCTGCACTTTATTAAAAGTCGTCATATGAAACAGAGATTCGTATGCCCAAATATGACAACAATATTGCTTACATGACCTAATAGTAGATTTGTAGAAATAAAAAAGAGCCCCGGGTGCGAGAAAGTATTTAGAGCAATAGAAAAAATCGATTTTAGGAAAAACGGAAAACTAATTAATCTAATATATGGACTTTAAAAAAGATGAGAAAGAAAGACCTGAGTCGATGCATCCTGAACAGCAAAACCATCCACTAGAAAGAAAACGGACACACGACTTAAAGTTGAAACCCAATTTGGGCTGCACGGTCTCCCTTTAATTACAATTAAATTCATCCCAACTCTAACTCTAACCCGTCAGACTCCCATCTATTTGATAATTGGAATTTCTTATCATTATTGCATGAAATTGTGTTCATAGCCTCGATTCAAATTCAGGAGTTTGAGAGAGTAAAGTACGACTAGTTAGCTAATGGTATTTCTAGATACCGTGTGAGATGATGATCCGAATTACTCCAATAGCTTGCACGGTTCATCCGGCTCTGTCAGTTTTCATAAGCCAAATAAAAAATAGAAATAAGGGTCTTTGTCTAAGACAACAGAAAAAAAAAATTTATAAAATAGGAGACAAAAATCTCATTCAAACATAAAAAAAACATTTTATAAGACTTCGTAAACATGTAATATATTAACCAAGGAGAGACAAGGTTAATAGCAGAAAGCTTTATAGAATGTGACCACACTCTATTGCTGTCATTACAGCTTCAGTTACTGGAGTTACAGGTGATCAAGATTATGATGTCCGAGCTGTCTTTGGTGTCTTTTAGTCGGTGAGACTAGACCAATTTTTATTTTATTCGCCCATGCACTCCCATGTTATTTAATTTTTAAATCGTTTGTTATTTTACTCATGTATTCTTTGACTTCATGTTCATATCCTATTTCAAACGGCAATCCTATTTTATTTTTGTTTGTATCTATGCCAAGTGTGCACATGCCGCCAGGTGTGAAAGTTCTCCGAGGTTAATTCATTGGATGATTGGCCACTGGAGAAATGAATACCACGTTTTCATTTAAGTCTTCGAAAAAGCAATCAGTAAAGTGTTGTCTCCCTTAATTTAATGATTGTTCTTTTTTCCTCGTCGCCATTGTTTGGTTTTTATTTGCAGTGAATCATTTGAGTAAACAATCGAGGTTCGAATTTCATTGATTTGTTTGCATATTTTCTTTTACATTTTTTCACATTTCGAAATCGACACTCGGTGCATCAATCTCTGCAATTAATAATTAATTAATACAGGTAAAACAATACAGGTAAAACAAAGTGTGTCACGTTCAATCCTGTTAAATAATGAAAATCTATTAGATACAAAAAGTATAATAATATAGTATTCAAGCTGTGTGTCAAGTGATGAAATAATATTTCGAATCGAAAAACTGATTGACTAGCAAATATTGCATCAAGATCGAAGCTTTTAGTTCGTCAATTATTAAATCTAATAACGAAAAGTCATCAAGAATCTGGATTTCAGACAGCTGTAGCAGTGCATCTGAAAATCCATATTTGATACGGCCTATCAAATATGTCATTTTGTTCTTGCAGTCCGTGAAACATATTTCATTTGAGGTATTTAAAAAAAAAACTACTTATTCCAACTAGAGGGGTTGCTGCAATGGCTACAATTTACATAGGTACTGGTACAGCTTTTGAACCAGCCCAAATTCGTCTTTTCGTTCGACATTTTCTGATTGCTTGCGTAAAATGTGCGTCATTCAGGGTTCGTTAGAGACTCTAACGCTTACTTGAAACTAACATTTATTGGCTTTATGGTGACGTCACTTCGCCTTTTCGGTATTCCCACTTTAATTCTTACGATTCTTAATATGTAGTCACTATTGCCTTATTTTGACGGAATGTATGCTATTTATATGTCTTGACTAGACTCTCCAGGCCAAGGCAGTTTGTCTAATATATATATATATATATATATATATATATATATATATATATATATATATATATATACTAAGCAAAAAACAATAATATAAAATATATACACTAAGCAAAAAAAAAACAATATTAAAATAAACACGTATAAATATAGGAATAAAATCATATAATATTATATGATAATTGGAAAAAAACAAATAGGAAAAACGAGGAAAATTAAAACAAAAATAAATAATTAATAAATAAAAAAAATAAAAATACAGAAGTACGGGTTAAAACAGAAAACTATCTTTACATAACACCAAAAGATGGAGGAAGTGAGGAAGCATGGCTGAGAAAATCTTTTTACTCGAATACGATGTCCAGCATGTTAAAAATATACCTTTTGTTGTAAAAATCTAATGGATAAACATCTGAAGAAGTTGGTAGGGACAGGATATTTTTACGGAAACATAAATCGTAAAATTGCCACTCATTAATGAAACAGCTGTAATGGAAAAATCCAGGAAATAAACGAAGGTTATAAAAAAGAAAACGTGAGTCTTTGAATTTTCAACAAAACTTTGCACTATATATATATATATATATACATATATATATATATATATGCATAAATATATATATAAATATATATATACATACATATATATATATATGCATATATATAAGTGGCGTTCAAAAAGTAATGCCTCTAATTTTTTTATTTCACTCGAATGGATCAGAGGTGATAGAAAATTGCATTATAACTGCATTCATGATCTGTTGCAAATATTGATGATTTGAAACTATAAGGCAATAACCCCCTATAATATACGTGCGTCATAAGCAGAATTGCGTCATTGAAATCCTGGCAAAAGTGCATTGAGAATGGTGGTGACGATGTAGAAAAATAAATTCTGGAACACAAAAGGTCGATCGTTTTCATGAAACCACTCCCATCTTCGTAGCTTTTCGAGTTTTGAGCTAAAAAAATAGAGGTTTTACTTTTTGAACGACTCTCGTACACACACACACACACAAACATACATTCATATATATATCGTATAAATGCAGACCCCACAATATTGTTTTAATAAGTAAAATTAATTAAAATTATTTATTTTAAAAAAAATATGTTGACGCATTATATATATTTACATATTTTTGTTTCATTCATTTAAAAATACCTAGTCACAAAAAAATCATTGTTTTTTAGCCCTCTAACTTTTTGGCTACGACCAACATCAGCACCATTTGATGCCGAAAGTTTTCGTGTAATTATGTAATGATCCCCTTTTAAAAAGTCAAAATATATACAAAAAAGCAGAGAAAGCGCCGCTTATATCAAAAGTAGATTTTCTGGAAACATTTATAGATTGTCTTTCGCAAAACAAATTGTAGTTTGGGAAATTTCACTTTGACGTTTAAAGACTAACTCCAAATCTCGGTTGTAGTATAAGATGCGTTAGTTAAGGATGCTTTGACCCCCTTCCCCCTCCCGACACAATTACCGATGCTTTTAGACACTCCCGCTTAAAACGATGCACTCAAAAAAAAAGGTGACTCGCTTCACGACGCTTAACTCGTTTCCCGGCGCTCTTTTCTGCCATTATCTCTTATCGTCTTGAACTCATTGAACACAAGATTTGCGAATCCCAACAAATTCGTGTATTAAATTTTAAAACAGTATAAAAATAGAAGAACAGAGAGTAATTTAGCCGAAGGCACTGCTTCGCACATCGACGCGGAAAAATGTCGCATATTGTTCAACATTTAAGCAAGGCGCAGATGATGCGTCTTGAATTCCAGTTGGTAGATACGTCTACTAGTAATCATCTGAAAATTTTTTATCAGTCAGTCTGTCATGGTTCATTTAGGAAACAGCATTTTCATCACTTAGCAAGCAAATCGAAAGGATGTGTCATTTTATGAGCTTAAGTTTAATATATGTATATATATATATATATATATATATATATATATATATATATATATATATATATATATATATATATATTAAGTAATGCGATTGATAATTTAAAATTTAAAAATCAAATTATAATTAAATTAAAAATCCGTTTCATAAGAAGGAACAACAACAAAATCAATTATCTGTACGATCGTTTCGGAAAACAGTGCTTTTTATTGTGGTAGACATCAAGTTACAGACAACGATTATTACATATAGTTTTTTAATAAGCAAGGTCTCCTCGTCAGCAAATTTTGAAGGGTTTTCATTAAATTTAAAAGACACCATAAATAAACCTAGCATTAAAAGTAAGGCAGATGTATTCTCTTAAAACCCATGTGGGCTAGAAAATCTTTCGACGCGCACGAACACAACGTACAAATTTGTACGTTGTGTTCTTGCGCGTCGAAACTCTACCAAACTCCTCCGACAATTTTGTGTCTAAATACTTGAAATTTTAGATATAGGTTCCTTGGACATGGATCTAACTTAATAACTCGACTTGAACCAAAAACAATAAATTTTAAGGGGTCATAATCGGGGTCAAATTAAAAAATTGACATTTTTTTGTTTGTTTTTTTTTCATACACCTACAAACACCCGGGCAACGCCGGGCACCCATGCTAGTATCAAATAAAATTATATAAATGTGATTTAAATATATATGTGGCAATTGGATTGCTTACAAATCACATATATGCTCTAAAAGTGCAATCTATTTTCATTAAGCTTAAATAGATCTGGCAATTAAAAAAAAAGTTCTATTGTTTATAAACATTAAAAGTATACATACTAATAAAAAAGATATATATATATATATATATATATAGTATTTTTCAATAAATAATACTTTTTATATCCACAAACACTAGTTTTTCATGCGTGCGCAATCATTAGTGCAGAAATTCATAATTACTGCTGGTCGGGGGATTCGAACCCAGTTAACAAAGTCAACATTAGAATTGCGGAATAGCGTTTTTCTTCTTGGCCACCAACAATTAAACTTTAAATGGGAGTGAATTTAGATACTTTATGGAGTCATGTGAACAGGCACTTATAATCCAAGGCCATGATATTCATAAATACTTAATTTCTTTCAATTCATGTGTTAATTGCCGATGGTCTGGAGCAGAGATGCTTACTTACGACCTAATCTCCACTGAGAATTGCATAAGCAGGAAATATTAATGTCTGTGAGTATAAAAATATTTGTTGATATTTATTTTTTTAAATAATATAGTTATAAAGAAATTCAAATTTTGCATTCTTTAAATCGGTCTGTCGCGGTCAGTTCCGGATAATAATCTGTTGGTCTGTCACACTCAGGTAAAACACAACATTTTTTTTTACTATATTACTCAACTAGCCTGGGTGTCCGGCATTGTCCGGGTGTTTTGAGGTGTGTGTTGAGCAAAAAATAATTTTTTTAAGTGGTAGTAGGCAGGCAGGCTTGAAGCCGTACCGCAAAGGAGGAAAAGAACATAAAAAAAACTTGACATCTTTTCCTCTGCGTCCATCGCCAAACCAGAAGTGGCGAAGGTTTTAATTTAGACTAGTCAATCGAAAAGAAGGGGTGGCTTTCGAAAATATCCGCGAAAATCGACCCCCCCCTATAGAAAAGTGCCCAGTTGAGGGTGAAGAAATTAATGTGTTTAGCCAATTTTTCGATATTCGTCGACCGAAGGTCCGAGCTTCATAATGATACCGATCTCGTGAAAATTTGTCGCCTTTGTCGAAAGTTTTAGGCACACGTATAAACATACATACATACATACCCTTAAACAGACAGGTGAGATTTATATTATAGACGGAATTTTAGGTATTCTGTAACGTTTGTTTAAGATATTATTTTTGTTGGTTTTTTTGTTTAGTTTGCAGTATCATTTTCTCTGGTCTACCACGCTTAGTTTTAAGAAGCATTTTTATTAGTCTGTCATGCCCAGTTTAAATATGTTTCTCTAGTCTGTCACCCTAGGTTCGAAATGTATTTTCGTTATGTCATGTTTAGTTTTCGACAACATTTTCGCTGGTCTGTCACCCTAAGTTTGGGATAATATATTCATTAGTCTGTCATGCTCAGTTTTAATTAGAATTATCGGTACTCTTTCATGCCTAGATTAAGATAGCATATTCTCTGGTCTGTCACGTTTAAATTTTCAATGGCACTTTTGTAGTCTGTCACGCTCGGTTTTAATTAAAACGATCGATAATCGGTCATGCTCAGTTTTTTCGCCGTTTCTTCACTTTACGTTTTAAATATTATTTTCTATGCTTTGTGCGCTGAAGTTCTGTAAAAGCATGTTCAATGCTAAACACATGAACAGAATGGGATAAGAATACTCTTTATTGTTCCGGGTGAGTTTTGACAAGTCTTTTATGCCTTACTCGAAAAAGACGGGCGCGCACGTACATCCGTCTTTTGTTTATATTCTTTTCGTTCGTGATAATTTCGCTGTTTCTTGGAAAACGCTACCAAGCTGAATGCAGTAGAGATTCGCATTTTTCTCTCTTACGATCCGCCATATTGTTTTTATTTGTTGTTTCTATTTGTAAAAAAAACAAAAAACTTTTCCTATTATTTTCTTACATCATGTTAAAACACCGGTTATCATCTGATCACGATGATTTTTAACGTCTTTATACATTTTGAAAACAAGTTGAATCTGTGTTGAGATTCGTTTTCAAATGTGTAGAAACGTTAAAAATATTATTAATAGATTCCCGGCGACCAGATGGTCGGCGGAATACCAATAAGTAAAATGAACGACCATAGCCAAAGGTTCCCTTTACTGCTACACCACGATGTAAGTGAGAGCATCACTATTTTCTCAAGATTACCCCACTTACTCTTGATTCTAACTTTATTATGCTGAATGCTTTTAAAGAGAAATCAAGTATCGCTTTTGAAATCCTCAGCATGATTTAACTGATAACA
>NC_136514.1:73199652-73202152 GCF_053919585.1 Euprymna scolopes
TGATAATCTGTTGGTACGACACTTAATTTACAACGTGACTAAAACTGATTTTACTCGGTTACTGTTTTTTTTTTTCGTGAATGATAGAAAGAGCTGGGATCCGTTGCTCTAACTAATGTCTTCGAAATCTAGTTAGCGATGCTCTTTTCTCCTTACAATCTCTTTTCCACAGAAAAGATGCTGCAAGTTGTAAAGTAAATCATTCCTGATTTTCAAACCATTAGCAAAGTGGTTGACTTCTCACGGAGAAATCGAAATGCATTCTAGTTGATTTGATTTCTTAATATTATTAATTTTAAATCGACTTTTAAAATCATCGTTTTAGTAGCTTAAGCTTGTGCATTTTTCTCCAGTAAATAATTAAAATAAGTTGACAATGTTTTTTAAATAGAAGTTAAATAAAAAAAAATACAATAAAATAAAATAATGGATTGAAAATAATGTAAATAAAAATGAAATAAAAATAATTAAAAATAATAGATTGAAATTAATTTTTTTTGATAAGAATTAACTAAAAAAATTAAAATAATAGATTGCCATTTTTTTTAAATAAAAATTAAATAAAAAGAATTAATGTAATACTTTTTTTTTGGTTTTTTTTACACAGTGATCACCACTTATCAAGGCCCGGAAGCCACTCAGGGATAAGGGTTATTGCAAGTACATTACGTTAGTGAGGAGATTTGATGAAGTGTTTAATATGACAATGATTTATTTTATAAAATTAAAAAAAAAGAATTAAAATAATCGTAACCTGAAATAAATAAATTAGCATCAAATCTGTTTCCAAGGTTTCCAAGGTTTCCAAGGTTTCTAAAAAAATGGTTCGATCGTTCTACCGCTCCAGAAGGTATCTCATTTCTCGCACAATCATTTCTCAAATGCATCCTGATGTGCAGTACCGTTGCCGCATATGTGGAGGAGCTACCCTTTCCTGTCTTGACACAGTTTAAAACCAACTTCGAAATTTAGTAGGCAATGCTCTTTTCTCCTGCTTGCAAACTCTTTTTTCATAAAAGAGATGTTGCGAGTTCATTCCTGCTCTGTTGTTATTTCCATGACAATTGTTCGACAGCTTTAATGCCCCCCCCCCGCAAAATATTCACAATAAACACTGGTCTAGCTATAACCACTACCAATGATCTCCCCTAATCTTTATCTAGCCACAAAACTAAACGCAAATTCGATGAACGACGTGTCTTTACTAAAACTACCCGACTGTAGAATTCTATACCGCGAGAGTGCTTTACAACCGAATTTAACATGATCATTTTCAAGTCAAATATAAACAAGTTCCCGCTCCGCCGTCCTCTAAAAAATTTGAATTTTACCCAATTTCCATCACTACCGATTACAGGGAAGAACGATAAAGTCGTTGCACTAAAAAAGACGACATGGTTCCATTTCCGTTTGATGAAAAATTATTTTATTTCAGACGATCTATTAGTTAGCCAGTTGCGTACAAATCCCAAGAGCTATAGAAGCCTTCTATTATGTCTGAAAGTGACACAATGTTCGATGAACGAGATCGGAGATGTGCCGCTGTATAACTCATGCTCTCTACCGATCCAAGTTATGGCAACAGGGCCATTGTCAGCACCCTCAAAATTCATAGCTGGATTGCCACGAATAACTGGGACGTGCCCAGAGTGATAAAAACAAAGTTTCCGAAAACGGTTATAGTGTTTGGTGTGGTTTCAAATGAGATCCACATCATCCCACCTCACATTGTCAAAGTCGGTTTGAAAGTCAACACTAAAGTGTACCTGGATATGCTGAAGAGTGTGGTGATCCCATGGTGCAATTAAGTGATCGCTGGCTGACCCTGGGTGTGGCAGCAGTACTCGGCGGCGGCCTACAAGTCCAAAGAGACTCGGGCTTTGCTTCAGAAGGACATCTACGACTTTGTACCTTTCTCTTGCTAGGCCTGAACCCACTGGACTAGTTTGTTTGGTCATATGTCGAGAACTTCACCAATATGACCTTCCAAACAACAAAGCCAGCTTGATCGCCGCCATCCGCCGAGCTCTCACCGGCGCTCGTGGAAAATGCATGCTTCCAGTTCCGGACTCGTATCGAGGCGGTGATTGAGGCTGAAGGCGGCTACATTGAATAAATGTCAGCCCTACTATATAACTAAGTTATCAATAAAAGATTTTAAATAAATCTGTAGTATTGTTTTCTTTAGGGTGACAATTTTATCGTTCCACCCTGTATTATGGTGTTGTCTTACCGACCACCTGACACTCATGAGCCAAACAATATTGTTCGGGTATTCGGGCTTGGATAATCGATGACTCCATTGTACAAAAATGGCGTATAGAAAATATTGACTCATTGCACGGTTATAAATGCAACGCTGGAATCTTTTAAAAAATTGCTTTGCAATGATGGAAATTAATTTTCGGAACTAAATATCTAAATAGCCTCGCAATTCATGCGCATTACGCTCACACGCCCTTGATCTACATTGTGGAATTCTCTCACACTCCCATATTTT
>NC_136514.1:73207152-73214652 GCF_053919585.1 Euprymna scolopes
TATATATATATATATTTAAATAAGGGAATAGTCACCAACAATGTGATTTTTTAACATTATTTTATTATTCCGTGTCTTGGTTTTTCATTGAGAATTATGTTTGGATCATTGTAATAATGTTTTTAAGTCATTGAAATCGTTTTTACGCGCGTTTCAGGCGGTCCGTGATGCGTCCTCGTCAGCAATTGTTTTCAAATGTGTTGGAGATGTAAAAATGGCGATTTTCGTAGTTAATTTGAAGTTTTTCCAAGGGGTGGAGGCTTGTAAGTGTTTATTATTCATTGGTATGCTGAATTTTTATTGCTCTTTTATTGGGCTTGTCCAGGGAGACGTTAACCTGGCTGTAGTCGCTATCTCTTTCTGCTAATGTTTTTTTCTTTTCCTTTAGGGTGGGTAGGGTGTGTGTGTGTGTGTGTGTGTGTGTGTGTGTGTGTGTGTGTGTGTGTGTGTGTGTGTGTGTGTGTGTGTGTGTGTGTGTGTGTGTTTATGTGTGTGTGTGTTTATGCGTGTGTGTGTGCGTGTGTGTGTTTGCTTTTATTGGTTTGGGAATGTGTATATTTTTTTATAGTATTTTGGGGTTATTTGCTTCCTTAGGAAGGCGGCTGTGGTCCGAGGTCGTTACTAATGTGTATGTGTGGGTAGGGGGGACTGGCTCTTCTGAAATAAAGGTAGGGGTGCTTTCATTCTATTTTGATATTTATTTTTTGGATTCTTGGATTTTAGTATTGTGATTTTTCGTTTTAGTCTTTTCGGGTATTCCTTATATTATGTTTGTTTAGAAAGAGGGGTGTATTTAAAATAGGGGATTTTTAATGTTTCTATTTATTTGTCTCCCCATGTGGGTATGGCCAGACCCAGGATCGGTTCCTAGTGTGGGGAAGATTATATATATATATATATATATATATATATATATATATATATATATATATAAAGTAAACTATTAAAGTCTTTACCACAATATACAGCCCAGAAAATGTAGTAGAGAGGAGGAACATTCTTTTATTGTTTAAATTACCTTTTAGCATAGTTTATATTACCGGTAGTGTTATAAAAAATGCTAGAAGTGCTCCCTGTTGACATTTATCCATTTCTGAGCACGTTTAACAACGTTTGTAGATACTGTCGGTAGATCTTTTCTTTATTGGTGATTCTCCTGATAGTGTTGGTAATGTTCTTCTTTAATTGGTCTAGATTGTAAGGATTATTTGCATAAACATTTTGCTTTGAAGTCTTTCAAAGAAAAATAAAAGCACACAATGACAAGTATGGGAAGTGCGGTGGCGATAACCCTTTGATTTTTCTTCTCTCTCTCGTAAACATTTCATCAACTCCTGTCAGTGATCTGTGAGACGTGTATTATTTAGCGCCATCTTGTTGCAAAAAGAATTGTATTTTGTGCTGTGGTGTCAGTTGGTCGATAAGAGAAAGATTAGAGAGATTTGGCTACTTTATATGGGTCCCTTAATCTGAATAAATTATTAGAGAATCAGGTTCCTTTTTAGTGGGCCTATATATTAAGTATTAAAGTTAAACTTTATTATCATATATACAGTGCGCCGCAAAAGTTTATAATACACATTTGAAACTATCAGTTTTTGTATTTCTAGCTTCCAAATGGTAATGAAACTTTTAATAAACACAAAATAATTGAAACTATGATAGGAACAGTGGTAAAAATAAAATAATAATACTTTAATACAATGCGAAAAGAAAACTCAATAATTAGCACCACACAAGTTTACAACACATTTACAATTTTACAAAAACTCGGCTACTTTAAAACATTCACTTTATTTGAGTTATACCAATTCAGTGTGAGTTTCGCAGTGTGTTTTGGATCGTTATCATGTCTGATATCAATTTGAGCAATTTCACACTTTTTTATGGTTTTTCTCCAAGATATAAAGTGCTCCATTCATTTTTCTTTTATTATTTCCACTTTTCCTACACCTCCTGCACTAAAACAACCCCAGATCATAATGGATTCTCCTGCAAATTTTACACTTGGAATGGTGTTTTTGGACTGGTATTCAGTACCTTTTTTTCTCCAAATTTTCGGTATTTTGGAGTGCCAAAAAAGTCAATTTTGGTCTTATCTGACCAAAGCACGTTATCCCAAAACTCTAGATGCTTGCTTGATACTCATTTGCAAAATCAAGCTTTTTTTTTTTTTTTTTTTTACACAGTGATCACCACTTATCAAGGCCCGGAAGCCACTCAGGGATAAGGCAAGTACATTACGTTAGTGAGGAGATTTGATGAAGTGTTTACTTAAGGGGGCGGTTCATTAGGAATCTGTTAACATTGGACTTGAAGACAACCAAGTTGTAGTCCGGAGGGAAGCAGGCAGACGGAACAGAGTTCCACAGGCGTGCAGTTCTAAGAAAGAAGCTTTGTTCATGGAATCTGCGTTTTGATTTAGGCACAGATATAGAGTAGGGGAAATTTTTCACAGTGGATTCAGCTAGACGAGTGTTTTTCGTGAAAGATTGGCGAGGGGGGACCAGAGATTGGAGTTCAGACGAGCATCTGCCATGGTAATAACGATAAAACAAGGACAGGCTCGCAACGTCTCTTCTGTGGGAAAGAGGTTGCAGGATAGAGAAAAGGGCATCCCCCACTAAGCCACGAAGTCTATTTTGTACTCTGTCAAGGCAGGATAGGCTGTTTTTGGCAGCTCATGCCCAGATATGGCAACAGTATTCCATCCTTGGACGTACTTGGCTTTTATATAGATAGAGAATTGCATCAGTAGTGAGATATCTTCTGGAGCGGTAGAAGGATCCCACCATCTTTCCAGCGACCTTGGCAACAGACTTGATGTACGTGTTCCATTTCAGATCAGGAGTAAAGGTCAAACCCAGAAGCTTGTCAAAACACGTGGCCTCACCCAGACGAGAGCCATCCATCACAATTGATGCCAGATGGGGATCAGAGCGTTGATGATGTAAGGATAGGAGTTTGGTTTTGGATGCATTAAAGGTAACCAGCCACATCTTCCCCCCACTGAACCACGCGCTCGAGATCAGAGGAGAGAGAATCAGAGAGAACTTTGTCATGTATATTAGCTTAGCACGAACATGCTTTGGCTTCAGAAGGGGAGTTTTCCTTGCTGATCTAGAGAAGATGTCTTTAACGTGAAGGGTTCGACTGATTGTATCCTTGCTAACTTTAATTTCACTATTTTCTAACTCCTTCTGCAGCTCTCCAAGAGTTATTCTAGGCGAATCCATAACCTTCCTTGTTAATAACCTTTGAGCATGTTTTATATTTTTCGAACACGACCTGATCTGGCCAAAGGAAGGGTTGATTTGTAAACTTCCAGTGCTGAATTATTGTTCCAAGAGAATTCAATGGAACGATTGTTCTATATCCCAATCCACTTGGATGAAGACTTACAATTCGTTTTCTGATCTCTTGAACAATCCGTTTATTCTTTCCCATGATGTGGTTGCTTACAATACGGTTATAAAGAATGACGCAATACTTTTACTAATTGCTTACTTCGATGTTTATTTGTTGTGGGGCTCAGTTGGTTTTATAAGAACGATACGGGAAAACACGTAGTATATGGTTTACAAGTCTATTAAGGAAAGGTACAAGGATATAACGAAAGATAGAGAGAATAGTAGTAGTTGCACGTATCAGTAAGATCTCGCTCCCCGAGGTAAAATATCCGTTGACATCTCGCTCCATCATACCAGCCTTAGGAACTGATTATATAGGATCGGGACGAGTCCATTATGGGGTGAGATCCGGTCTCACAACATTATTGCTTATTCCTGAACATTCTAGAAGCTTCTAAGCATTTAACGATGATAAACTGTCATAAAATCATTGAAGAAATCTAATGAATTTGATATGTGTTGAAACTTTTGCGGTGCTAATTATTGAGTTTTTTCTTCGCGTTGTGTTGAGTTGTTATTTTTTTATTTTTCCCACTGTTCCTATCTTAGCTTCAATACATTTTCTATGTTTATAAAACGTTTCATTACCATTTGGAAGCTAGAAATACAAAAACTGACAGTTCCAAACGTGTATCGTAAACTTTTGCGGGGCACTTTATATTAAGTTAAGTATTAAGTTATCAATTGATGTAAGAACATAAACTACAAAACAATGTAAAGAAATGACAGTTACTCTAAGGAATGTTCGTCTGTAGAGACCAGACCGAAACCTGGTCTGTTCCACTCTGCCACCAGAGAACAAATAGAGGAACGTCTTATTCTTGAATCCTCAGTGTGTCTGTTGAAAAAAAAAGAAGATAAACAAATAGTACGATGGACAGACGATCATTTCTATGGAGATAGATATAAATAATTTGAAAAAAAAAAAGATTAAGATAGATAAAGATGGGCATAGATAAAAAATAGAAAGAGACGTTGGTTGGTTGGTTGTTTTTGTTTTACGGCATATCAACCCTTTTTGGGTTATTTAATGCCGAATCCAAAGATTTTGAAGAATTTTTTTTTTAATAGAATATATTTGTTGTTTTCACGTCGGTTTCTATTTAACCCATAGTTGGGACCCTAACAGGTACTACCACTCCGGGTCAGAGTGGACCTGGGAGCAATTGTAATTAAAGGGTGGCTCCACACTCCCCAAAGCCCACAAGCTGGGGCCTTCACCACTGGATATAGTTTAAGGTCATATCCTTAATATAGGGACTTTTACCCTCTGCGGGGGGGGGGCAGTCAGCGTATTCTAATGCCCCGCCGACAGGGCCTAGAAAGAGAGATAAAAATAGAAAAATATAGAAAGATAAGGAATAACGATAGAAACATATATATATATATATATATATATATATATATATATATGAGTGTGTGTATGTATATATATATAAATATGATGAAAATAATGGAAATAGTATTCCGACAAAATAGAGAAAATAAAAAGGAACAAACCGTATTATGTGTTCATCAACGTTTCGTCTTTATTTCGGAAGTCTCGAAATAAAGACGAAACGTTGATGAACACATAATACGGTTTGTTCCTTTTTATTTTCTCTCTATATAAATATATATATATATATATATATATATATATATATATATATATATATATATATAAAGATTGATAGAGATATAAAAGTTGATAAAGATAGAAGAATGAATATTCAAACTTCGATATGGTATATATGTGAAAACTGAAAGTATTCGTAAAAGCAGAATCATTGTAATTTTACAATTATAGTTTTTTGTAAGCGAACGCGGTTTACGGAATGGAATAGTATAAGCTTCTATTGTTTAGTGTTCAGCAATGATATTCGATAATTCCACGTGTATGGTTCAAGGCAGCTAATCAGAATGCAGTAAAAATAAGTTTGTAAGCTCGAGGGAGCGTTCAGTATTTACTGTTGGAAGTTATATATGTAGAAATAAAATATAATAAAATAGAAAAATGAAACAATGAAAACTCCTGGTGGTTGATGGGAGAGTGAACGGGATATGTTTGAATGAGAGTTATGCTTACTTCCTCTAAGTATGAGTGATTTGTGAGGATGGTTGCAACAAATGCAAGAAATTATGAAACATGTATCATTTACTGACTTGAATTGTGATCATATTGGAATAATATGTAGCGGTTCATTTATAACCATACTAGCCTGGGTGCCCGGCGTTGCCCGGCGTTGCCCGGCGTTGCCCGGCTGTTTGGAGGTGTGTGTTGAGCAAAAAAAAAAAGTGGTTGTAGACAGGCAGCCTCGAACCCGTACTGCGAAGGAGAAAAAAACGTGAGTTCTTTGCCGTTGCGTCCATAGCCAAATCGGAAGTAGCAAAGGTTTAAATTAAGACTAGTCAATCAAACAGAGGGGACGATTTTCGAAAATATCGACGAAAAAACTGTTTAATACATATATATATATATATATATATATATATATATATATATATTAAAAAGTTTGACTCGTGTCCAGGTAACCTACATCTAAAATTTCAAGTGCTTAGACCCAAAATTGGCAGAGGAGTTTGGTAGAGTCTGCAAAGGTCAACTCTGTAAACTTTGACCTCTTGGCAGCCAAAGTTTAGCCCTAATAACTGATTAAAAAGCTTGCTGCATGTCTAAACATCCTTTATGTAAAATTTCGAATGTTTAGAACCAAAATTGGCTGAATAGTTTGCTAGAGACCGCAAAAGTCAAATCTTTTTAACTTTGACTCATTGGCAACCCATTTTTCGATCAAAAACATTAAAAAGCTTGCCCTGTATCTGAATACACTTTATGTAAATTTCAAATTTGTAGACCAAAAATTGGTTTAGTAATTTGGTAGAGACTGCAGCGGTCAAATATTTTTTAACTTTGACCCCAATTCTGACCCTTAACACTTATTGTTTTGGGCTCAAATCAAATTAAAAAGTTTGATTCATGTCCAAGTAACCTACATCTAAAATTTAAAGTGTTTAGACCCAAAATTAGCGGAGAAGTTTGGTAGAGTTCTCAAAGGTCAAATCGTTGAACTTTTACCCTCTGACAGCCAAATTTCTGGCCAATAACCAATTAAAAATATTTCTCATGTCAAAGCTCGAGTCTATAGACTGAAAATTAACAGTAGTTTGGTAGGAAAATGTACACACACAGACACACATATAGTGAAAATTTCACCTTTATAGATATATGGATCGATACATATAGAAGAGTGTAAAGGTTAAATCGATTTATATGAAAGGCTTAAAAGTAGAGATGAAAAGATATGAAAAGCAGATGAAGGTAGACAGCTTCGGCTGAGGTTCAAATATAGGAAGAGAAAATGAGGACCGCGAGGTTCGCGTTAAAATTGTTAGGATGAAAGGAGGTTGATTAGATTCCGTATCATTTCTAAAAGTGGAAATCCATATTCCTTCCCACCGAAACCGACAGGCTCATATAAATTGCTGTCCCGGGAGACATGAACAAAATTCTGGAGGAACCATTTTTGCTTCCTTTGAGTCAAATAGCAAATACGCTATTTTTTTTTTTTTATATATATAAAAAAGTCGATAACATCGCCTTATCAAACGGTAATAATAAAACCGCGCCATAAAAGATAGTCATTACCTGTGGCTGGATAGTTGTTGGTAATTTCACTACCGATTTTGATTACCTAATTACAACTACGTATCACATATTTCCTTTTAAGCAATGTAAACGCGAACACAAGCGTCTCCTATAAATCTATATCTACCTTTCTAGTATATGTTATTATACTAAAGCTGAGTTAAGCTACGTTTGTTTTCCCTATATATTTTATTCACACCAAATAATAATAATAATAATAATAATAATAATAATAATAACTAGCGGGACCTGTGGAAATTCCACAGAGAACACATTCATGTGTAACATATTGATGTTATCATTCTGTAGATGTTCAGCGTAAATGGAGACGCTCTGATATTATTGTACCTATTTACTATGCCTCCCCACGGGACAGAGTTAGACACCAGGGTCGTTTTTTAACGTGGAGAAAAGGTACAAAAATAAAAATTGTCTCAGTCGTGAAGGATTTCTCCTCCACCG
>NC_136514.1:73217152-73229652 GCF_053919585.1 Euprymna scolopes
ACTTCAGTGATTTAATGAGAATCGGTGTTAAAATATTTCTCGGTTTGGGGATTGAGTTACGTTTAATACAAATCTTCTATCTTAATTGTTCAAATTATCCCTAAGTTGCAAATAATGCATCACGTGACTAATTTCTTGTTGAGTATTCTATCATTTTCACCCTCTCTCACTATGTTTTTGGTCGGCACTTATATTTTATACATGAAAATTTACTTTCGTTTCATCACTCCCCCTTCATCTTTCTCATCCCCCTCTCTCTCTCTCTCTCTCTCTCTCTCTCTCTCTCTCTCTCTCTTTATCTCTATCTCTCTCTTTCTCTCTGTTTCTTTTTCTCTTTGACATAATAAACTCCGACTGATAAGAGAAATAATCGGAAGTTGAATAACGTTCGCAAACTAAAAGGACAGACGTTACCCTTTCTTCGCCACGTCTCATTTCAAATTTCCTATTTGTGACGTCATATCATGCCACATTATCGAAATTTAAAAAAAAAATTAACTTCGAATGAAATTTCTACTTTCTTACACAATCTTAATCTTACGTGGAAATGTCCGATACTAACCCTAAACCATTCCACCTACATATTGCTACGAAGTGATGTAGGTTGTGACGTCATTTCTGTTACAGACATAGAGATGCATAATATCCATCAAAGTTGTTTTGCTAAATATAATGATCGGTGTTGCTTGACATTCATTATCATCATGCTAGTCACTCGATTCGGGTGTGTACGGTCTTCATTCGTGGATTCTCAAATACGATGGCAGTCTAATTCGAGATCCACACAACCTATTACGTTTTGGCAATTGTGCGCGTGGCTGATTTTTGTGGCGCACTATTCTGCTCTTCAACCCTTATTCTATGCGTCCACTCTACTCTTCCGGCTGCATTCGCCTCCCATGTTGTGTGATCAATTGCAGATATCTTCTTTCAAACTACGCTTCGGTCTTCCAACCCTCTTAATTCGCAATCGTGCAGAATAAAAACTTCTCTCGTGATAGGACAGATCGCTTTTTAACAATTAAAGCCTCTGTACTAGAACAACCAGACTCTTCCAGGATATTGATGCTTTTGTTCGGCGATCTTGCCATTTTTTTTTTTTTTTTTAATTTTCGCTTGAGTCTGTATATTCATTTTAAATCAAATTTCTAGTTGTTCAAGCATGCATACACCATTATGTTAAGAATTTGGAGTGTGGCTGATTCATCAAAGCCAACAACGAAAAATGAACATAAAAGAGGTGCAGCATTGCATAAAACTGTTTATGCGACGCTTTTTTTTTGTGGTCGAATAAATAAACTAATTACGTATCGTGTTTAAGGTTTGCAAAACAAAGTTAAGTATTATTTGATTCCTACTACGATGTGTTGACGAGACCGGAAGGTAAGTAAAAACAGCTTCTTCTCCCTTTTCCCGAGGTAGTGCGCTCTCCTAAAGGATAAAAGTAACCGGGAACCGACCTGCCCCCGCCGAGGCTCTCCAGGGAGTCTCCATTAAGCCAACCACTCCCGAATTAGGAAAAAATGCCTTGACAGTTGCACCTCTTAGGACAGCGTAAGATCATATTCCATTCCAGCAAGAAGTTCTGAATGATCAAATCAGTCCCTAGGTTACCATAATGATGTCAAAAGAAACCTCAGTGCCAACGACAAACCAAAGTACACCAGTCGTAAATATGACTGTATTTATATTCTGTGAGACTGCTTCGTATTTTTATTGCAGATTTGTCGAGCAGACGGAGCCGTCTTTCGTCACTGTACTAATTATGACACGAGGATTGCGAATATACGCCATCGCGACAACGTAATAAAGCAATAAAACTAAAGTAATAAAACTAGAGATATAGTTATTAGAGAAAGAATGAAGTAATGTCTCAATAGAATTCATAATGACACAGGTTGCCAGGGTCGAGGCGACTGCTACGAAAACAGGATTTGAAGAAGTCTTACAAATATGGTAGTCAAAACAAAGCCAACCAACATATTATATTTTTAATTCTTTAGATATCATCTGGATATATATATATATATATATATATATATATATATATATATATATATATATATATACTAGCTGAGTGATCCGACACTGCCCGGGATTAAATGAGGATTGCTCACATTGTATTGCAATAAAAATCCGTGAAATCGCTTATTTTTCAACCAAATAAATTGATTGCCTGCTGTAGTTGGGGACTCATCACGCTGCACCGGAGAGAAGTATTCCATGTCTCCCAACAGTGATTAGTCTACAATACATTGTACTTTACATTGCACTGTAGAGAATTACTGTTGATTTTATATATGAAACACAAAACTCAAGTATCAAGGTTCAATTATGCTCTTAACAGAAACATTCATTTCGAACGCGTTCCTGTAATTTCCAAGAACCGACTGTTGATTTTATATACCGGTTCTTTCTGCTTGCGCAGTAATAGTGACTTCAATTAAAGTTTAAAATGCAAAAGTTAAGTATTATGGCTTTATTGTGCTTTTAACAGAAACATTCATTTCGAAAACGCCCCTGTCATATCAAAGAAGCTTACTGCTTATTTTGTATACCTGAACTTTCTGCTTGTGCGATAATAAAAATTTTCAAATGTATTTTTGATGTTAGGCTGTATAAGGTGTTCACTTTTGGTGAAAATCTTCTTTCATCGAATTATATTGATTACCGATTATCGATAATTATCGAATTATATTGATTACCGATTATCGATAATTATCGAATTATATTGATTACCGATTATCGATAATTATCGAAGACATTTCAATACAAAACATATCTAAGAACACTACGAGTCACATATTTTGTATGACGTGTCAAAAGAAATCAGCCCAGTCGTTTAGTCCATACGGAACGAGCTCATGCACAAACAGACATACACACAAAGTTTTGCTTTCGGTTTCGATTCTAGCTGATGGCACCCAAATACATTTTTTTTTACTTTGAAACCACGACTTTATAATAATATATACGAAATCTGGAAAAATTAAAATATCATATGTAAGCGTATTTTACGACCGGGCAAAGCCGGGTGCCCCCTCCCCGCTTGTTTATATATATATATATATATATATATATATATATATATATATATATATATATATATATATATGTATATATATATATAAGAGCAAACAGTTAATAAAACATGTTAAAAAACACTTTGAAAAAGAGTTAAAAACATATTTAATCTGAAAAGGAAACACGTGATAAGTGGATAGTCCTTAATCCGTGGAGTTTCGAAGAAATACTTTCCTTCTCATCAGAGGGTAGGAATTAGCAAAATTCGGGATCGGATTTTGCATAAAAAAGTATTTGATGAAACTACAAGTAAGTCAAAGATCTTACTTGATAACAAAAAGTGAAGCAGAGGGAATATGGTGAAGAAAAGGGTGATTACACGTGAATGGATAGTCTGGTGGAAGATAAATAATCCAATGACGATAAAATCCAAAAATATAACTCCAAGAAAGTTAATTGAGTTTCCATTTGCACAAGTAAAATCCAATGAAATCACATAATTGGAAGATGGTCAAAAATAATCCAAAAGGCCGAAATCCATGGAATAATTCCCAAATATGTACAAAGAAAAGAAAAGGGGAAAATTCTAATAATATTAATAAAAGAAAAAAATATATAAGATATGCTTTTCATACGACTGCCGAGACATACATATATATATATATATATATATATATATATATATATATATATATATATATATATATATAGTTAGTTAGTTAGTTAGTTAGTTATCTATGTATGTATCTATAAAAGTGAAATTTTCTGTCTGCCTGTCTGTCTGTCTGTCTGTCGGTGTGTCTGTGTGTGTACATTTCCTTATCAAATTACTCTGTCAATTTTCAGTCTACGGGCCCGAGATTTGACATAAGGAGTATTGAGATTTGCGAAAATCTTTTTAGTTGGTTTTCGGCCAGATATTTTGCTGCCAAGGGGTCAAAGGTCAACGATTTGACCTTTGAAAACTCAACCAAACTCCTCCGCCAATTGAGCGCAAGACAATAACTGATAAGGGGTCAAAATTGGGGTCAAAGTTAAAAACATTGACCCTCTGCGGACCCTACCAAATTTTTCAGCCAATTTTGGTCTTAAATTTTACATAAAACGTATCACGGCATGCAGCAAGCTTTTTTTTTTATCAGTTTTTGGGCGAAAAGTTGGCTGCCAAGAGGTCAAAGTTGAAAGAGTTGACCTTTGCAAACCCAAGAAATCTCCTCCGCCAATAATTTTCGGTCTAAACATTTGAAATTTTAGATGTAAGTTACTTAGACATGAGTCAAACTTTTTAATATATATATTTTTTTTTTTACATGGGTGTCACCACTTATCAAGGCCCAGAGGCCACTCAAGGATAAGGGTTAATAGGTATACATTAGTCATTGTGATTTTAGCATAGTAAACAGTGGGAATTTTATAACTTGGATTACTTAGGGGGACGATTCAATTAGAACTTGTTCACATTGGACTTTTTATTTTTTTTTTCATAGGTATCACCACATTATCAAGGCCAAGAGGCCACTCAAGGATAAGGGTTAAAGAGTGTACAGTAGAAATTGGACAATATAATAATCATTAGTAATATATGGATAAATATACATATAAAGTTATGAACAGTGCATAGGACCCGAGCACAGCCGAGCTGAACAGCTAGTATATATATATATATATATATATATATATATATATATATATATATATATATATATAGAGAGAGAGAGAGAGAGAGAGAGAGAGAGAGAGAGAGAGAGAGAGATCTGGAGCGACAGAATAGATAGATATAAAGTGATTAGCTGAAAACGTTCTTTATGTAAAACAAAGGAATTTAGTTTTATTACTTCAATCTTTTGTGAAGCTTACATTAATTTCAAACTTTTTCCACTCATCATGTTCGGCTTTTTCATGTAAAATCGATTTTGGCTAAAATCTTTTGATGAACGTGAACTAAAAGAGAGTATTCGCAGGATTCGTTTGAGTAAAATGACTCTTTTGGCGACTCTAAAGTTCTATAGACATCAAAAGAATTTCTGCGTCTACCGTTTCTGGCTTGTAGAACTAAAATAATTCCCCCGTATCTTCTTCCGCCTTCAAATACAAAATGCAGGAGCGTTCAACAGATGCGTCCATTCGATCTAATCTTTACATTATGGAAATATTTAATTGTTACAGATCAGGGAAAATTCTATTGCAAGCAAAAGCATCACAGTTGTCTACGTTATCCGGCGCTACTTAGAAAAGAAAGTGAAAGGCTGATCATCTCTGCATACCACAACACTACTTCTACTACTATTGTCGCCACGTGTAAACAAAATACAGCTATTAACGCCGATGATATTTGTTACTCTCCATTCATTCTGACCGCTAAATAATAGAATTAATATTTCGGTGAGAGTCCAGAATAATAATAGTTCGGAAGTCCTAAACTAATAAAAGAAACCAAGAAATAAGTCGCAGGAAACGCAGTAGAATTTAATTTTTTACCGGTATGTATACTTTTAACGTAAAAATATTTGTGTGATTTTTGTTTAATTTCAGAATTTTATTGCGAGGCGTGTGTGTCTTATTGGCACACGAAAACCAAATTGGTGATCTGGTGCTAACTTAACTAGTTAACTGAAAATCTAGCAAAAACAACTTACCTAATACTATCCGAGTAGCGGGACCTAATAAAAAAAAACGCCATAAAAAATACATTTAATCGCCATTGTGGTTTTTCACTTGTAGATACGACTCGGGGGAATATCGAAATATTACAAACAGATTTCACGAGTTGGTAGAAAATTGAATTATTTGTTGTTTTAATTTTTTTTTTTTTTAGTGAGTTGTTAATAATTCTGTACTTTACTGTTTTCATTAGTGGCAGATTAAAGTGAAATGTATTTCATGGCAGATTAAAGTGAAATGTATTTCATGGCAGATAAAAGTGAAATGTATTTTATGGCAGATAAAAGTGAAATGTATTTTATGGCAGATAAAAGTGAAATGTATTTCATGGCAGATAAAAGTGAAATGTATTTCATGGCAGATTAAAGTGAAATGTATTTAATGGCAGATTAAAGTGAAATGTATTTCATCGCAGATAAAAGTGAAATGTATTTCATGGCAGATAAAAATGAAATGTATTTTATGGCAGATTAAAGTGAAATGTATTTCATGGCAGATAAAAGTGAAATGTATTTCATGGCAGATCAAAGTGAAATGTATTTCATGGCAGATAAAAGTGAAATGTATTTTATGGCAGATAAAAGTAAAATGTATTTCATGGCAGATAAAAGTGAAATGTATTTTATGGCAGATAAAAGTGAAATGTATTTTATGGCAGATAAAAGTGAAATGTATTTTATGGCAGATAAAAGTGAAATGTATTTTATGGCAGATAAAAGTGAAATGTATTTTATGGCAGATAAAAGTGAAATGTATTTTATGGCAGATAAAAGTGAAATGTATTTTATGGCAGATAAAAGTGAAATGTATTTTATGGCAGATTAAAGTGAAATGTATTTTATGGCAGATTAAAGTGAAATGTATTTCATGGCAGATTAAAGTGAAATGTATTTCATGGCAGATTAAAGTCAAATGTATTTCATGGCAGATTAAAGTGAAATGTATTTCATGGCAGATTAAAGTGAAATGTATTTTATGGCAGATTAAAGTGAAATGTATTTTATGTCAGATAAAAGTGAAATGTATTTCATGGCAGATAAAAGTGAAATGTATTTCATGGCAGATTAAAGTGAAATGTATTTCATGGCAGATGTAAGTGAAATGTATTTCATGGCAGATTAAAGTGAAATGTATTTTATGGCAGATGAAAGTGAAATGTATTTTATGGCAGATTAAAGTGAAATGTATTTCATGGCAGATTAAAATGAAATGTGTTTCATGGCAGATTAAAGTGAAATATATTTCATGGCAGATTAAAGTGAAATGTATTTCATGGCAGATTAAAGTGAAATGTGTTTCATGGCAGATAAAAGTGAAATGTATTTCATGGCAGATAAAAGTGAAATATATTTCATGGTAGTTACAATAACAGTTATTTCGAAGAAAATAAAGAGACGGATCCACTGTAAACACCTTTGCATTTGCGACAACTAATGTCGCTGTGTATCAGTGAACAAATGACCTGTTAAATAAAAGTGTCACAGACTATTGAAAATAGTATTTCAAACTGAAGCATAGCACCTGGACGTAAGTGCTTTTTAAAAAGTAAACTAACGAAAATGCTATTATAAATAAGAGAGAGAAGCTATTTAAAACTCAAGCGCGACACAAACAAAAATTATATTTTACATATTGTCCAAAATTGTGTTTCAAGCTTAGGACATAATAGTCGGACGAAAATGTCGGTAAAATTTATGCGTAACAGCAATAAAAACGATATTTAATATTTATGCGTAACAGCAATAAAAACGATATTTAAAATTTATGCACTAAAAATTTGATAAAAAAATTTACTGGCCGGGAGACCCGCCATAGCCGGGGATTTGGTTGATGATCAACGCAATTAGTGTCCATTTTTTAATCAAATCAAATAATTGCCTATTCTAGTCGGGGATTTATCGTGGTGCACTTGGAGGAAGTATCCCATGCCTCCTCGAAGTGACTTTGTTCACAATTCATTGAAAAGAACCTACTGTTGATTTTATAAAAAAATATTTTTATATATAATGGCTTGAATTAAATTTAAAATGAAAAATTAAATATAAACATTCATTTTGAACACGCCCCTGTCATATCAAAGAACTACAGTTGATTTTATATACCTGGCCTTTCTGCTTGTGCGGTGATAATGGCTTGAATTTAAGTTTAAAATGAAAAGGCCGCGTATTATGGTTCAATTGTGCTTTAAACAGAAACATTCATTTCAAACGCGCCTCTGTCATATCAAAGAACATAGTATCGATTTTATATGTCGGCACTTTCTACGTGTGTGGTAATAAAACTTCTCAAATGCACTTGTGCTTTTAGGCTCTATAACGTGTTAAGTTCGGTTAAAATTGGCATATTCCTTCTTTCATTGGATTTTTCAATTATCGATTATCGATAATTATCAAAACTATTCCGCTACAAAACCTATCTAAGAATACTACCAGATGCATAAAGCACATTTGTCTAAAATTTTATAAAAATCGGTCCAGCCGTTTTTGAATCCATGGGGAACTCTTCTTCTTCTTCTTCTTCTTCTTCTTCTTCTTCTTCTTCTTCTTCTTCTTCTTCTTCTTGGTTGTCCATCGTTATCCAATAATGACTGTCTTCTTTTTGTGAGTCTGCTGATTTTCAAATAACCCAATCCTAGACCCACAGATACGGTCACAGATCGTCACGTGAAGGAGGTGCTGGGTGGAGCAGGGAACGACCCCCCCCACACACACACAGCACACACAGTTCCTTTTATATAATAGTAGAGGTGCGTGACAACAATAAAAATAATGTTTAAAATTTCTGCGTGACAACGAAAATGATACTGTTATTTTAAGAGTCGGTCTAAAAATGCCTTTGAAATCCTATGCGTGATACGAACGAAGATACAGTTTTAGATGTACGCGAGACAATTATGCTTAATAATGAAGAGGCATTACATTGAGGAACCTCAGAAAATCCATTCAAGAATAGATATAGTTATAATGGAATGATATTATAAAGTGAAAATATAAAAGTAGTTCTAAAATCTATCTATATATCTATAAAAGTGAATGTGTCTGTGTGTCTGTGTGTCTGTCTGTGTGTCTGTGTACATTTTCCTTCGCAATAACTCTGTCAATTTTTAGTCTACAGACTCGAAATTTGATATACAGGGTACTGACATTTGGGAAAATCTATGTGATCGGGTTTCGGCCAGAAATTTGGCTGTTAGGGGGTCAAAGGGGGTCAAAGTTCAACGATTTGACCTTTGAGAACTCTACCAAACTCCTCCGACAATTTTGGGTCTTGAAATTTTAGATATAGGTTTCTTGGCCATGGATCTAACTTAATAACTTGAGTTGATCCCAAAACAATAAATTTTAAGGGGTCATAATAGGGGTAAAAATTAAGAAAATTGACCGTTTTGGGGGGTATTTTTTTTTTTGGGGGGGGGGTTCAGCATACACCTCCAAACACCCGAGCAATGCTGGGCTGAAATGCTAGTATATCTATAAAAGTGAATGTGTCTGTGTCTGTGTGTGTCTATGTGTGTGTGTCTGTGTACATTTCCCTAAGCAATAACTCTGTCAATTTTTAGTCTACTGATTAAAAATTTGATATACAGGGTACTGAGATTGGGGAAAATCTTTGTGATTCGTTTTCAGCCAGAAATTTGGCTGTTTAGGGGTAAAAGTTCAACGATTTGACATTTGAGAACTCTACCAAACTCCTCTGTTAATTTTGGGTCTAAACACTTGAAATTTTAGATATAGATTCCTTGGACATGGGTCTAACTTAATAACTTTGTTTGAGCTCAAAACAATAAATTTTAAGGGGTCATAATAGGGGTCAAAGTTAAAAAATTTGACCTCTGCGGTCTCTACCAAATTACTCAATTTCTGGTCTAAACATTTGAAATTTTACATAAAGGGTATTCAGAGATAGGGCAAAGTTTTTAATTGGTTTGGTTGAAAATTTAATCTTCCGAGAGGTCAAAGTTCAAAAGATTTGAACTTTGCTGTGTCTAGCAAACTACTCACCGAATTTTGGGTCTAATCATTTTAAATTTACACATAACTGGTATTCAGACAGGCGGCAAGTATTTTAATCAGATTTTGGGCGAAAATTTGGATACCAAAATGTCAAAGTTGGAAGAGTTGACCTTTGCCGATTCTACGAAATTTCTCCACCAAGTTTGGGTCTAAATGCTTGAAATTTTAGATGTAGGTAACTTGGGTATGGGTAAAACTTTATATTTTTATTTGAGATCAAAATAATTAATGTTAAGCGGTTAAAAGTTGCGTCCAATTTATAAAAAAATTACCTCCGCGGTCACTACGAAATTGCTCAGACTATTTTGGGTCTAAATAGCTGAAATTGTACATCAAGTGTATTCACACGTAGGGCCTGTTATGAACAATACAAAGGACCCGAGCAAAGGTGGGCTGAATTGCTAGTAATCTATATATCTATAAAAGTAAAATTGTCTGTCTGCGTGTGTACATTTCCCTACTAAACTAGTCTGTCAATTTTCAGTCTTTCAGACTCGAGATTTGACATAAGGGGTATTGAGGTTTGTGAAAATCTTTTTAATCTGTTTTCAGCCAAAAATTTGGCTGTCAAGAAATCAAAGTTCAACGATTTGAAAACTCTACCAAACTCTTCTGCCAATTTAGAGTTTAAACACTTGAAAGTTTAGATGTAGGTTACTTGGATATGGATCAAACTTTTTGGTTTGAGCCCAATGTTAAGGGGTCCAAATTGGGGTTAAAGTTTTAAAAAAAATTCACCTCTGCGGTCTCTACCAATTTTTGGTCTAAACAATTGAAATTTTACAAAAAAATGTATTCAGACATAGGACAAGCTTTTTAATCTGTTTATGGCCGAAAATTTTTAGAAAGATTGATCATTTGCCGTCTCTAGCAAACTATTCAGCTAATTTTGGATGTAAACATCCGAAATTTTACATAAAGTGTATTCAGACATGCAGCAAGCGTTTTAATGAGTTTTGGAGCGAAAATTTGGATGCCTAGAAGTCAAAGTTGAAAGCGTTGACATTTGCAGACTCTACCAAACTCCTCCGCCAATTTTGAGTCTAAACACTTGAAATTTTAGATGTAGATTATCTGGACATGAGTCAAACTTTTATATATATATATATATATATATATATATATATATATATATACATATGTCAATAAAGTTATGAACAGTACATAGTGCCCAAGCAAAGCCGGGCTGAACTGCTAGTACATAATAAAACAATAATAAAACAATAATACTTACAAATGAACCTTGTTGATTTTCTATTCTTGTGATACTTAAGCATAGCATTCAAGCAACCTTGGATTCCAGAACAAGGAGCAGCTGATTTTTATTTAAACGGACTTATATGCTGTTTTTTTGTTGTTTTTTGTTGTTTTTTGTTTGTTTGTTTTTGAGGCGGTTGTTTCGTTTTCTTTTTCTTTTTGGGTTTTTTGTTTTCTTTTTTGTTTTTTGTTTTTATGAAGTTTTTTGTAAAAATAAAATCAGCATTTTATTCTCAGAACGACAACACTATATTTTGGGAATTAAGGAATTAGTTGATATATTTATTTTTCATTGTCATTAGTTTGCGAACATTTGCTATAAAAAAACACTTATTATGATGAAAAAACTTATTATGACAAAAAACTTGTTATGACAAAAAACTTATTATGACAAGAAACATTATTATAACAAAAACTTATTATGACCAAAAGACTTATTATGACAAAAAAAACTTATTATGACAAAAAAACTTGTTATGACAAAAACTTATTATGACAAAAAACTGGTTATGACAAAAACTTATGACAAAAAAACATCTTATGACAAGAAAAAAATTATTATGACAAAAAACACTTATTATAACAAAAAATCTTATTATGACAAAAAACTTATTATAAAAAAAACACTTATTATGACAAAAAACACTTATTATGACAAAAAACTTATTATGACAAAAAACTTATTATGACAAAAAACACTTATTATGACAAAAAACACTTATTATGACAAAAAACTTATTGTGACAAAAAGCTTATTATGACAAATAACTTATTATGAAAAAAAATTTATTATGACGAAAAAAACTTATGACATAAACACTTATTATAACAAAAAATCTTATTATGACAAAAAACCTTATTATGACAAAAAACCTTATTATGACAAAAAACTTATTATGACAAAAAACTTATGACAAAAAACACTTATTATGACAAAAAATCTTATGACAAGAAAAAACTTATTATAACAAAAAACTTATTATGATAAAAACTTATTATGACGATAAAACTTATGACAAAAAAACTTATTATAAAAAATCTTATGACAAAAAACTTATTATGACAAAAAACTTATTATAACAAAAAACTTATTATGACAAAAAAAACTTAATCTGACAAAAAACTTATTATGACAAAAACTTATAATGACAAAAAACTTATGAGAAAAAACTTATTATGACAAAAAACTTATTATGACAAAAACTTATTATGACAAAAAACACTTATGACAAAAAATTATTATGAGAAAAAACTCATCATGAGAAAAAAAACTTATTATGACAAAAAGACTTATTATGACAAAAAAAACTTATTATGACAAAAAACTTGTTATGACAAAAACTTATTATGACAAAAAACTGGTTATGACAAAAACTTATGACAAAAAAACATCTTATGACAAGAAAAACTTATGACAAAAAACACTTATTATAACAAAAAATCTTATTATGACAAACAAACTTATTTTAACAAACAAACTTATTCTAACAAACAAACTTATTATAACAAACAAACTTATTATGACAAAAACTTATTATGACAAAA
>NC_136514.1:73234652-73244652 GCF_053919585.1 Euprymna scolopes
AAATATGATCATCCCATAAGAAAACCGAAAAAAACTAATAGGAAATTAATTAAAATGAATGTTTAAAAGAATATGCAAATTATCTAGATCTTTTGCTAATGAATGCATTTCCATGACCCATATATAAGAAAATTGTATTTTCTTTTTAAATAAATTGGATAAGTGTTTTTAATATGAATAGCAATAGACGCAAAAGAAAAATAAATTTATAGTAGTATAGATATGTATATATACATATCTATATATATATATTATATATATATATATAATATATATATATATTACAATAGAAAAATACGAACAGGAAAAGTAATATGGTTAAGCTTAAACATCGAAAAGTAAAGGACTAGTTGTTAAAACTGAAAAAGAAAAGGACAAGATATTCTAGTGAAAAATATAATAAATTCATAACTTCAAATATTGCAGCATTAAGAATTGATTATATCATGTTATAAATTGAATTTTAAAATAATTCTTAAGGCTGCAATATTTTAAGTTATAAATGTATTATATTTTTTACTAGAACATCTTGTCCATTCTTTTCAGTTTTAACAACTAGTCTTTTACTGTTCCATGTTTAAGCTTAACAATATTACTTTTCCTGTCCTCATTTTTCTATTGAAATCCATGATTTTTCCAGGCGTCGAGTAAGTTCCCTTGTTCTTTGTTTAATTTCAGTTCTATTTCTTTGCCCCCATAAACATAACATACACATATGTAATAACAATGTACGGCACTCGTCTGCTTTCAATAAAATCTCCTCAATTATCACCCTTTCATTCTTTCATTCTCTCTGTTTCACTTGTTACTTCTCTTTTTGCGAGAGCGATGGATAGGTAGCAACAGTAGTCGCTGAAGCGACATAGTTGCTATGGTGTCCGTCTCATAAAACTACAAATAATATATATATAATTAAATACGTATGTGTGTATGTATTTGCGTATAAATGTGTATATATGCGAATATATATTTGTATATTTAAAGCACGTCTGATTGAACACGACAAAGTTATTCTTTTTTTCGATTTTTCTTGATATCTTTTCTATGCACCGATCGGGCAGCTGGCATGTTGTATATAATGGCGCTCAAAAGTTGTTGTTCAGACATATTCTTCTCAATCAGTATGCCTGATTGTCATCAGGAGCAATTATTGGTCTTATCGTTTTCTTTTTTTACTTTGAGGCTTGGTGTATTTATAGTTTGTTTTATATTGGCTTTATATTAGCTTTATATTGGTTTTATATTGGTTATAAAGGTGAGTGCAGGATGGTTAAGTGCGAATTGTTTTTATTTTTAATTTCGATTTTCTTATTTTATACTTTGTTTATTTAGTTTCTTATTAGTTATTTCATACGATTATTATATTTGTCCCGGTGTAAAATGAGATCCGGTTAAAAAGGGATATGTACACACACACACACACACACACACTGGATTTTTATTTCATATGTGCATATTCCCCCCCACCCCACCCTTTATCTGTGCCTAAACCTAAACATAGATTCCATGAACAAAGCTTCTTTCTTAGAACTGCACGCCTGTGGAATTGTCTTCCGTTTTCCTGCTTTCCAGCTGTCTATAATATGGTTTTCTTCAAGTCTAACGTAAACAAGTTCTTGATTAGCCGTTCCACTTGTTAACAAATTTACCGAACTTCCATTTACTAACGATTACTATATTGTTCAATTTCTACTGTACACTCTTTAACCCTTATCCTCGAGTGGCCTCTTGGCCTTGATAAGTGGTGATGCCTATGTAAAATAAATATCATGTACATTCCCTATATGCCTCTTACACTTTCTTTCTCATTCTGCTCATATTTATCTGCCCAAGCTCAAGTTTTGCATGCTGATTACAGTCATGAAAGCGTATCAAATCCATGCGTCAAATATAGAAAAGGGCTCACCAAAAATCTATGGAAAATATCGGCCTTGATCGTAAATGTCATATAAGTTCCCGGGTTCCATTGGCTAAAATTTAGACCAAGTAGTGAATATCGACGATGAACAATTCTGATGTCATCGACAAACTGTGACTTTGATCTTTTCACGTATCTTGACCTTTGGCCTAGATGATCCAAACTTTAATCAGTTTTAAGATAGATCATAGTAATATTTTGATCAAGTTTGCTGACGCTGGCTCAAGCGATTTGAACGCTAAACAGCACACCAACATAGAGATAAATAAATCGATCGAAAACATTCTTGGCGTAGGTAATAAATAGTGGCAGCGGTTGTGACTCAACGGGTCATTGGTACGTCTAGTCTATCGATATCTAGCAGTGGCTTATACACGTAGATAAATCATTTGTATTTTTTAGGTGGGAAGAGGTTGCGACTTCAGTCATTATTTAAAACACATTAAAAAAGAAAAATTGTTCATTCGCATTTCCTGTCCTTTTATATCCAGGGAAAATGGCGTTTTCGAATATTTTACTCCTGTTGTGTTGCCACGGTCAACCACTTAGCGTTCATATAATTTGCCGCTTGGCAGACGATTCTTTTAACCGTCAAAATGCTGGCTTTATATTAGCCAGCACTTTACAACATTTAAAACGTAATTGGCAGATAAGCCTTATAGGAGCAGCTATCAAAAGTGAATGTACGTCTGTCTGACGACAAAGCCACGCCAGTGTTGCGTTGCCATGGCCATGTGACATTACTCTTGGTCTCGATAAGCGATACTTTATAAAAAAAATATAAGCGTTTTATATGCGTCCGAGCGTCTCTGTATAAAGCTCTGTCCGTCGTCAAAGCGGCCAGGCTACAGTTGGCATTTTTATTTCGTTATATTTTAATACAAAAAGTACTTCAATATTTTGTGATTTATTGCAAAACAACACAAAACGAAGATTGTGAAAAATATATTCATAACTTTTAAATATTAATCAATTAGGCATTATTCATAGTTTTGATAACTTATTGCTTACACACATATTATGACCCCCCCGTATGCATATATATATATATATATATATATATATATATATATATATATATATATATATATATATATATATACATATTTTTTTATTGTTGTTTTTTCAAGCGATACATACGGTTAATATTGGCTCCGCCTCGAAGCTGATTTTTTTATTTACTTAGAAAGTCGCCCTTTTAATTTATTTGGACGTATATAACATTTTTATTTATTTATTATTTTTAAAACAGTAATCTACGTACACGCGTGTTTCGAGGTCGTTACCTCTCGTCAGCGTAGTTCCACTGTTTCTAGGGATCGAACCTCAGACCATGTTTACCACAGTCCGGTGCCTTATATATATGCACACACAATAAACACTGCGGAAAAGAAATGTTTACTCGATATAATCAAAGGTAAACTTAAACTTTGCTACAAGTATAATTTGCTAATTTCTTACTGTCCTCTGATGCGAAGAATAGCAATGGTGGTATTCTTTGAAACTCCATGGCATACGGACTTTGAAAATTCTTTTTGGAGTATTCTGTCGAATAATAAATTTGATTGTAAATTTTAATTTACAGTTTTGAATTCTTCTACTTTCTTTTATATATATATATATATACTAGCGGAGGGTACCCGGCGTTTCCCGGATGTTTGGAGGTTTGTGTGTGTTGGTGGGGGGGAAATCAAAACAACCCTGTTAAAAAAACGTTGGCCGGGTGTTTGGAGGTGTAAAAGAAAAAAAGTTTTAGTAGAAAGGTAGGTTTGAACCACGAACCTTTGACGCGGAGGTGGAAAGGAAAACATGCGACCTAAACATCTCGACCACGGGAATAGATGAATTGATAAGTGTGTTAAGTTGACGTTTATAAAGCGAAATTAACAGGTGCGAGAACGTTAAGTCGCGTGATGTTTGACTTAATTTTGCGCTGGAAGCTAGTTTCTGTTTTCCCCTCTACGCGGCGATCTCGAAAATAGCTTGTAAAAGTCGGTTAAATTAAAGATAGCTGTGACCAGAGTTCCTTAGTCGTAGATATTATTATTTAGACAGCATATAAAAAGTTTTAAGAAGGAGCGAGCCAACCGAGAATCACGGAATCACGGCCAAAAAAGCCTTTTGTAGACATACACAAAACGTGAACACACATACATACATACATACATACACACTTTTTCGCTTATATATATATATATATATATATATATAATGTGTGTACACGTGTAAATACCTACATATATGCATATATATATGTATATATATATATATATATATATATATATATATATATATATATTGGAGCAGTTCAAAAGTGACAAGAATATATAGAATGTACATAATAGACACATGTGCACACAGTCAAATCTATATACACGGATAAAAGTATATATACAGAAATGTACACATATATATTCGCATATATACATATATATACTAAAATGCATATACATGTCTATATATATATACTAGCGGGGGTACCCGGCGTTGCCCGGGTGTTTAGGGGGGGTGTTAATCAAAACATAAGAATAAGCGAAGTAAATATTTTAAAATATTAAATAGTAAATTATTAAATATTTTATATAAAATAAATGTTAAAATCGAAGAAAAAAACACAAAAAATCTAACGTAAGGCAAACGAACGATGTTAAATGTAAAAATCGGAAAAACAAAAACAAAAAAAGAAAACGCGAATGTGATGGAAAAAGAAACAGAAAAACGAACGTTAGACTTCTTTAAAAAATCTGAAAAATAAAAACAAAAAAAAAACAACGAACGTGAAAAATGGCTTGAATAACCCTGTTTCAATATTAAACCTTAAAAAATCGAATAAAAAAGATATCTCACACGACAATTCAAACCCAAAAGTTTTAGCTAATGAGGCCTTGCTCATATAAACTGAGCTAAGACGACGTTGACAAAATTAGGTCGTTTTTTTTATATTTAAACTAAATTATGTCCGACGTCATTAGGGCATGCGAACTTGTCATGAGAGGACGGTTTTTGCTGACCGCCTCCCCGTAGAAAACTGATGATTTTAGCGTGAAGAAATTAATGATTTTGGTTAATTTTTCGATACTTGTCGGACGAAGGTGGGAACTTTAAAATGATATCGATCTCGTAAAAATCCGTGACCCGTGTCGAAAGTTTTTGCGAGACATACAAACACACATACAAACACACATACAAACATACATACACACATTTTCGCTTATATATATATATTATATATATTATATATATATATTATATATATTATATATATATTATATATATTATATATATATTATATATATAAATATATATATATTATATATAAATATACATATATTTATATATAATATATATATATATTTATATATATAATATTTATATTTATATATATATATATATATATATATATGTATATATACTAGCGGGGCTACCCGGCGTTGATCGGGACCATATAAACAATGAGAAAATTTTAATTGATTTTGAACATATTTGTTATTTTTCGGATAGAGAAATTTTTCATGTCTATGTATCATTAGCTTTTTCGAGCAAAAGAATATTTTACCTTGACGAGTAATTAAAAAAACATACCTGAAACAATTTCAGATACTATCGAAAGGTATTTTACAACATGTTAAATAATTTCTCTTACAACCAAGGCTACGATAATTTTAAGAAAACTGAAACAATTTTAAGAAAGTAGACCTATACTGCACAACCACCTTAATTTTTTTCAAATCGGGCCTATACTGCACAAGCACCTTCAAAATTGGCAAATCGGACCTTTATTGCACAAGCACCTTAAAAATTGTCAAATCGGACATATACTCCACAAGCACCTTCAAAATTGTCGAATCGAAACTATACTGCACAAGCACCTTCTAAATTGTTGAATCAGACATATACTGCACAAGCACCTTCAAGATTTTTCAAACCGGAAATATACAGCACAATCACCTTCAAAATTGTCAAATCGGACCTATACTGCACAAGCACCTTCAAAATTTTCCAAATCGGACCTATACTGCACAAGCACCTTCAAAATTGTAAAATCAGACCTATACTGCACAAGCACGTTAACATTGTTCAAAATTTTTCAAATTGGACCTATATGCACAAGCACCTTCAAAATTTTTCAAATTGGACCTATACTGCACATGCACGTTATTATTTTTCAAATCGGACATATGCTGCACAAGCACCTCCAAAAGTGTCAAATCGGGCCTACACAGCACAATCACCTTCAAAATTGTCAAATCGGTCCTATACTGCACAATCACCTTCAAAATATTTCAAATCCGACCTATACTGCACAAGCACTTTAAAATTTTCAAAATCGAACCTATACTGCACACGCACCTTAAAATTTTTCATATCGGACCTATACTGCACAAGCACCTTAAAATTTTTCATATCGGACCTATACTGCACAAGCACCTTAAAATTTTTCAAATAATACCTATACTGCACAAGCAACTTCAAAATTGTTAAAAAAGACCTATACTGCACAAGCTCCTCCACAACTGTAAAATCGGACATATACTGCACAAACACCTTAACATTTTTCAAATCGGACATATACTGCTCAAGCACCTTCAAAATTGTCAAATCGGACATAAACTGAACAAGGAAATTCAAAATTGTCAAGTCGGACCTATATTGCACAAGCACCTTAAAATTTTTGCAAATCCGATCTATTCTGCACAACCACCTTAAAATTTTTCAAATCGAACCTATACTGCACAAACACCATCAAAATTGTCAAATCGGACCTTATACTGCACAATCACTTCAAAATTTTCAAATATGACCTATACTGCACAAGCACTTTAAAATTTTTCCAATCAGACCTATACTACACAAGTGCCTTAAAAATTGACAAATCGGACCTACACTGCACAAGCACCTTCAAAAATATTCAAATTGAACCTATACTGCACAAGCACCTTCAAAATTTTGCAAATCGGTCCTATACTGCACATGGATCTTCAAAATTGTCAAATAGGACCTATACTGCATAAGCACCTTCAAAATTGTCAAATCGGACCTATACTATACAAGCACGTTCAAAATTGTCAAATTGGACCTATAATGCACAAGCACAATCAAACTTGTTAAATCGGATCTATACTGCACAAGCATCTTCAATTTTTTTCAGATCAGACCTATACTGCACAAGCACCTTAAATTTTTTCAAATCGGACCTATACTGCACAAGCACCTACAATATTTTTCAAATAGGACCTATACCGCACAAACAACTTCAAATTTTTTCAAATCGGACCTATACAGCATAAGCACCTATAAAATTGTCAAATCGAACCTATACTGCACAATCACCTTTAAAATTTTTCAAATTGTACCTATACTGCACAAGCACCTTCAAAATTGTCAAATCGGACCTATACTGCACAAGCACATTCGAAATTGTCAAATCGGACCTATACTGCGCAAGCACCTTCAAAATTGTCATGCGGACCTATACTGCACAAGCACCTTAAAATTTTTCAAATCGGACCTATACTGCACAAGCACCTACAATATTTTTCAAATAGGACCTATACTGCACAAGCACCTATAAAATTGTCAAATCGAACCTATACTGCACAATCACCTTTAAAATTTTTCAAATTGTACCTATACTGCACAAGCACCTTCAAAATTGTCAAATCGGACCTATACTGCACAAGCACCTTCAAAATTGTCATGCGGACCTATACTTCACCTATGTCATACAATCCAGGGCGATGTATGGTATTCTGCTAGTACATATCCACCTATGTCATACAATCCCGGGCTACGCCGGCATGTCTGCTAGTACATATACACCTACTTCATCCAATCCTGGGCTATGCCGGGTATTTTACTAGTACATATATCCACCTATGTAATGCAATCCCGGGCGACGCTGAATATTTGGCTAGTACATATATCAACCAATTTTTTTCAATCCCAGGCGACGCCGAGTGTTCTGCTAGTAAAAATTCCAGGAATTTTATTCAATCCCAGGCCATGCCGGGTAATATCTCATGCTAGTGCTATGTCATATAATCCCGGGCGATGCTGGGTGTTCTGCTAGTACATATACATATTTAACCTTTAAAACGATATAAAATAAAAATGAATTTTTAGTCATTAATCATTTCATTCATTAATCATTTAATCTCCTGCAATCATTGAATCAACTTGCTTTCTCCTAATGTTATTTCAGGGATCATCAGCTTTTATTATTTCAAGGATTTAAAAATAAAATAGTATATTAAATCATGGCTCACCAGCAGTGTTGATATGAACACGGAGGGTTTCCACTTCGTGTTTATATAAAACTAAATTAAAATAAATATAACCCACATTTGGTCGCCTTACGAATAGCAGCTGTGTTCTAAAATTTTTAATTAGTTGAAGAGTGAATCCAAACCTACAAATACATGACCATACCTGACAATGAGACCATGGTACGCCTCTTGCATATATAATTAAAGATTTATTTCTCTGTTGCATGTATTGACGATGTGAGAATCTAAGCAGTTGATAGCAACAGAATTAGAAGATGAGTTCGTCGATTTCAGAGTGGCGACAGAGATGTGAGCAACAAAGTGGGATCCGGACTTTAATGGCCGAGGCATTAAAAGAGACTGGCAAAAGTGAACTGAGAATGGTTTCACTACGTAGAAAAATAAATTCTGGAGCAAAATATGTCGCTTGTTTTAATGGTACCACTCCCATCTTCGTAGTTCTTCAACGTTTTAATTTTTAAGTTAAAAATATAACGCATTAACACACACACCTCACACACGTATGTATATCTATCTATTTATACTCCTTTAAATCTGGTTTTCTTTTGTGTGTATCGATATTCATATTAAAAACTCTCTTTTCTATTTATTTAAAAAGAAAATACAATTTTGTTATATCTTGGTTGTGGAATTGCATTCACTAGCAAACGATCTAGCTAATTTGCATATTCTTTTAAACATTCATTTTAATTAATTCTCTATTAGTTGCTTCGGGTTTTTAATGGGATAATCATCTTTAGTTAACTATTACCTGTAATTTTATTCATGCAGATATTCTACATAATTTATACTTGCACATTATTTGCGAAAAAAGATTATAGTAAACACAAAATTGTTTCCATATATATTTATGTATGCGTATATATCTTTGTTAAACAAATCTATCTATCTATTTATTATTTTCTATTATATCTATAAAAGTGAACGTGTATGTGTATCTGTGTATCTGCGTGCCTGTGTGCCTGTGTACATTTCCCTACGCAATAACTCTGTCAATTTTTAGTCTACAGACTCGAAATTTGATATACAGGTTACTGAGATTTGGGAAAATCGATGTGATCGGTTTCTGGCCAGAAATTTGGCGATTAAGGGATCAAAGGTCAACGATTAGACCAAACTCCTCTGACAATTTGGAGTCTACACACTTGAAATTTTAGATATAGGTTCCTTGGTCATGGATTTGAGCCCAGAACAATAAATTTTAAGGGGTCATAATAGGGGTCAAAGTTAAAAAAAAAAATGTACCTCTGCGGTCTCTTCCAAATTACTCAGACCAATTTCTGGTCTAAATATTTTAAATTTTACATAAAGGGTATTCAGAGATAGGGCAAGCTTTTTCATCAGTTTGGGTCGAAAATATTTAGTTACCAATATATAAATGTATGTATGTATGTCTGTTTGCATGTCTGCCTTAAACTTTCAATAGAGTCGACGGATTTTACCAAGATCAGTATCGTTTTAAAGTTCGAGTTTTCATACGACAAATATCGAAAAATTGGCTAAAAACATTAATATCTTCCCCTTCAACTAGGCACTTTTCTACAGGGCGGGGGTCACTTTTTTCGCCGATATTTTTTAAAGTTATCCTCTCCTTTAGATTGTCTAGCCTTAATTTTTAAAAATGTCGCTTCCGGCTTGGTGGTGGTCGTAACAGCATAAACGTTAGGTTTTACCCCGTTCTTTTCCTCCTTTGCGGTACGGGTTCGAGCCTGCCTTCCTACTACCACTGTTTTTTTTTTTTTTTTTTTTTTGCTCAACATACACATCCAAACACCCAAACAAACATATATATATA